>NC_080671.1:456253276-456596911 GCF_030247195.1 Topomyia yanbarensis
CAGGTGTGAAAATGATATCGAAGCAAGAGTGAGTAGCAAACGAACGAGAAAATCACCGGACGGATCGAGAGTGGTGGTAGTAGCGTCAAGTTCTTAACACTGTTTTTGTCTTCATCGGTATCAACGGAACTCGGTTCAACAGCCTCTAGATCCCAGAACTTTTGCAGTGCTTGTCCAAGGCTCGGTCGATAATGGGGGGATGACACTCACGGGTCACGATGGGATGATTGACGGATATCCTTCCGGAAACAGTGCATCCAAACACTGTTTCTATCAACAACGGTAGTCGCTCTCCCAGGGAAACCTTGCTACCATGATGCAGTTCGTGGTACGCTTCACCTCCGACAACCATGTCAATGTCAGATGGGATGTGGAAGCTGGGATCTGCTAGCGACAACTTTGGAAGATTCTACGCGGAAATATCGATCGGAAAGTTGACCGTTGGTCTCTTGAGCATCAAGAACTCAAGCTTGGTAGAGTACGGAGCCGTATTTGATTTGATCATAGCTGTCACTTGACGCTCGATCTGCTTGATGGATTCACCGATACCAGCTACTGTATATTCACCTTGGTGTAACAGAGATTCAGGGTATTCGCAAGCTTCTTGGTGATGAAGTTGCACATAGATCCGGAATCTAGGAGTGCACAAACGGGAATTTCTTTGCCAATCTGATCTACGACAAGGAGGTTAACAGTTTCCAGCAAAACTGTGGCTCACTTGGCTGTTCGGCTTCACCGAGTTGGAGGAGTCAGCGATGGAGGTCGTCAAAGGAATCCGCTGACTTTCCTCGATAACAGGAGTCGATGGCATCCTCTGCAGCGGTGACTAGTGTATTTCGTTACATAACGGCAAGAGAACTTGGAGGTACAGTTCCTAGCTTGGTGTCCAGTACGGAAGAGATTCCAGCATAAGCACTTTTGGGAAACCAGCTCACGGCGCTGGAAGACGATCATCTCGGAAAATACTGGACATTGGAAGAGGAAATGCTTCTCTGCTCAGGCGAGACACGGCAAAGCACTGTAGTTTGATTTAACGGTAGCTGCCTTGTATGCCACCTTCGAGGTAGAAATCGACCAAGTGTCGATTTGTGTACACACATAGAGCTTTGGTATGGAAACGTTTCAGATTCCGAAGCATGGCGTTAGACCAGGGAGGCTGCCTGGGAGGTTGATATTTTGGCACAGATTTTTCAACATAAAGGGCGAACACGAAATTATTGCGACACCGAAAATGTCATGCCAATTTTCTTATAATGTTTAAAACCAAACCAAAATTTTAGGGTAGTTTTATACATATATTTACTTCAAAAATCAAAAGAAAAGTAAATCGATGGGGCCTTGAGTGTAAAATTGAACGCATTTTCACTTGATGCCCTCCATCAAAGTCTTTACAGTGTCATCCGGTACCAGTTTCTCAGTTTTTTTCCATTTTCTTAACATGTCCTTCTCGTCTTTGACTGTCTTCTTGCTCTTCCGAAGTTCCCGCTTCATCATTGCCCAGTACTGCTCCACCGGGCGCAGCTCCGGACAGTTTGGCGGATTCATGTCCTTTGGAACAAAAAGGACAGAATTGGCCTCATACCACTCCAGGACACTTGTAGAATAGTGGCATGATGCCAAATCTGGCCAAAATAGCGGAGCTTCGTCGTGCTGCTGTAAGAACGGTAAAACGTGCTTCTCGAGGCACTCAGATTTGTAGATCTCGCCATTTACTGTGCCCTTTGTCACGAAAGGCTCACTCCTCAGTCCGCAAGAGCAGATGGCCCGCCAAATGAGATATTTGGAGGCGAACTTCGACATTTTCTTCTTCTTAATTTGTCGTCCACATAGAACTTGCTCTTGCCGGTGAAAAACTACAATCCCGGAATTTGCTTAAAATCGGCTTTTATATACGTTTCGTCGTCCATCACGCAGCAGCCATATTTTGTCAGCATCTTCTCGTAGAGCTTCCGTGCCCGAGTTTTAGCTGTCGATTGTTGCCGCTCATCGCGGTTTGGGAAGTTCTATACCTTGTATGTATGTAGTCCAGCTCTCTTCTTTGCATTCTGGACGTAGCTCTGTGACATGCCGATCTTTTTAGCCAAATCACGGCTTGAGACGTTGGGATTTGCTTTAATCATCCGCTTCACCTTTCCCTCTGTCTTTTTGTTCTCCGGTCCCGGTTTTCTTCCAGCTCCTTTGCCGTGGTTCAACGTCAACCGCTCCTGGAACCGCTTCAACACTCTGGAAACGGTTGAATGGTGAATGTTCAACATTTTTCCCAACTGCCGGTGCGACAGGTCAGGAAATTCCAGGTGTTTGGAAAGAATTTGTTCTCTCGACTCGCGTTGGTTCACCTCCATTTTTGTTGAATCGAAAAACACGACTTCGAGTTTGACATCATGTAAACAATACACATCAATGAGAAAGTGTGCAAAATTTGGTTGATTTTTACCCAATGGTAAAAAAGTTATGCCCTGTTGAATGTGTCGCAATAATTTCGTGTTCGCCCTTTAGTAAAGCAGTAATCGGTTATAAAGATCAACCGCATCATCGACATCCACTTGATCATGTAGTACTACACTCCAGTCGATTAGCAATGGAGAGCGACGTATCAACAGCTAAAACTTCTTCATATTGTGGTGAACTAATGACAGCAACGGATGAAGCGGGATAATAGTTATCTAATGGAATGATCACACTGGAAGCTTCACTCACAGAACGCTCAGGTAAACCAATCCCATCGCCGAAAACAAGGTCAAGAAAACGAGATCGATGGTTGGAAATCATGCTTACTTACTTTAGTCCGTGAGAAGCCATCCCGTCCAGGAGTAAGCGGCTGGCAGGATTTGTTGTCGTGGATAACGGATTAGGATAAGCGTATCCACGTCCAGAAGGTACCCACATAAATCCTGATTGGTTGAAATCACCAAGAACTATTATCACTTTGTTTGCATCTGCCTGAAAAGAAGCGCGTTCTATAGCGTCTAGATGAAGCTGCGTAATAGTGCAGTCAAGTCGTGTTTTCTGGAGGAATGTAAACAGCTTCAATAAAGTTGTTCTTCGTCTGCGTAGTAATCTTCATCCAAACAGCTGCAATGGTTAATGACCTATCCACACCAAATTAACCGGAGGCAAGTCCAGAAGAAACAGCAATCAAAACTACCCCGACGTGACAATGAACGCTGTTGCGATCGCTTCGATCCGCACGATACACGATCATCATCCGTCCATTGCGCACGATCTAAGGTAGGGTGCAGATGAAAAACGAGAGAGGGCGTATAAAACACGAATTGCTACAGATGCTTGGACAACCAGCTATCGTTCTCACAGCAAAAATTGAGTGATCTCAGTGGGCTGCGCATTTAGTCAAAATTACGAAAATGGCTACAAGAAATGTTTCTTCCTTTTCGGTAATAAATTTGTGATAGAAGAGACCTGTTTCACGAAGCACCATGGATTTATTCACCACAAGCTGCTCTCACTACGAAATACGACGAAATTCGAGTTGTACAGATGTAAGTTTAGGGTGACCATACGTCCTGGTTTCCCAGGACATGTCCTGGTTTTTCACTGACTGTCCTGATGTCCTGGGAAGTCGAAGAAAAAGCTTGATTTGTCCTGGTTTTTCTCCTGTAAGCCTGTAAGTGTTCAATAAAAATGAGAGTTTTTTCAGTCATGTAGTTGAAAAACAAAAAAAAAATTCTTCAACGAATTCAGAATTTTTCATTAAAAACATATGGTTTATTCTTCAAAAAAACGTCAATGAATATTAGAGAAGGGGATCTGGTCAGCCGTACGACGCAACTTAGTCGCGATGCTCTCACAAGAGCACTGGGTGGCACTGACGTCCTTCTTCCGGATACAATTCCGGATCCTGGTGGTCAACTGCATCGTATCCTTGACTCGCCAATTATTTTTATACACTAAAGCACTGAGGGAGCCGAAAAATCCTCAATGGAACGGCACTAAGGCAAGTTAGTCGGGTTTCTTTCTTTCGGCACGTACGGTATCTTTTTCTGCTCAAGACACTCCAGCGTCTTCTTGGCGTAAGGGGAAGACGTCTTGTCCGGCCAGAAGACGTACTTCCCCACCGCATGATGCTCCTTTAAGAACGGCAGATGAATTTTCTCAAGACACTCCTCCTGGTAGGCTCGGCTTGAACCACGGTTTTGAAATTCCTCTGTCCAATATGGCGATGTACAGCATAACATTTCTTTTAAATTTATGCTTAAACTTATATTTTACTTCAAGGTGTGTCGCTGGAATAGTAGGTGTCATTTCCTGGAATGTGGGTGTTCGAGAGCCGCATGAACGACGTCTCGCGGTAGTTGTTCGTCACCCCACGGCACTGCGATTTCACGATCGCTATCTGCTCGTCGTGTCGTCGGGGGACCGAGTCTTCTTCCGACAGATGATGTCCTCCATCTTGAGGGCTCGGAGAATCAAGGCCGGCATCACGCAAACTCGTTTCGTCCTTGTTGTCGAGCAGATCTTTCAACACTTCCTTCTTCTTCTTCTTCTTCGCCATTATCTTCGCCGGCCTTCCGCTCCACGCTCAGGGATGCCAGGATCTGGTAAACTGTACTCACGGGCACGTTTTCGTCTCAAAAGTGGTCTACCGTAAACTTTTTTTTCCACGATGGCCAAGTGTTTCGTAAAACCGCACAACACGCTCGCGGAGTGCTTGCTGTTTCGACGCCATCTTCGATTGAACTGACAGCACCCGTGCGAAAAGAAACATATCTCCCATTTATAGGGAGTTCAGAGAGCAATTTTCTAGGAGAGAAAAGAATTTACGCTCTTTTCTTTAATTACATAAAGGTATTGAAATCATTCTCATTTTTTATTGAACACCCGTTATATTTCTAATTATTGAGTTTTCGCTTTATTCACTCTGCTCCAGAGTACGACAAACAAAACTTAATACACTCGAATCTCTCAATTGTATCACCGTTATTTCTTTTTCCAACTTATTTTTTTTACATGGAAATTGAAAAGAGAAAGAGGCGTCCGTATGCACGTACCATATGAATGAGCTGTAGTCTGTTTGCAACAACATTTGGCAATCGAACACGTCGAACCGATTCCAGCAGTGGACCAAACTCTGGCCGCTATCAATGTCGATAAAACAATGATTCCGGGATCCGAAAAATTTCCTTTCCATCGAAGTTTTGGCGATTCTGCTTCTTCTAGAGTTCTCTTGCAAATGGCAGTTTTACTGGAAATCAATTTCATAAAAAGGAAAATGGCGAAACAACAATAACTGTCGTGGAATAACCTTATTGAGCGCTCTCTCGAGCTGGTAATTATGGAACCCCTTTTGGATCAATACCAGTTCCTAATCAGTCTACCTTTCCATCCCAATCGGATAGGAAGCTACAATCGCGCTGCTTGAATCAAACGAACGTTTCTACATACAGTCTGCTGTCTATATGTACCGCGCCAGTAAAGCAATCGAAAAATAACAGTTATCCCAAGCCAGTGTGGAAAAGAATACACCGTTACTTTCATTGATGCGGTATCGATCGTTTATTTAAAAATGAATTTAAATTTTTAAAGCAGCAAAATTTGAACAATCTTCGATACAGTACAGTGGTCGTTTGTCCAATCCGAGGTCCAATCCGCCCTTGTGTTGGCGAAGTGGAACAATTAATAAAGGCGCATACTCGTAATGCGGTACTGATAGTATTTAAAACTTTGGCCGAAAGTTTGGCTATGGGAAACAACATGCAACACGTCGTTGCGCATGACAATGTTGGAATCAAGATACCCGTTTAGATTGACGATGATAAGACGGGTGTGCGTCTGCACGATCTATCCCCTCGTACAACCAATAAATTCAGGGCCGTCTTAAGATTACGCGGGGCCCCTGGGTACTATTGAACTGAGGGGCTCCTTTAACTGAACAAGTACAAAAAGCTCGAGTATGAGTATGATAAAAAAAATGATAAGGGGGATTCAAAATATATGGAGAACAAAGGCGATTTCAGCTTTCCACAACCAGGTGTCGTTGCTAGTGTCCAAATATTTTCGAATTACGTTCTGAGAAAATCTCAAAAAGTTATTTGTTTTCCTGACCTATCCGACTGATAGGCCTAAAACACACTATATGCGGTGGTGGGAGTTTAAACTCAGCTGAACTGCGTACAGTGTAATGGACTGACCAACTATGCTATAGTCTGCTCGGACGGTGTAATCTGTCCTTCATAGTTGCAAGACGTTGTTTGAGGATCATGACTGCATCCATCAAGAAGGTGGAATGTTGGAGTAAAGTGGGTTAAACACACATTATTGTAACGTTGTCTAGAGTGGCAAAAATGTCATCTTACACACTCCAAAATGTGTAACCATAATCGAAGCGCGTTGCTGTTTATAAGTTCTGGGATACTTGATGTAGTTTGCATATGTTCATTTATATTGTTTCGTTTAGTTTTGTTCTTGATTTAACCCATTCATGCCCATGATGTTTGTGGACAACAACGTTTTTAAATAGCTATAACTTTTCATTAGGGCTAGATTTACTCAGCACAGCCGACGGACTTTGAAGAACTTTTGAGATAAATGCGAGCTTAACTTCGTTTGATGCGTTTATGATTCGAGACGTGTAATTTTAGGGCATCTTACACTGAAAACTTAGTCATAGGGTCCAAATTTTATTTCCTGCATTTAAAAATAGTGTGCGTGAAAATCGTTTTTATTTATGATTACGGAATATTGAATTTATTATAAAGAGTATTATGAGTGCGTCGATTATGACATAAAAATAGATCACATTTAAAGTTGCGTTATATGCAATTGCGTCAGATTTCTCAATTGAGTCATCTTTAATATTCAGATTTTTTTTAGTGTGCACAAAAATAAGTAAGGCTAATAAATGTGACTGTTGCCTTTCATTTGACATTCATTAACAATTACCAGGATCAGCTCTGGAACTGAAGTTATTGCAATTAGTCTGATTGGACTCCGATGGAGCAGCGTTGCCAGGGACAGTTTACGTTGATGAATTTGAATGAATTTGAAAATGAATTTTTCGTATATCTTCGGTATGGTGCAATATTATTGAAAATTGATAAAGCTTATTAATTTAGGCTGTCTTTGGTTATGTTTTTCACGTAATTGGAGTATTGTAAATATTATAGGAGAATAGTATTGAGCATTAGAAGGTAAAAATTGAGCAGCTTCTAGCACTGTAAGGGAAGCACCTATCTTTATGAAAAAACGCTTTTCGTGTTTCTTGATTCCACCGTTTTCAAGGAAAAATAGTTTTAAAACCCTACATGCACTAGAACAAAGTTGGGCATGAAAGAGTTAATAGCTTCTTGATGTTACTGATACGATGAAACTAAACCAGTGGTTTTCAACCTTTTTCGTTCTGATTTTCAATTGGATGAAAACCATAATTTTCCAATTAAAAACCTGTACCTGAGCACTCTCAGTAAGCATCTCAATTGTTGACACACTGAAACGATATATGAAGACAAAATTCCGACGTCAATGTTAGGATAACAAGTATAAATTTATCCCGCGTAATTCACCCCCTACAACAGTCCAATTTACCCCAGGGGGTGAATTCACCTCGGTTGAAAACCACCGAACTAAACAGAGTCCCTACTTCCGAAAAAGCCACAATGTTTCTTTCCATCAATATTGCTCTTTGCTTACAGATGGTCACATTCTGGAATGCTTGAAATCAATCGATTGAAATTCGCACGCATTTTTGCACGAATTGGTGATGAGGTACATTTTTGTTACATATTCTGACAGACGTTTTGTGAATTCGTTTGTTCTGACCGGTTTGAGGAGGCGTACAAAGCGAAGCGGTGCATTTTAATTACAGCATCCCCACTGAAAAAAAATGATGTTTCGAAGACAGCTCTGGTGGTTGAGCGGCAAGCCTGAATGTTTCTGTGCTCAGTGGGTCTGGGTTCATTCCCAGTAGACGTCTTTGAGATCTTTTGATTTGAAAAATTTCTCATTGCATCTCCCTACGTGATAGAAGTAAATCCGACCCATGTGAGATCTAGGGTTCGGATGGTGGATCCGCTTCTAAGGTGTCGGTGATAGGAACCCAATGCGGAAAGAGACCCATGGACAATAAATTCGAATTCCGACAATAATTAGCAAGTTTTTGACGTTTCGGATTCTCCTCATCAGTAACTAACACCATCTTGGTGCCAGTTAGATAAATCCCAACTATTACAAAAATTGGCACTAGTTAGGCGCCAAAACCATCTAACTGGTACCAATACGGTACTCGTTGCAAATAAAGAAAATTTATTTATTTATTTATTTATTTATTTATAGGCTTTAACCGAAGTGGTCATTCGCCTACCAAAGGGTGCTTATATTCTATGTAACCTCTTAGTCTATTTTATTTGTTACAGTTAAGGACGTCTATTTAAAGTCGGAAGTCATTGCTAGAGATGCGCACCAGGTCCCGAGGCGATCATGGTAGTCCCTTCTCTTCAAATCTCTGCGAACAAGTTGGCGTTTTTTAAGAATATTAGTAGTTTCTCCTCTCGTGACGGGTCATTTCCAAGTATATCCTTTATGGATGATGATACATCGTGTTGCCGACGAAGGTCCTCGTAGACGGGGCAGTTGACGAGTATATGTTCGACTGTGAACCTGCTGTTGCATGTGGAACATAGTGGTGGATTTACTCGTGAGATAGTGTGGGCGTGGGTAATTCTGGTGTGTCCTACACGGAGTCGCGAGAGTACCTTTTGCTCTATTCTGCTCTCTCTGTCTTCCCATCTTTGGAGAGATCCCTTGATTTTCTGTGGGTGTCCTCGCAGGTTCGTCCAGTGGTCGATGAAGTGGTTGGAGGCTTTCTGCTTGAATGATTTAGTGATATCATTTACCGGGACTTCTCGGGTAACCATTGACCTCGTTCGCCGACCGATAGAGGCCAGATGGTCAGCGGTCTCGTTGCCCTTGATTCCACAATGGCCCGGAACCCAGCAAATCGTAGTGAGAATATCACAGGCATCTTCGATTTCCTGGATGTACGGATGCTTCGATTCTCCGGTCTCGAGTGCCAAGATGACCGAGAGAGAATCGGAAAAAATTACCGTTGGTATACCTTCGGATTTTCTGCGTATGGCAACGGCGATCGCGGCTGCTTCTGCGGAAAATACCGAGCATTCTGGAGGCAGACGTAGAGCTAATCCTTCACAGATACCGTGTATCCCTATTCCAACTTCTTCTTCTAGCTTTGATCCGTCAGTGAAGATTTTGTGGTGATTTTGGTATTTGCAGTTGACCAAGTGCAGAAACTTTGCTTGCGTTGCGCTGTGAGGATCATCTTTTTTTACGATACGTGTCAGTTTGGTGTCCAGGTTTGGGCAGCGTTTGTTCCAGGGGCGATTCCTGACCCTGCGCATGCTGGCAATTGCAGGGAGTTGGGTATTAGTGAATTCTGAGTAGATATGTTTAGCTATATCTAATATTTGACATTCTCCCCCTGTCGTTTTTTCTAGGAAACTCAGTGCTCGTTTCACAACGTTGATCGCTATCGCCCATCGACATGGTAAAATACCTGCCTCCATGCAGGCGGCTTCCGCCGGTGTGCTAGGGAGCAGGTTGGATGCGAATCTAACCGCACCATGGTAGACAGGTGCTAGTGTGGTGGCCAGACCCTCCCAGTTTCGGCAGGTGAGCTCAAGGCCATAGAATATTTTTGAGTGTATTAGGGCTTGACTCACATTTAGAGCTGTTTTTCTGTTGCACTTGGTGTGGCGGGAGCTTATGGTGCGAACTAGTCTTTTCCTGCTTTCACAATCCTTTTTTATTTGCTGGAAGTGGGATGTGAAGGTCATTCTCCGGTGTACCTTAATTCCGAGAATTTTCGGTTCCTTGCGAAATGGTGTCGTTGCACCGGCGAGTTTCACGGGTCGATCGAAAGCAACGTGGTGGGAGTTGCAGCAGTGTCCAATAGCGCATTTTTCTGGGGCAATATTGAAACCGGTTGCTTCGGCCCACCGGCCTACGGCGTTAACAGCAGCCTGCAATTTTATCCTGGTTCTAGCTTTTGTTTTTCCGATCGCCACCAAAATGATATCATCAGCATATAAGAATATAAATACTCTTTTCGGCAAAGCATCGAATAGAGAATTCAAGCTTACGAGAAAAAGGGTGACTGCCAACACGGATCCTTGCGGGAGCCCATTGACTTCCCGGAAGGTATCAGATTTATTTTCTCCGATGCACACTCGGAAGGTTCTGTCCTGAGAAATTCCTGGACGAAGCGGCCCATATTCCCTCTTATTCCCCACTGATGCAATTGCCGCAGTACACCCTCTCGCCAGACCGTATTGTAGGCCTTGGCGAGGTCGAGGACCGCGATATCAGCGTGCTTGTTTTCCTCGAGTGCCTGACCGACTATCTCTCCAAACGAACGGAAATGGATACCTGAGCCGAGTCCTTTTCTGAAGGCAAACTGCCGGAGGTCGAGGAAGTTTCCCTCCTCCAGATAGATCACCACAGGGCGCCGATTTACTAGTCTCTCCATCGTTTTAGCTATACAGCTAATCAAGTTTATAGGGCGGAAGTCGCTGGGCTCCTTTCTTCCGCTACTTTTTTTGGGAATAGGAATGACCAGTGCCTCGCGCCAAGCTTCTGGGAAGTCTCCACCTTCCCAGACTATGTTCAAGCATTCTAGTAAGGCTCTTTTCGCCCTTGGTGGGAGGTGTCTGAGCATAGGGTAGCCCACTTCATCGGGTCCAGCCGATTTCCCGCGTGTTGCACTTAGTACAGTGGCGAGTTCCATTCCAGAAAAAGGTTGATTGTACGGTGCACTCCAGTCGAGTCCGAAGCTCGTTGGGTGTGCTTCTATGCCGGCTTTCCACCTCCTAAAGGATGCCGGTAGAGATTCGTCGGATGATAGCTCCTGAAAATATTTCCCGATCTGGTTTGCTATTTCAATAGGGTCCACGATAGTCGTTCCATGGATATTAAGGGAAAATCCAGTATGTCGGCGTTTACCGCTAAGTGCGTTGACCCTTCTCCACAGTTCCTTGGTGGAGGAAGTCGGATTAATGCCATCGAGGAACTCTCCCCAACTTGCTGCTTTAGCTTCCTCAATCGCCTTTCTTCCCTGGTTTCTAAGCCTTCGGTAGTTGGCTGCGCGTTCCTCCCATATTTGGTGTTCCTGTGGGGTTCTTCGAAAAAGTCTGAGGGCTTTTCTTCGGGCTTTCAGAACAGCTGCGACCTCGTCGTTCCACCAGTGGATTGCTCTTCGCGGGGGGGGGGGGTTTCCGCTAGTTCGGGGGATGCTTGTGGAGGCGGCTTGAACAATAAGCTTTGCAATGGCCTCAGGTGTGTGAGTCTCGTTAAATTCGAGAGCTGTTTTGATTGCATCTTCGTACGCCTCCCAGTCGGCCCGCTCGTACAGCCATCGCCTACGTCGTGTTGTTGAAATAGGGCGACTGGCGTGAATGATCCATATAGGGAAATGATCACTACCTCCTTTGTCGAGATCCACCGACCAACCACAGGTATTGGCAATAGAGCTGGAGCAAATCGTCAAATCGATGGCTGATGAGGAGCTTGCTCTGAGAAATGTGGTTTCTCCAGTGTTGAGGATGATGGCGTTGCATTTTTCAGCTACTTCCAGGATTTCATTTCCACGCCGATTGCTACTTTGGGAGCCCCACTCGCAATGGTGTGCGTTGAAGTCACCCATAAGTATGAAGGGTGGCGGAAGCTGGTTTATTAAGTTCAGAAGTTTGTTTCGCAATTCCCGAACCCCACTCGGGATGTATACGGATACAACTGTACATTCGACAGGGTACGTGATCCTGCGAGCTGCTGCTATCAGGTCTGTATCGAGTGGTATAGTTTTCGATGGGATGTCCGCCCTGATCCCCAGACCGACCGTCTGGAAGATGTTGTTCCCTTGACATGTGTCCCAAGTATACTTGTGCCCAAACCATGGAGACGGGTCTGTAGTGCTTCTTGTGTGAGTCTCTTGTATAGCCAGACATATGGGAGTTCTGTTTGCAATGTGGATTTGTAAATCTCCTAGGTTTCCATTCAGGCCGTTAATATTCCACTGCAATGCCAGGACGCAACCTTCTCTTTCGACTGCCTGTGTATGCAAAGGCTGCTCCTTACTTGGTTCGTATCCCTCCGAAGGCTGTATGTTTTTTTCCGATGCTTGATGTTTGTTCAGCTGTGTTGAGGCAATAGGGTTCTGAGGGAGAGCAAAAAGCGACAGATGGATATGATCGTGGATACGCGTTGGTGGAACTTACCCGGGAAACCCCCGGGTTCCCCGCGCCGGCAACCGTCGGGGGCTCTTCGGATATTTCCGGTACTTCCCGAGTCGGGGGCGACGCGGGGAGGGAGGCTTTGCTCATGCAAGGGGAGCAGGTTTTGATGTTTTCTTCGGAGTCTCTAGTACTTGATGTTGATTCGGTTGATGTACCATAGGATCCTGTACGAGAGTAAAGTGCGGCAGATGGATACGATCGAACTATGGGATTGATGGAACTTACCCGGGAAACCCCCGGGTTCCCCGCGCCGGCAACCGTCGGGGACTCATCGGATATTTCCGGTACCTCCCGAGTCGGGGGCGACGCGGGGAGGGAGGCTTTGTTGATGCACGGAGAGCAGGTTTTGTTAGTGATGTCTCGGTGTGATTGTGAGTGGGTAGCTTCCACTATTATACTTGTGGAATAGGTGTACATGTTGCGTTCTTTGGTATTGTTGTCACTGTTCCTGTGGTGGAACCGAACTGGATGCCAAGAGCAACCAGCGATGGGGCTGGGGCTGCGGAGCCGATCTGTGTCGCTGTTGTCTCTGCGTCCAGGGGTCGATGTCATAGCACTACGTTTGCTGTTTGTTTTTTTGTATTTGTATGGTTGACGGTAAGGTGACGTCTAGTAAGTATTGGCTGGAAGGACTTGAGGGCAGTCGGTTGTTTTCTGTTATATTTTGTGTATGAGTACTTGCCTGAGTTAAACTCGGGCCCGCGCCAACAGCCGCCGGGGGTGCATCGGGAGAACCCGGAACGTCCCCGGTCGGGGTCGACGCGAGAGGTTTGTTTGTTTGGTTTCGGCTATTGAATGTTGTTGCTTTTGATTTCTGCTGACTGCTGGGTTGAGCGTTTGTGCGTTGTGTTACTCTGAGATGACGTCCGAGTAGTCAACGGTTGTTGGAGGTTCTTGGCCTGACGTGTTGAGTGCTGTTGTTGAACTGGATCGGGACCAGGGCATGATGACTTCAAGATCGGGTGTAAGCAAGGTCATATCGGGAGTTGTTTTGAAGTTGGGGCTTCTGGATTTATCGGTACCACTTTTTCTGGTATCCTTTACTTTTTGGCGACTGGACCTTCTGGGTTCTGGTTGGTTGGCCGGGCCGGCAGGAGCTCCGGCAACAGAGGTTGGTTCTAAAAATATAGTCTTCTTAGCTTTTGTTCCCGTTGGGGTGTTTTCGTTGGTGGAAGTGTTCTCCCTAGGGTGGATAGACGACTTTTGGTGAAGCTCGGAGAAGTAGTGCCGCAGTTTCGCTATATCTGCTGTAGCCGCTTGAAGCTGTTTTTGAAGCTTGGAACAATATTCCTTCAGCCGTTTAATTTCCTGATCTTTACCGTCAACTGAACTTTGGGCCTTGCTTTCTTTCAGAGTCACTAGTTCATTCTGTAGCTGTGCTATCATTTTGTCCCGTTCGTCGTCCTTGGTGTTACCTGTGGCTACGCTGGCATAACTGGGACCTTGTTGGCGTTTCGTTATCAAAGCTCTGGCCTCAGGAAAGGTGAGATTTTTGTCAACTCTGATTTTGGTTATCTGTTCTTCCTCGATAAACTTGGGACACGTCCTACTACGGGTGGAGTGACCTTGTCCACAGTTGATGCAAACGCTTGTCTTGGTACATGGGTTATCTTGGATGTTTCATGTTGTTCACTGCAGTTCAAGCAAGCGGCGGGGTTGGGACAGAGACGACTACCATGCCCAAATTTGCCGCACTTGAAGCACATCATCGGTAGTGGATAGTATGGGCGGATACTGGTGCGGAGTAGGCCAATGAAAACGTGTTCCGGAAGTGCAGAACCAGAGAAGGAGAGGATGACCAGTGGTGTGTTGACCGGCTTACCTTCAATCTTTTTTGATATTCGGCGAACCTCCGTGACCCCCTGGGTCTTTAGTTCTTCCAGCAGTCTGGCTTCTTCCAAATCTTTGGTGTCAGGATCGTAGATGACACCCTGGACTTTATTGAGGGTTGGGTGGGGAATAATCTCCACCTTCTGACCGCCTATAAGCTGATTCAACTTCTGTAGGGCTAGAAAAGCTTTCTTCGATCGGGTTCTCAACACATATCTGGATCCCTTTGCCTCCTTTGTCGCACTCACCAGGTTTCTTGGATCGATACCGAGCACTGACTGTACAGATTTTAGAATAAGGAAAGGATCCGCGGGGAGTCGTTGTTCCTCGTTTCCTGGTTCGTTGACGGCCCTTAATAATAGGGTCTGCTGATCTATCAGATCCCCGGAATTCATGTAACCGGGGAGCGATCGACTTAGGGGGGGTTCCTCACCCCAGTCCGGGGGAGGAGGGCGTGGCGTTATTGTCGTTTGGTTTTCGTCACTTTACTATCGTGGAGGTCACTTCGCAGGCGCACACCAATTCGATTTTTCTGTTCGATACTTCACACGCGTTTAAATCGCCGGCGGTCGGTAGGTCAATGGAGGCGCAAGTCTTTTACTGATTTGAATCTTCGCCTAGGTGGAGGCGCGATCAGTTCACCGATTTAACGTGGGAGATTTGATGGAGGCGCGAGTTGTTTACCTTCTTAAAAGTCTGTACTCCTGATACCTGCTACGATTTTCACAACGCTTTTTCCCGCGGAAAAACCGTAGTATGCTTCGAAATTCGGTAGGAATCAGCGCCTTGGCGGATAATCCGTCCCTCAGGGCACCGGAGACCCGTCGGGGATCGAGTTGCGAAACACTTGTTTTTCACACTACTAATCGGGTTTCGGAGCACTGCACTTGCGTAAACTATCGCTGAGCTAGCGAAATGTCGCGATGATTTGTGCCGGATGGCAGAGACCGCGCTCAAAAAAAAAAGGCGGGTGGAAAGGCCGAGCACTTGTTTATTCGATGGAACACGGAGTCAGAGAAAAAACTCAACTAATCACTCCGAGTGATTGATACGATCTGAAATACAGAAAATCCGAAACACTAAAAACTAACTTTACGTTCGGTAGTTTGCCATCAGCACAAAAAAATTGGATTGACCGAAAAAAAATTTGCTTCGCAATAAGAAACAAATTACTCGAATCTATAAATAAAAGCGGAACGGCATGCAGTCATCTGATATAATAAAACAGGAGTTGTTTATTCATCCGGCGTTTCGGCTCATGTATTTTACCTTCTTTCGGGAATCATAGATATCTGTCAGGCAAAATACATGAGCCGAAACGTCGGATGTATAGACAACTCCTCCTTTATTATACCACGCCGACAAAATAACATCTGAAATTCAAATCAGTCGACCTGACTAACTATGAGCAAAACAATTCGTTTCAATGTCAGGAATGTTAAACCACAGAGAACAGACATCCATGATCGAACAAAAATATTTAAAAAACGTGTGTAAACATTTGAACGATAAACACTAGCGCCGCCACACCAACCTATCCCAACTATCCGTCAAATCCATTCCGGAACCGGTTCGAAATCCTGAATGGATTCAGTATGGAATCTTGCTCAAAGAAAACAACCGATTCCGACTCTATCGGTTGATGCATTTGAGCTGGAAGTCCGAACCGGTTCAGGACTAGTTTGACTGGGTAGATGAATAACCGCTGTCAATTCTGTCGAACTCAGCCACAAAAAAACATGACGACAGTAGCGCACCTGGTTTGGATATCCCAACTAACTTCGAAACCGTTAGAGATTTTACACAAGTTGAATGCTGAAGATGGACGTCTGTTCTCTGTGGTTAAACAGTCGGAATATAACAGATGCCGAGTGCACGTTTCCGCCACAGCTTTCGTTATTGTTGAGAGGTACAATAATTACATCTTCATTCATCGATACGCATCCAAGTGCCCCTTGCATTACAGTGACTGTACACCTTTGAACTCCCCCTCGAGCACAACACAGAGAAGAAAACTAATGTGTCAGAACTTTTCATGCGGTTGTCGCGTTAACACGTTTATAATACGCCTACCATAAATTTGTTCTTTTTTTCCAGTTCTCGCGAGTGTTTTCTTTTACCGTTCCTATATCCGAAAACCCACACGCTGTTTCTGCTGTTGTTGACCAAACCTGCCATCAGTTATAATCTGAGTTTTTGATTTTAGCAAGGAAAAACTGAATTTTAAAATTATTTTATTTCAGCAGCACAAGTATGCTCTGCTTTTGCACCATACAAGAATATTTATAAACAATTTAAGCTACAAAATGTCCCAGCTACTTCAAATATCCTCAAATGCATGCACATTTGCAGTGACTCATTTAATCAAATATAGAGTAAAGCTAGGATTGATGTGTGTAGGCACTTTCACAAGGGCATTTTTAAACTTCTCTCTTGAGATTTAACGAACCTTTGTCCTCACGACAGATTAATTTTTTTTTGATAGGGCGCAGTGTAGCAAAAACAACATTATTGGTTCTGTGTCAATCTAAGACTAATCGAGCAGAGTGAAACATGCCAAATCCGGCCAAAAAGTGTCAAACCTTCCTTTCCAGAGCTCATGAAGTTACTTTTGGGCACTTCCACTTGAATTCGTCGGTTGACGGACCTGAATGTGACGAAGAAATAAATATTTTGCCATATTCGCAGATCGCTTGCCAAACAAGGTTTTCTAGTTAGTTGGCTAAGGTCCGGTGCCTCTTCCATACTTTGTATACGTGATCTACCAAACGGTACATTGTTGTTGCTAAAAATAAATTGAAACTTGAATCCAAATGTTGGATTGACGTTTGAATCGGTTCAATAGCTATGCAGTGCCTCGTTTCGATCAGATGAGATACGCTGTGCGGTTCATAGCTGCTACCGATCTATTCTTACCCACACGCTAAAAAGTTATGACCAATTGAGTGCGACTATTTTTTAAAATATCTGTTCGGATGAACCAGAAACTATATTTTTGTAGCAGCACTATCAGCAGCAGCTCAAAAACTGCAAATTAAGTTATTTATTATAGTTTTAATTATTTTTATAACAAACTTACTTAAATAGTATCCTCGTTCTTCCAATGTCGAATCTTTCCTGATTTCACCTTCTCCTCTTCTCTCCTGCTACTCCTTCCTATTAATTTTTCACTGCTATTAAACAATTCTTTAAATAAATTTCAGTTTGCTTACGGTTTGCTTGTCGTCCGACTCAGCGAACGACGACAGTTATTCGGGTGGCGCGATAAAATATTCAGCAGATTTAATCTCCTCTGAGCCTCTTCTTGCTGCACTATCCTGATAATTTTATAATTTATTGCTTTTGTTTATTTTTTTTTCAGATCACAACTTACAATTTGCTAGCCGTCCAAATTCACGTACGGCGACAGTAGTACAGAGAGTAGACTGCTCTACAACTAAATCTTCGAATTTTTACTTTACTTAAACTTAATTTTTCGCAATAAAAAGATTATTCTCCGACTATTTTCCTCACGCACAATTTCTTAGTTTGTTTTGATTCAACTTTTTTTCTTCTTTTTCTTTCCTCACATGACAGCGTTTCCTCACTATTTCACCTTTGCGAGTGGTCTCACTTGACATGGGTTCGGCTGTCTTGCCGACTGCGGTATTACCGACTGCCTACAGTGACTGCCCAGCGGTGTCAACAATATCTTTAAAATGATTTTATATTTATCCTAAGTGTGGGGCCCCTGGCCCTGGCCCAGTGAGCCCATGCGTAAATACGGTACTGAATAAATTTACTATTGTTGTCGAAGTACGTAACGGTTAAAGTTTGAAACCTGGAGAAACTTTTTTCCAGGTATATCCAATGGTGCTCGTATCGTGAGAAGCAAATCTCAAATCACACTGTGCACATATGAAGGACAGATCCCTGTGTGCCAAACAATGTGCGAAAGCCTCTAATGAAACAACATCAATTGCGAGCAAACCCAATAACATTAACTATATCACCAGCAACCGGAGTTGCAACTCAACCACTAAACGAATGCTGGAACAACAGAATCTACACACAGCGTGTCCGATCATTGTGATGCTGCTTACCAATCAACTGCCAGCACCCCCGACAATAAAGTAAATAACAAAAAATACGGATACACGATCGTGACCCGTTGGTCCCACAAACGACTCAAACCAGGTAATCGTGAAAGAAAACCCATACAACATCCAGAGGACAACATGGACAAGAACGATAAACCCAGTGAAAGCGGACTAAGTAATTTACATGGCTTCGCGTATGGGCATGGTTTCATGGCTGGACGGTGAACAGCGACTAACAAAGTCAAGTATACTACATAACAGGGAGTATGGACAGTCGCGCTCAAGCTGATACTACCAACATCAACCTAACCGCCGGTTTTGATAGGTAGGTTTTGCAACTGTTTCGATCCTAGCTCTCAGATCGAGAGAAAATGGTTGTCATTCGAGATTGCCAGATATAGCGCAGGGAAGCTACTTGGGACCATTGATGTTTCTGCTTTGCTTCAATGACGTGCATTTAGTGCTGAAAACTCCTCGCCTGTTCCTGCACAGACGATCTCATAATAATTTGTCTCATTTGCTCAATTCGGGATTTCCGATTTCTCCAACAAAAGCATGAAACTTTCGCTGGTGGTGGTGTAGCAAGAACTTCGCGTGTGTGTGTAAATCCTAAAAAGCACGGTGATCGAATTCCCACGAAAAAATTTCTGGTAGAGCTCTTCCTCCCAGACCCACAGAACTTTTTAACTGCCGAAGCTCTGCCTGTCCGACCCAAGATCTTTGTAACTGCCGAAAACCTGTGGAGAAGGCACAGTCGATTGATAGGGAACGGGGGGAGGCAGTCCTCTTTCGACTGTCCTGGTTTTTTACTCGCCTCATATGGTCACCCTAAAGTTGGACAAGTACTATGATTAAATTTGTTCTAATATTCGATTTCTCTATTCTTTTGTCATTGGCAGCAACATCAATTTCTGGCAGTCCAAAAGAAATGTTTCTCCCCCTGAAAACTCGCAAAATCCTTCACGTGTTCTTATCGTTCCACCCAGGAAAATCTAGGTTAAAGCAATCATTAGCTGCAGACGATTCGCAGATAGGTCTCATTCCGAGTTTTCTCCTTTCTTCTCTTCACAAATTAAAGGAAAAAAAGCTCAATCGAGACTTCTTCGTGGATGGAAAAGAATTCACCGTGTGACGACTGCTCATTAAAATAACCTATTGAAACGGAACAAGTTTCTAAAAGACTCTCTGCTCTACCACCCACATTTCCCCATCCCGCCGAGCATTAATGGGCAGCAAATCCAATACGAATCGCAGCAAATTCCGTTGGGGACAAAGCGATAAGCGCGACCCGACTCAGTTAACTGCTTCTGAAAATATATACAACTAGGTACGCTTCTCTCTTCCTCCTACTTGGCATTTTCACCGTTAATCTGCTCTAAAGGGGAAACGACTGTCGAGGGCGACGGAATCGTCTTGGATTTAATTGAAATTTAAAGAAAAAATGTCAGCAATAGGGAAAAAATCCAACTGAAACGAAATAATTATCTCTTCAGTAGTTAAGCGCCAGAGGAGAATCAGGGAATCGCTTAACTTTTGCCCGTTTTCATTCAAGACGGCCCCTGCTGGTAAGGTGTCTCTCTAATGACACTGGATTAGACACCGAGGAAAAGTCTTTTAAGAAGTAGAAAAGTTGTAGCCATTCACCCTGCTGGTTAGCTGGCAAACAAAAGGGTTGTGAAAAATGTTAAATCGATTGAAAACTTGGTTTGAGCTTGCCTCAATACTGACGAGGTAAATTAAGGTGTACAGGTAATTCTAATAAATTTTCGGTTCAATACCTCGCCCGCTTAGGTCCTAATTCGTTCATCAAGTTTAATACTTGTATTTCGAATTCAACTCGTCAGTAACTAGCACCAACTTGAAGCCAAGCTAGACGATGTATCCAAATTAGTACCTAAATTAGCAGTAGTTAGACAAAATAATCCCAACAGTCACACGACACATGTGAACGCTTAAAGCAACTGGCTTGCCCCATGTTATGTCCCGGAAAGCAAAGACAGACGTTCCGGTTTAGTAAAAATGAACTCTTGTCTTTTGTCAATTCTTTACCCTTCGAAATTTTATAAGAAAAAATCGTGATATTCTTTATAGAATCGTTTTTTTATTAATATTTGTCCAATAAATGTAGTTTTATCCTAAGTTTGTTTTTAACAACGAAGCGTTTCTCTTAATCTTGGTTTACTTTGTAATTGTAGTTTTCATTAAAATCCTTCGAAAAGAAGTTTAATCAATTTTTTAAAACGCAGCGCAGGACACCAAATCAAAAGTAACAGAAGGGAAACAAAAAAAAAGATGAGTAAAAATTTTTCCAATCACATTTTTATTAGAAAATTATAATAATCCTAAGAAATACAGTGAACTGCTCATTTGATTATTTCTTGGAATTCGAATTGAGATGTCGATGTAGAAAATAACGAAAAGAGAAGAGACATAACAGAGTTTCCATAATTTGTCTGGCTGACTGGCAGACAGGCACCCACATGCGTTGCTGTGTTACGCCAGAAGGAGGGTTAATTTCGTGGTTCCAAATGCCGAACCAAACGTGTAAGTGTTAGGAATTGATTTGCGACGGCATCAACTGATCGTTTCGTTTCTTCCGTACCGAGCTAGCAGCAGGATCAACATCAATTCGCGGAAGGAGCAATCCGCAACATTGTGTCATTTATATTAATATGCATTCATTCATATATATGCGTACATGTGTGTGTGTTTGAGTGTGTATGTGTCGGTATGTGTGGATATAGAACACGACGAAAAACTTCTTCAAAATATAGACTGAAACGCAAATAATAAGGATATTGATTCCCCTACTGCTGTTGGCATTCCGCTTGCGTTTGTCCTTCCTTTTTCTTTCCGCCGCCGCCGCCACCCCCACGACCACCTCGCTCTTTCCGGGCCTTAGCCGCCGGGGGTCGCTCTTCTTCCTCCTCCTCCTCTTCACCTTCTTCCTCTTCCATTTCCTCCTCGTCCTCCTCCTCTTCTTCTTCCTCTTCCTCTTCACCGTCATCATCTTCGTCCATCACCTCGCCGGTGTAGTACAGGATGGCCTTCGGGATGATACGGGCCCGTAGGAAGTGGCCAATCTCAAAGTCAGATGCCAGCAGCATCTGCGTTTCGTCATCCACGTTCTTTTCGTCATCCTGCACCTGCGGCGGATTGAAGAAGTTGAAGAACGAATCGTTCGGAAGCGTCTTGGTCAGTGTACGTATGACTCCGCGCTGCTTGTGCTTCTGCTGCTTCTTGATAGTCTTCACCGTCACGTTCTTGCTCGGGTTCCACTGGATCGTGCAGCCGGTGCACTTGTAAATCTCGGGACCTGCAATCGGGAGAGGATAATCAATAAGAATCAGACAAATGGTAGATAACATATGCATCCAATAAAACTAGCCGAGTAATTCAAATGTACACAGTGTTCTATAGTAGCTCTATGAAGTAACCTATTAAAAATGACTCAGTCTGTACGAGTTATTCCAGCTATTCTTTCGAAATAAATCATTCAAGTCTAGGATAAGGTAAAGGACGCTCTGACAATGAAAACAAAAAGAATAGGCTCAGGCAAGATCTATGTATAGGGCTTTGAACATAGCCACTAATAGGGTAAAATGCAAGCATACCATAAAGCGTAGACGTACAATAATAAATCTAATGAATCCACTAATTTGTGTCTACTCACCCTCGAAACTAAACGGTTCCTCCTGATCGACCTGGCACCGCATGAAATACTGCTTAGTCAGCACCGTGTCTTTGAAGAAAGGATTGGTCGAGAAGTGAAATTCCAGCACGTAGCTCATCGGGTCAGTCTTGTACACGATGTTAACGTTTGTTAAATGCGCCAGCACCGGCTCGTCGTGGGGTTGAATCATATCGGCCATCGTCTGGGTGTTCTTGAACACGGTCAACCAAAAGGCCGGGATACCATGCCCTTCCTTGAGGATTTTCGAGTGCTGATTCTTATAGTTCAATGCCATCTTCTTGAAGCGCTCCGTTACTTCGCAGTCGACCTCATTGTCCTCATCGTCGCTCTCATCCACCCACTCCGCTTCGCCGTCTTCCAGCTCCGATTCTCCCGTGATAACCGCTTTCCTACGATCAACCAACGGTTGGTACAGCTCCTGATATTTACATTCCAGAGCGTACACCTCCTCGAAGAATTTTGCCTCCAGCTTCAGATACTTTTGCTGTAGATGCTTCAGGGCGTTGATTCGGTGCTGGACCTTATCAGGTAGTGCCTTAATCACCTCCTTCATCATCATCCGACGCGATGCCGAACTCATATAGGCCGGATCGTCCAGGAAGTCTGGCATCTGATCTTCCCCATCGGAGGCCGATTCGACGGCTTTCGCTGCATTTTTCTCGGTTCCTGTCATTATGTACTTATTCTACGGTCGACGGAAATGTCGCAGTTGCTAGGAACAGTGCTGGAAAAAACGAAGCATACGGTTACTACGATTAGTTCACCAGAATTCATGTTGAAAGTTTCTCGTTCAACGCCAAATTTCAGAAATGACGCATTTTCAATCACTATACGAGACAAGAGTTGGCCATGGAAAAACAACCAAAGCAAGGTTATGTTCTCGCTCTCTCTCTCTCTGACCTGACGTATACATCAAACGGGAGACAATTTGATACGCCACTTGGCAACAGGAATTTTCACTACTTGTTACAAACGCATTAACGCAAAGCAAAGAATCTTGATCCACCCACAAAGCAAAATAATTTACTCACTATCCCCGTTATTATGGTCAATCACAAAATCTGGCGAGACGAAGAAAAACGACCTATGGAAAAGCACATGTGGATCTCCATTTTGCGACTTACCTGCGGTGGTCGAGAAAAAACCGATAGCCTTCTTTCACCACGGACGGAAGCACTGGACCGATCACTAGATTCACACTATCAGTGAGAAACAGGAAACACGGTTACAGGTACCTCTTTTTCTGGAGGAAATAACACGAGATTCGCCTAGCTCTGGGTACGGGAGCAGCAGCGAAAAATGCGTGTGTGCACACTTCCGAATGACGAGAACACAAAAGAAGAGCAGCTAACTCCACCAGAGCAGCAGCAGGCGTTTTTTTGCAAACATCGAACCAGAAGGGAGAAACAGCCGTATCGGAATTTGCACAAGTGGAAGCGAGAGCATCGACGATAGCGGAACGTTTTCGTTTCGCGGCCGGCGCGCGGATTTGTTGACATTAGATTGACGTTTTGCACTGAACGAAAATTTTATGTTAGAAATTGAGCGAATATTTTACTACTGGGACAGGGGTAGGAAACTACTGTCGCTGAGTGAAAACTTATAGGGTAACTAACCTGATTTGGAGTACTTGATCCTCACTCAACTTTTAAATACTTTTACCTGGAACGGGACCTGCAGATAGATGTTTTCTTCTTCCTTTTCTGTTTATCTTTCGTCTCGCCTAGCAATTCTTGCTGCCTCCAATTTTGAATGGTCTGAGTGCATCCGTTGACGTGCCGTACCAGTGACAGAAGGCTGATATATCTTGTGAATCGTACTTTACATGCAATGCAAAGTACATAATGAATTTCTATTTTAATTGAACCCAGTAAACGAAATGGCGACTTGGCGGGTTAAAATACATGCTCGCCGGAGCGGTAGACAGCCCTCTGTCAAGAATGGCGTCTCTGTACAGCCAGCATCACTGCCATGAAAATCAAAACAATAATTTTGGATCGAATCATTAAAAGCTGTATTTGGTTACTAAGTGCCAATTTTCTGAATGATATGGTATCTAATCATCCCGAAAGATGCAAAGCGTCGTGTGGAATGTTTCAATATTGCGCATAGCGCCGAACAAAATTCTTTGTTTGGGGCTTTATAGCTATAACGCCCCATATATGTAGGTCGCTGTCAAACTCCATATGTTGGTATAGGGTTGCCAGGGGGCTGGCGGTAGACTATTGAAGCATTGCTCCTGGCAACCCGCCGTAACTCGCCAGCAAGCCTCTCTAATAGTGTGGGAAAGAAATTCATTTAATTTCGCTGATTTTTAAAAATGCATCACAAGTGATCTGCTCCTAGTTTGAATATTTAATGGGAATGAAGAAAATGGCCCTTAGACCACAGACTAATACATATAAAATAATAGATACCGTTCCAGTAAATGAGTGTTTGGGGCCGTGTATAGAAGGTGGAGCTAGCGTTCTGGGAAAATGAGCGGCTCGATATTCGAGATTTTTAGAGAAAATTCCTCATATTGTTGTCTGTTAACTAGTCTGAGAGAATACCTACGAGGACAATGCCGAAAGTTTGACAGTTTCTGGACGCTATACAAAATAGATCGAAAATTTCCGAATCCAATGTTTACAGAACTTATTTCAACAGCAGAACAATGTATGGACAGCTTTCATTTGTTTCTGTTGCTATTTATGAACGAGGATATAATCCGCCGAGGTGCAAGCACTAGCAGGTTTGAGTGCGTCGCACAGTGGTTTTATTTGCAAAAAACACGCGATTAATTATTTACACAGAAACGGTCAAGTTCATTCGTAACTCAACTTTGTACCGGGAAACAAGTGCTTTTTGTTCTCTCCGGTGTGGTTTAGTTTTTTCGGTAGTACGAAGGTGCTTGCTGTGGCAGAGGCTGCAGTAAAGCATTACTAATAAACAGTCCCGCGAGTGGTAATTATTACCTGCGATATCAGTGAAGTGCGTTACTAAACTGTTTTCTTGCCTGAAAGACGGCTTTGTTTAGACGAGCTATATCAGCTTTCTACTGTGTGAAGGTCACGCGGGTGACGGATAAAACAAACGAAGGATCAATAGACCTTTCTCGTCAAAAAATTTTATATGCAGAACAGCTTTCGTTTTCATCGCTGGATCAATTCTGAATACTGTCACGTTAATTTGGTGTCTCTAACTATTGAAAAAATCAAAAATTCTTCGAGCTGCCCATTTTACTCTGTATTCCCCTGTCATATTTTACCCCGATGCTCCATACTTTTTCACCATTTGGATGAACTTCGAGTGGGGAATATGAAAAAAAGTTACGGCGGGTAGCCTATAACATAGTTCCAGTAGCCTACCGCTAGCCGGCATCTGTTTTAATCTGGCTATTCGCCGTTTCGTTTACTGGGTATGAACTCCAAGAGTTCATTCCAATTTGTCAAAAACATTGTTTTGACGTAGATGAACCCCAAAACAGTGTTGCAGAATATACCGATTTATCGATATTTAAACCGATTTTTAATTTCAATACCAATAAAGTTACTAAAAATACCGATTTCTTTTTTCTTACCAAAAAATCACGATTTTCATATAATAAGATCAACTAATATTACGTATGGGCATTTTTAGAAAATGTCTTCACCTTTCCACATCAAATCATCCGGAAATTGATTCAGCAATCTGCCAGGTTACTATCAAAATTTCAAATGAAGCTCAACAACCGATTCTGAAATTGATTGAGCTCGGTAGGTTTGATTACATAACATTAGAATGATCTATAATTTAAAACCAATAATTTGCAGGTAACTTTTGGTTAGCATACATCTTCACACCGATAAATACCTATTTTTTATTTAGAACTATAATACCGATATTAGATTTGTTCCAGTACCAGTAGAAAGTGGAAGTACTCCGGAGCAAACAGAGAGAAAATCGTTCCTACACTGATAAAAATATAACAGTAACATCTATTAATTTTACACATAGATTTTTGCAATTAGTGGCTGCATATGCATACTATTTACTCGCACATAGATATGATGAGAAAAATATCAATACATACTATTTTGCATTGACATTTTATAACTTCGGCACATAAAACATGAGTCTATAGTGTCACGTACATATAATTTATGTGTAAACTTGTTGAATTCTATAGTTTGCACTTAAAATTTATGTTTTGCGCTTGATGAATATACTCTTTTTGCGCATATAATTGCTAAGTGCGGGTAACAAATGGATTGTGCAGTCAGATTATTTTGAGTGTATGTTCTCTTCTCTTTTTTCTGCTTCCGTTAGCCAACCGGAGTAAAAAGGAAGTATTTTTTGCTTCTGTTTGCTCCGGAGCAACTTCTGTGTACTAGAACAAACCTGTTATACAAAACCATCTGACAACGCTGCTCTAAAGTGAAAAGTGCTCTTAAAACATCGATGACATCTTTTTTGTTTTTTTTTCTGTTTTCTCTACCTATCTGATGTGTTTCATCCTGCCAAGGAATCCAAAAACATCAGCTGTCTCCCGTTTCCAGAGAGTTCGCCAACCAGTTTTGCTTTCAAACTGAAGAGAAAATTACAGTTTAACTTCACCAGGCACAATCATCAGAATGAGATGCAGGAAAATATTAACCCAGAATGGTTTCATTTTACCGTCCAGTTGGAGAAACATTTCACAAATGATAATCGTGTATGCCCAAAAGGTTTTGTGCGGATCTGCGAATTCGGTTTTTGTGGAATAATTCGACCAAGGGCTATGATGTAGCAGCGGTCAGAGTAAGTCCAATCATGCGGCTTCATCCCACCCCGAGAGCAGATGAGCGCTGAGGAATGTTTTCAGCCACCTGGAGGAGGAAGTTCAGCGCGGAAGAAATGTTACCAGACTTCGCCGATCTGGTATCTGGACTTTTTTGATGATCTCATAGAGAACGACTGGTAACTTTAAGGTAAATTGTTTGGAGTCATTTGTTTTTTATTACAACTATTGACGGACGTTTCATTGCAGGATATATATGAAACCGAAAACACCCACAACAATGGGGTAACTAACATAAATCTCACCGGTGACAAAGTGATAGTCGCACGGTTGAGTGAACGAATCGATTTTCTGAGACTGGAAACGTACACACACGTAAGGTTGTCAGATCGATTGGGGATTTACGTCTGCATAAGGGCGAAGTAAGTTCTATGTTTCAAGCAATTTTTTAAGCTCACCTAGGGCACAGACAGATTTTACTTGTATTTTATACTGTATATTCTAAGTCATTTAATTTTCAGTCTGTAATGAGTATGTCATCAAGTGCCTTAATTCTTATTCTTTTTAGCCCACGTAAGCAGCGGTTCGACAGGAAGCATTAGTTTATTTCGGCAATCCGCCGGCTCAAATCCGTCCACAGCGTTGCCAGCTCAACATCACGCATCCGAGGAGGAGCTTCGATGTATCTTGGAGTTTCACCAGCAGGGTCACCGGTGACATGTTTGGAAGTGGCGGGCGGTACAGTCATTACTGGCAGCCAGGGCCACACTGTTAACCCTTAAATGCGCAATGTTGTTTTAAAACAACATTGTGAAAACCATCTCAAAATTATCATAGTGACGTATTAAAACTGTGAGACAATTTTCAGAAAATTTGACAAAAATTGCCTTGCGCCTTTAAGGGTTAACGTGTTCCGGCTCGATAGCCACCTATTGCAGTTCACCCTAAAAGGCCATTGCGGTCCTATCACATGTATTTTCATAGACCACTGGCGGGCCGAGATGGGCGCATCTGGTTGCCAGGATGGTGTGCTATGTGTGTGGGACTTGATACGGGGTATGTCAGCCAAATTTACGGTATGGCCTAAATCTACATAATTAAATTGATTGATTATTTATAGGTGCCTGTATGTACAAAATTGAAGCCCATGACGACTCAATCGTCGCACTTGCCTGTTCCCCGAGTTACGCAATATCGTTCGGACTGAACGAACGAATACGGTTCTGGGATAGATTTCAGGGTCAGCCGCTCAACACCATGACCATCAGTCATGCATATTCATCGCTTGTGATGCTGACGCCGTCCCTTCTCGTGACTGGAAAGCCAGCCCGAATAGAAATGCACAACAGTATTACAGCAGTTTTTATTGTTATATTACAACGAAAAACAATGTTATTCTGGAAAATTTACAATATAAATATAATCACATTTGTTGTTTCTACATCCAATTTCATTGTAAACCCGATTTTTACATGGAAAAAGGGGGGTCGTTAAAGGATGTAAAAATTGATCTTTTCCCATACATTCTGAAATTAAAAACATCGATTTGCATTGTTTTTCCGTTGTAGATTTTGGAGGCATGAAGGACTGCATCATAAGTATATTGATGTTACAACAAAAGTTGTTAACAAATAAAACTGTTGTAAATTCAACGTTTCTACGATCGACTTCGATATTACTTTCTGTTCGGGAGGTTAGTCGAAGATAACTTTCGTAGAAAAATTTTCAAACTAATCTCATCACATTTAGCTTCACTAGTCGTATGGGACGACAATACTAAAGATGTAACTCGGGAAGTCAGGCTTGACTGTTCCAATTCACAGCTAAGTCCGAATATTATGCTACCTGCCAGTGGTTTGGTAATTTGTGACTACGGAAATCAAATGAGAATCGTTCGTTTCCCTCTTGTTGCGTCGGAAAAGTGGTTCGGTCGGGGAATCGTAATCGACCAGCTAACGAAAACAAATGTACAGCAGCAGCTTCTGAACGAAGCCATTGCTAGCACGAGTTTTTGATTTGGAAGGATAGTTGCTGAGGACCATTCTCACAATAGTATAAAAGTTCTAACCTCAAAAACAGACAACAATAAAATGTATTTCTTTCAGAGTTTATAATATCCATTACGTGATCAAATGCGCTGATGGGTTAGGATTTGGATTCGGCTATATTCCATCGTCATTGAAGCTAGATCATAGAATCATGTTAATTTGACAGACTGCAAGTGTTATTAGTAGTACAAACGCTAGCAGCCCAGCTAGTATTGTTCTTTCTGCTTGCAACCAACCTGGTTATATTGATGTCAATGCTAAATTCGCTGTTGCAGCTGTATGGTCGCCATACTGTCCCATGTGTTATGGGATTCGCTATTAACATGGGACAGTTATGCTTAGAGCACCAGATTCTAAAAGCGACCAATTTTGGCCAATCACTGGAGACAAAATCACGCGTAACAATTAATAATAAATTAAATTATTGCTGAGTAATTTTTGTTGTACATGAATAAAACATACCGATTGCCTCGTTACCTATGCTGCCGTGATCCGCATAACAGTTCCGTTTGGGTTTCCTATGCAGATGGGACAGTTATGCGTATCACGGCAGTATGGCTAAATAACCATTAGAAAGGTTATGAGCTTATGTTGTCGCATTTTATAATCTTTTATACTACGTAACAATTAATAATAAGTTACATTATTGCTGAGTATTTTTGTAGTACATGAATAAAACATACCGATTTCCTCGTTACCTATGGCTAAATAATTTTAATGGCTATGAGTTTATTGTTGTCGCATTTATAATCATTTATACTACTTTCAAGTGATCGATTTTAAAGATACGACTCGCACTTTAACCACCCCTTCACCGCGCCATCAAAATAAAAATAAGTCATACTCCTAATGAACTATAATATTTATTAAAATATTTACTAAATAAAAACATAGACCTGATAGTTCGTTTGCAAAAAAACACCGAAGCACAGTGAGTTGGTGTTAATGCTCTATCTTTGATCCTAGTGCTGCAGGATTTGGCCAACATTTATACTATTTTTATTCAATCAACTTCAAGGAAAATGTATCACGTGAACGCTATATATATGGACTTCTAAATTTGGTAATTGTTCCGAATCACACTCGACCTGGCCTTGGGTACAAGATATTTGCTTGATCTCCCACGAGCATGGTCCTGCCGGAGTGTTTGCCTCGCCCGATACCGGGACAGCTTGTCCTAGCGAGGCTACCTCTTGTGAATCGGAACCGCTGAACATTCCGATGAGGGCATGTTCAACGGTGTTACCGACGGAGCCGATCGCTACACTACCAGCAGTAGCTGCGATTTGAGCAATTATTCCAAAGCCCTGGTTGGGAGCTACCATTGGTGCAGCGACAGCCGAGTGTGACGCAGGCTGGACCATCGGCTAACTCGATTCCGGCGAGGTAGAGCGGCTGCAACTGGTGCGGACCTATGTTGCGATGTATATAATTTCAAGGATTACTAGAGATTACCATTTACCAGAGATCATCAGAATGTTTTGTGGCTAACGTTGTAATTCAGCAAAAAAAAACAAAACAAGTTAAATTGATCGCAACAAATAAAACCGCTTTCTTCAACGAATCGTGGACAAGAAAAATCCAAATGCCAAATTTAACGGAACATTTCCTAATGACGTCAAATAAAAATGAAAGCCTAGCGAGCTTGTTAATACAAGATATTCGCAATTAAAAGTAAACCAAATCAAGTTTCTCATACCGTGGTCGAATAAAAAAAAATTCCAAGTCTATGTAAACAAGCTCTGCGAAATGTCAAAAAAGTGAGGTTAAACATTTTCATCCAATGTTCTACAGCGAGATGTTCATTTTAGTTTGTTTACATTGCTAATGAATTTTGTACTGCGATTCACCTCTTCATTTACCGCGTTGCCAAGAACTTAAGTGAAAATATCCAAAGCAGTGCTGCCCAAACGCACATTTTAAGTCCCACCATTCTTGCTGAGGTGAAAAAAATTTTCAACATTCTTGCATATTTCAAATTTTAAAAAATCATTAAAAAATCATGATTGCTCTTAAAAATGTCATTTTTACGGAAATGTTCTTATCAATGTGTAATCTTTCGATTAAAAATAAGAAAAACAGGTGTTAGGTCGGACGAGAAAGGTCTATTCACCTACCAGCTCGTCAGGAACCAACTGGTGAAGTGTTTCGTTTTTTACTTTTCTTATCTATTTTTTTTTCTTTTTATTGCTTTTTATTTTTTATTTTGATTTAAATTAATCAGTGCGGTCGAGCGTGTTGCTCCCGCAACAAAATGGAACAAACAGAAGGATCACCCTCCGAATACGAATCTTATGGGGAAGAGGAACGTATATCTGATTCGGAGACAGATAATGTTATGGTCGATCCACTTCCCCCCAATGTCTCACAGCCCCCCCCCCGAGTCAAGGTTTACCAGGATGGATACGCTGGTCCTTGGGTGGTATACTTTCGGCCCAAAAATAAACCGTTAAACAGCATAACTGTTGCACGGGAGCTGACAAAACGTTACTCGGCCGTAACCGAGATTAAAAAAGTTCAGTCAGATAAACTGCGCGTAGTCGTTACTGACTTGAAACAGGCCAATGATATCGTTAGCAATAGCCTCTTTACGCTGGAGTATCGCGTCTACATCCCTTCTCGTGATGTGGAGATCGACGGTGTGGTAAGTGATGCGGGTCTAACTGTCGATGATCTGATGAATGATGGGGCTGGCCGCTTTAAGGACCCTAACCTTCAATCAGTTAAGATTTTGGAGTGCAAGCAATTGCACTCAAAGTCCATCGAAGATGGTAATTACTATCCATCAGACTCGTTTCGCGTAACCTTCGCCGGATCTACACTTCCGAGCTACGTTGAAGTGGGAGGAGCTCGACTACCTGTGCGGCTGTTTGTACCGCGGGTCATGAATTGTTCCAATTGCAAGCAGCTAGGTCACACGGCCACCTACTGTAGCAATAAGCAACGGTGCGGTAAATGTGGGGAACGCCATGCGGATGATACTTGCAGTAGGCCCGCTGAGAAGTCTGTTTACTGTGGGGAGAATCCGCATGCACTTTTGACATGCCCAACGTACAAACTTCGCGCGGATAAACTGAAGCGATCCGCCAAAGATCGCTCCAGACGCTCTTACGCAGAAATGCTTAAAAGAGCTGTTCCACTTATCTCTGAAAACCCATTCGCTCTCTTGCCAACTGACGATAACGCCTCTAACGACCCTTGCGAGGGGCATTCTTTGGCTCCGCTTGGAAACTCTAGGAAAAGACCTAATCAAAACTCACCTGAACTTCCTCGTAAGGGTCCTAGGTTGTCCCAAACAAGGGTACAAAATAAAAATAATTCATCAACTGGAAGTGCTGGTACAAATCCGAAGATAATACCTCCTGGTTTTGGGAAATTGAGATACAACCAGGAGTTCCCAGCACTCCCCGGGGCACCAAAAATCCCAAGTGCTCCAATTTTACAGTCAGAAACTCAACCTAAAACGGGATTCCTTAAATTTTCTGACATTGTGGACTGGATATTCACAGCTTTCAACATTACTGATCCTCTGAAAAGCTTGCTGGTTGCTATTCTACCAACAGTAAGAACATTTTTAAAACAGTTGACTGAACAATGGCCCCTCCTTACAGCGATCGTATCCTTCGATGGCTAACTTCTAATATAAACCTCAACTTCCACGATTTTAACATTATCCGCTTGGATCGAGAAGACTCATATGGGGGGGGGGTACTTTTAGGGATCAAAAAGTGCTACTCCTTCAATCGAATCAACCTCCCTTCGACGCCAGGCATTGAAGTTGTCGCTTGTCAAACAACAATCAAAGGCAAAGATCTTTGCATTGCTTCTAGTTACATTCATCCTGGGGCCATGATGGGATATCGAAGATTCTCCAACGTGATTGAACACCTTCCCTCGCCCCGCCTGCTTCTTGGAGACTTTAACTCTCACGGTACGGGGTGGGGCTGTCTATACGACGATAATCGATCTTCGACAATTCAAGATCTTTGTGACAACTTCAATATGACAATTCTGAACACAGGGGAAATGACACGGATTCCTAGACCACCTGCACAAGCAAGTGCACTGGACATATCTTTATGCTCGACATCACTACGGTTAGATTGCAAGTGGAAGGTAATATCTGATCCCCACGGTAGTGGGGATCAGATATTACCTTCCTCTTACCAATTGTAATTGCAATCACCACTGCTTCAAGACCATCGGCACCAATCAATGTTCCCTATGACCTCACACGAAACATTGATTGGAAGAGCTACGCTGCTGAGATATCCAAAACTATCGATTCAACACAGGTACTTCCCCTGGAGGAAGAATATAAGTTTTTGTCCAACTCGATTCTCGACAGCGCGATTCAAACTCAGACGAAACGAGTACCCGACGTGAACACCCAAAAACGTTCTCCCAACCCGTGGTGGGACAAAGAGTGCTCAGACGTGTACGCGGAGAAAGCTGCCGCGTATAAAACCTTCCGGAACGACGGGTTAGTTGCTAGTTATCGAGTGTACGCGATATTAGAAAAGCGAATGAAAAATTTAATGAAAGCTAAGAAACGCAGTTACTGGCGCCGGTTTGTCGACGGGTTAACAAGAGAAACATCGATGAGCACTCTTTGGGGCACGGCCCGACGTATGCGAAACCGAAACAGTACTAACGAGAGCGTGGAATATTCAAACCGTTGGATATTCGATTTCGCCAAGAAGGTTTGTCCGGATTCCGCCCCGGCACAGAAAATCTACCGCGCCGCGTCGCCTTACAACACCGCGAACGAAACACCGTTTACGATGGTGGAGTTCTCACTTGCTCTCTTATCATGTAACAATAAAGCCCCGGGGCCAGATAGAATCAAATTCAACTTGTTGAAGAATCTGCCAGACTCTGCCAAAAGACGCTTGTTGAATTTATTTAATAGGTTTCTTGAGGGTAACATTGTCCCACATGACTGGAGATAGGTAAGGGTCATCGCCATCCAAAAACCAGGAAAACCAGTCTCCAACCACAATTCGTATCGTCCGATTGCAATGCTGTCCTGTATCCGGAAGTTATTCGAAAAAATGATCTTGTTTCGCCTCGATAATTGGGTCGAAACAAATGGCTTACTGTCAGATACACAATTTGGCTTCCGCAAAGGCAAAGAGACGAACGATTGCCTTGCGTTGCTCTCAACAGAAATTCAAATGGCATATGCTAACAAAGAGCAGATGGCATCAGTATTCTTGGATATTAAGGGGACTTTCGATTCAGTTTCGATCAACATTCTTTATGAGAAGTTGCACCAGCATGGTCTTTCGCCAATTTTAAAAAACTTTTTGATAAACCTGTTGTCTGAAAAACAAATGCATTTCTCGCATGGCGATTTATCGACATCACGATTTAGCTACATGGGCCTTCCCCAGGGCTCATGTCTAAGCCCTCTCCTCTACAATTTTTACGTGAATGACATTGACGAATGTCTTGTCAATTCCTGCACGCTAAGGCAGCTTGCAGATGACGGTGTGGTCTCTATTACAGGTCCTAAAGCCGTCGACTTGCAAGGACCACTGCAAGATACCTTGGACAATTTATCTGCTTGGGCTCTCCAGCTGGGTATCGAGTTCTCCACGGAGAAAACTGAGCTAGTCGTATTTTCTAGAAAGCGTGAACCAGCGCAACTACAGCTTCAATTAATGGATCAAACTATTGCTCAGGCTTCAACATTCAAATATCTCGGGGTATGGTTCGACTCTAAAGGTACCTGGGGATGTCACATTAGCTATCTGAAACAGAAGTGCCAACAAAGGATCAACTTTTTCCGTACAATAACTGGAACATGGTGGGGTGCCCATCCAGGAGACCTAATCAGGCTGTACCGAACAACGATATTATCAGTGTTGGAGTACGGATGTTTCTGCTTTCACTCCGCTGCGAACATACACTTCATCAAACTGGAGCGAATCCAGTATCGTTGCTTGCGTATTGCCTTGGGTTGCATGCACTCGACCCATACGATGAATCTCGAAGTGCTGGCGGGCGTTCTTCCGCTGAAAAATCGATTTTGGGACCTCTCATATCGATTGCTCATTCGATGCGATATTCTGAACCTATTGGTGATTGCAAATTGCGAAAGGCTTGTCGAGCTTAATTCTCAGACCCGATTCATGTCCTTGTACTTCGACTACATGGCACAGAACATCAATTCATCTATGTATATCGTCAACCGTGCTCATCTCTTAGATACTTCTGATCCAACTGTATTTTTCGATACATCCATGAAGGAAGAGATTTGTGGAATTCCGGATCATATTCGCCCACAAGTGGTCCCAAATATTTTCTATAACAAATACCATCAAATCGACTGCGCCAAAATGTTCTACACTGACGGATCAATTCTCGACGGGATCACAGGCTTCGGTATCTTCAACGAAAATCTTGCTGCCTCATTCAAACTTAATGATCTTGCTTCAATTTACGTCGCAGAATTAGCTGCCATTCAGTATACTCTCGGGATCATTGATACCCTACCCTCAGACCATTACTTCATTGTTTCGGATAGTCTCAGCTCCATTGAGGCCATCCGTGCGGCGAAGCCTGGAAAGCACTCACCGTATTTCCTGGGGAAAATACGGGAATATCTGAGTGCTTTATCTGAAAAAACTTACCAGATTACCTTGGTTTGGGTCCCGTCACATTGTTCTATTGCGGGCAATGAGAAGGCGGACTCTTTAGCCAAGGTGGGCGCATTAGAAGGCGACACTTACGAAAGACCAATTTGCTTCAACGAATTTTTCAGTATCTCTCGTCAGAGGACGCTCGATAGTTGGCAAACCTCATGGAGCAATGGGCATCTGGGACGGTGGCTACATTCCATTATCCCAAAGGTATCAACGAATGCTTGGTTTAAGGGGTTGGATGTGAACCAGGACTTTATTCGTACGATGTCAAGGATCATGTCCAACCTCTACTCATTTGACGCGCATCTCCGTCGTATAGGGCTTACTGAAAGTAATCATTGTGTTTGTGAGAACGGCTATCACGACATCGAGCATGTTGTTTGGCTGTGCGCAGAGTACTGTGTTGCCAGGTCTCAACTAATAGATTCCCTTCGGGCCCGAGGTAGATCACCCTATGTGCCAGTCCGGGACGTCCTGGCAAGCCGTGACCATCCCTATATTTTTCTTATCTATATCTTTTTGAAAACCATTGATGTCCAAGTTTAATACATTTTCCCCTCTCTCATTCACAGTAGAATCTCACCAACCTATCCCTGTATCTACAATATGGCATTGCTTCACGAGTCTTCGGTGCTTCTTGATAACCGTCTACCCAGAACATCATGACATACCTCACATGCAGATGATATAGAGAACATCATGACAGCATCAGAGTGCCAATAATTATCCGAAATATCGACCCTCCCCTCGCCCCTGCGATTACAGGCTGGAAACTACAACACTACAACAAAGTGTGCATATCCGCCACAATGATCAATCAGCAAACGACGATGTCAATTACACAATATGTATCCCACTTCCTACCTTTTTCCTTTACTTACATAAGAGGGGAGCAAGCCGCCCCTAAATACGACTTTCCCTTCCCCCACTAACATGTGACATGTAATTAAAAAAAATGAATTATCGGTCTCGTTTAGCTAAAGCATTTGGGCCTAAATAAACGTATTTAAGATAAAAAATGTAAGAAATGTAAAAAAAGGTCAAGTTTAGATCAATAATGTCTTCTGAAAGTTTTATTAGTATTTCAAAACCTGTCTTCTGGTCTACATTTAGTGATTAATCTCCCTAAAAGTGAGATATGTTTATTATTATTTTTTTAATGTATAGATAATGAGATCATATGTTCTGCAATGTTGTATAGCTACTTTTTGCGAACAACTTTGCTTAAGAATCCAAAACTGTATATTCAATACTTATGAAGTTATAGTGCCTTGTTTGTGGATGACCCCTTAAAATCATTTTTTTAATATAACTTTTTTGGTATCGTACCTATGAATTTAGAATGTTCTACAAAGTTATTTGCGTCAGGTGCAGAGGTGCAGCTGGTGAACCTGGTGTTTACCCATTTGGTACATGCGTTTGTTTTCCTCTTGACTAAGATGCAACAATCCAGGTCTCTCCTCGACATTTACGCCTACAATTGTCCACGAAATGGTGTACGTATGCAGCTGCATCTTTTAATCGTCGCCACTTCGAGAATCTAGAAAAATCTGTCACAACCTCCGGAATAGTTTACCCCTGGATTAGAAAGCAGAGTCTCAGTTCCTCTTCAGGTACTTTCGAAGGACTCGGTTACTTCGGTCAATTCTCCTCTGCAAGCCGAAGAAATTCGGGACCTTTAAACCACTCGTCGGTTGCTTAAGGGCACGGATTCTGACTCCACTTTGTTGCAGCATCCGCAGAGTTTAGCTTACCCAGTGCCATTCTGAGAGGTTTTTGTCAGCTCGCTACGTATTGCGTGTACCGACGATAATCGGCACGTAATCAGGCCAACACTATGGCGGAATCACTCCTTAAAAAGTGCTGCTTCACCTTCACGCTGTGATTCTCCTGAACGTACGACATCAAACGGCTGCGAAAAACTGCTGCTTGTAGTTCCGTGCGAGGAATCGAGAGTGGCTTCAGTCCCACCTTCGTTTTGGTCGCAACCAGAGTTGAAAATATTCAAATTCATTGAATGAAATTTGATCATATTCAGCCGCATTCATTTTCAATATTCAGTAACGCAGCTGAAAACGTCAAACGAACAAACCGCCCATTCATCCATGCAGATTTTCATTCGTCTCCGATTATTACACGAAGCGGCCGTGCAGCAATGAATAAAACGCATCAAAGTAGGCCCTGGCACAATGTAAGCAATGATGATTGTAGTTTCATATGCTTTACCGGCATTTGAAAACATTTTCCTATATAATTAGTGAAATGAATATATTGTACGATATTCAACTGAATGAATAACATGGATATTTGAATGAATATTTTTTCTATTCACCGCGAGTCGCATCAGGTTCATTTTCAGCCGTCAAAAAAGAGCTTCGATTATTTTTAACTCTGGTCGCAACTATCGAGCACTCTGCTTTGCCCTCCGTGTTGATCACTTTGAAGTACGCTACGGCGGAGAAAGCGACTTCACATGCATCGAAGGAAACGTGCAATTGAAGATGATCATACAACTGCATGTCCGCTTCCTTGAGATAGAATACGCCCATTAGGCATAATTTTAGCATCTGACGTTTGGTTGGCTGCTTACCGCTATCTATCACCAGTTGTATATCTTCTTTAATTTCCATCGAGAACAGCAACTCGTCCTCTGGTCTGCCAAAGCATGCCCAACACGCAGTCGCCTCTGTCCGCTGCGTTAATGTTAGGTTTTCGCTAGGGTTAGCGGATGCCTCCTTCTATCCACGAAGAACTCCAGCATTGTTCGACACCCAGGTCCAAAGATGGGATTCTCCCTTCGTTGCAATTTCATGCGATACTCGCTCGGTTTCTTCGTCATTTTCAAATTCAGATAATCATCCATATAAAGAGCGAACACGAAATTATTGCGACACATTCAACAGGGCATAACTTTTTTACCATTGGGTAAAAATCAACCAAATTTTGCACACTTTCTCATTGATGTGTATTGTTTACATGCTGTCAAACTCGAAGTCGTGTTTTTCGATTCAACAAAAATGGAGGTGAACCAACACGAGCCGAGAGAACAAATTCTTTCCAAACACCTAGAATTTCCTGACCTGTCGCACCGGCAGTTGGGAAAAATGTTGAACATTCACCATTCAACCGTCTCCAGAGTGTCGAAGCGGTTCCAGAAGCGGTTGACGTTGGACAACGGCAAAGGAGCTGGAAGAAAACCGGGACCGGAGAACAAAAAGACAGAGGGAAAGGTGAAGCGGATGATTAAAGCAAATCCCAACATCTCAAGTCGTGATTTGGCTAAAAAGATCGGCATGTCGCAGAGCTACATCCAGAATGCAAAGAAGAGAGCTGGACTACATACATACAAGGTACAGAACTTCCCAAACCGCGATGAGCGGCAACAATCGACGGCTAAAACTCGGACAGGGAAGCTCTACGAGAAGATGCTGACAAAATATGGCTGCTGTGTGATGGACGACGAAACGTATATAAAAGCCGATTTTAAGCAAATTCCGGGGTTGGAGTTTTTCACCGGCAAGAGCAAGTTCTATGTGGACGATAAATTTAAGAAGAAGAAAATATCGAAGTTCGCCTCCAAATATCTCATTTGGCAGGCCATCTGCTTGCGGACTGAGGAGTGAGCCTTTCGTGACAAATGGCGAGATCTACAAATCTGAGTGCCTCGAGAAGCGTCTTTTGCCGTTCTTGCAGCAGCACGACGAAGCTCCGCTATTTTGGCCAGATTTGGCATCATGCCACTATTCTAAAAGTGTCCTGGAGTGGTATGAGGCCAATTCTGTCCATTTTGTTCCAAAGGACATGAATCCGCCAAACTGTCCGGAGCTGCGCCCGGTGAAGCAGTACTGGGCAATGATGAAGCGGGAACTTCGGAAGAGCAAGAAGGCAGTCAAAGACGAGAAGGACATGTTAAGAAAATGGAAAAAACTGAGAAACTGGTACCGTATGACACTGTAAAGACTTTGATGGAGGGCATCAAGCGAAAATGCGTTCAATTTTACACTCAAGGCTCCATCGATTAACTTTTCTTTTGATTTTTGAAGTAAATATATATATAAAACTACCCTAAAATTTTGGTTTGATTTTAAACATTATAAGAAAATGGCATGACATTTTCGGTGTCGCAATAATTTCGTGTCCGCCCTTTAGCGGCTTTGCAGAATTCCCTCTACTGCTCGTGGGAAAAGGTCTACAAACGTGGATCCAAATATTGCCACATCCATAATGTAGGTTTGACCACTCCTGATGGGTCATTCCGAAATACGAAACGTTGAGAATAGTGGTCCGGCTCGCGGATCTACAGCTGGTGGAACATTTCTCGTATATCTGCTCTCTTACTGTATATCACAGACTAACAGACATAACATTCGAAAACAATGCTTCGCCTTTAACACTCATTTTAAATATATTTGTAGTTGGGACTGTGGCCACATTTGCAATTACGGCGCCACTGACATATGGACAAGCATATGAGGGATAGACCACTAGTGAAAAATTGTTCTCAAATCTGAGGGGTAACCCACTAGTAAATGAGTGTCTGGGACCGTGAATAAAAGGTGGAGCTAGTTTTCTGGGAACATTGTCGGATCGATGTTTTCTGAGGGAATAGGGATCTTTAGGGGTGTGCGGGTTAAGGCATATTCTGATGCAGATTAGTACCGTGAGTTAATATCTCAGTCCTTTTTCAATTTTTTGGCCCGAAACTATTGAAAAAAAAACATTTTTTAGTTTGTTTCCTTTTAGGACAATAACACATCCAAACCCATGCGACTTGCACGACCCTATAGGTTGTCTTATCAGATCTACCATAGTTTGCAGATGAAACTTGGGATGGCAGGTTGCTAGCGGATTGACAAAGTACCAGATCATGCTGTGTGGGGTGCTGTCCCGGTTAACAATGAGGCGAACGAGATATTTGCAGATACGTCATTTAGTAGGACAACTGTCAGTTTGCTGGTTGAGTTTAATTTGGTTTTTTTAAATTTAAAAATCATAAAAGAATAATTAAGGTTTAAGAATGATATGAGTGTACTCGTAAGGACACCCGCTACCAATACATATGAAAAACTGGCACAATTTTTCCAAATTAAAGATCCCTATTTCCTCATAGTGTTATGCCTGTTAGTCTATGATTAGAGGTAGCTACCTTTCCGGTGTAGGAGCAAAAAGCATCTGAGAATTTCATAAGTCTCGGCATATGAACCAACCTTCTGACGATGTCATTGAACGCTTTAGAATGTCATAGGCAGGCTTACGAATTCATTGATCTTTATTCATGCACTCCATAGACGTACAAATAATGTATTTCATAAAACAGTCTTATGACTTCGCTCCGCCTTTAAAAATTTCATAAGTTTTTCTCATGAAACCCATATGAGATCTGTTATTGATTCTATAAAATTGTATTTTGTTTTTCATAAACGTCACTTTTGTGAAAAGTTCATAATTGTTTCTTATGAATTCAGTACTGGCCTGGACGGCCAACCAGGAGTTAATAGTTTCAGCACTTTTTGATTACCGCTGTTTGAAACAAAAGAAGTGAGATTTTCAGTCAAATTGCAACAATTTTAAATTGTTTTTATGTTATTGAATAAATTACTGTGAGCATTTAATCTGTTTACATGGTTATGATTTTTACAGAAGATATCTCTTGAGCGTTTTTTCAAAACGTCATATCTGCAATGAGTTACTCTCTGTTAATACTTTCTCTTTCGATTTTTACGGCGTCACTATAACACTTTTCACTTATTTTACAGTACAGATCGAAAGACGGTGGTTTTAGCTAGCATATTATGCAAAGAGCTGAGGGATAAATGTTAAAGTGACTGAATTATTAACAGAAGAGAAAGTAAACAAAGAGAGTAACTCATTGCAGATATGACGTTTTGAAAAAACGCTCAAGATCTGATTATTTGAAATGAAATAAGTTGTGCATATAATTAGTGTCTGACGCGTATTTTATAATAATCAAAATCATTTGAGAAGTAACAATCATAATCATTCAGTTGTCAAGTCCAGTTTCCCAGTTGTCTAAGCCCAGTTTCCCAAGAAATATTGACGAAGCGTTGCTCATTATGTACAAATTTTAATATTTAAGGAGAGTTTTCTCTTCAATCTTCTGAAGGGATCTATACTTGGCGGTTAATTTGTCCCGAATTGAGTTCTACAAGATGACCACACGAACGAACTCATGAGGAATGACGTTCATGTTTGACAATTCTCAGTGATTTGTTTACTTTGTCAGTTGCGTGAGTTGGAGTGCAACGGGTGGCCATCTTGTACATTCAAACTCACGTAACTCCCATGTAAACAAACCACCGAGAATTGTTAAACGAAGTTCATCCCAGAGAGCAATTTTTCTGGCTGAGATTGCTCTGCTAGATTTCTGTAAGTCTTGGTTTGGCAGCCCTGCTAGATTTCTGCGCGTATCCTGTCGGGTTAGTTGAGCTAGGCCGAACTCGGTTTCGCTCGCGTTTTCTGGCAAATTTCGACAGGAACCGAGCAAAACCCTGGCATAACTCGGACATAAACTGTGCAAAAATCCTGGCAATTCCTACCTGGTAGAATTTAGCACGAATCGAGCAAAACATCTGACAAAGATGTGGCAGGAAGCGTGCAGAGATATTGGCCGTACATTTCTGGCTCGATTCTGGATAAAAGTGAGCATCATCGGTTGGTTTAACCGCTTCTGTCAGAAACGGTTGTTGCATTTGAGCGAATTCGTTGCCAGAATTCTCGCACAAATCGCGCAAAATGCTCGCAGAAACTCTTCCAGCATCAATTTCGCTTTGCTCAACTTTTGCTAACTTTCTGCTTGCCACGCTGACCGGGATCCGGCTCATTTTGTGGAGTTATGTCGATTGGTGTAAAACCTAATATCCTCTCAAGGTTGATTTTTACTGTTGATTTTTTGTCTACTAAAAATGCTCGAGAAATGTCAGCCATGTTCTTTTTTTTATATAAATGCACAATAATATCCATAAATAAAAAACTTATGGCATTCATTCGAACATTGTAATGAATTTCATTAGACTGTTCTATGGAAATCGTTATTTCTACTATGTTTTCTACTTATAAATGTCAGCAATTTTCATAAATGGGCACCTATGGCGTTCATTCGGACATTTTCATAAATTTCATAAGACTGTCTTATGAAAATAATAAGAGATGAATTTGGAAAATTTCCCCTCCAAATCATAAGACAGATTTATAAAATCCATTTAAAATCCTTATGTCTGAAAGTCATAAGACGTTTTTATGGAAATTCTATATAAATTTTGCTCGGTGAGCTCTTTCGCTATTTCGAGTAACGTGCAGTCATGGCCTGAGGTTTTTTCGGAAGGCGAGGGCTCGGCGGAGGATGGCGATGGCGGCTTGCCAGCGGAAGAGGAGTTGTCCGGCTTCTACGCAGGCGGCGTTGACAGGAGTGCTTGGCAGATGATTGGATGCTAACCTAATGGAGCTTTCGATTCGCAAGTTGTATGTTGGGGCCAGGGTGGTAACGAGGCTGTTGCGGCGGAGTCCGGTGGCTTCGATCCCATAGAAGATCCGGCTCCATACCAGAGCTTTGCAGATGTTGATTCCGGTGATCCTGTTCCATTTGGGGTGGACATAGCTAATCGAGCGCACTAGCCGTACGCGACTCTTGCAGTCCCTTTTGACGTGGCGGAAATGGTGGAGGAAGGGCAGCTTGCTGTTGAAGGACATGCCGAGGATTCTGGGTTCCCTTATGCCAGCCAGGATGATAGGGGCTCCGGTGGGTCGGTGCGCACCGGGATGGAGCGCTTGATTGGGGACAGAGTGAAGGCCACTGATGTGGCCCATCTCTCGATGGCACTAGCTGCCGCTTGGGCTTTTCGTCGTAGACGAAAATATAGACGTCCTTGGGGAGGCTCCGGAATAGTGTTCATACTAATTAGAAACAGAGTTACCGCGAGGACGGTGCCCTGGGGGACCCCATTGGTCTCAGTGAAGAGGTTGGATAACGTGCCTCCTACGCAGACACTAAAGTTCCAGTTCTGCAGGTAGTGGATGAATAGTCGAATGTTGCCGGTGATCCCCCAGTCTGCCAGCTGCTTCAGGACGCCGGCACTCCAGACGGTATTGAAGGCTTTGGCATATCGGTAAGGATGTCCACATGCAGCCCGTCTTCGATCGGATGATTAGGGCTTCTTTCCATTTGCTTGACAAGGTGCTCCATATTTGGATAAAGATGTCTAATAGGCACCGTTTGCCAATAGGCGGGAGATGTCGCAGAAGTGTGTAACTGATACCATCTGTTCCAGAGGATTTGCCCTTTCCAACGACGATTGCGAAGGACAGCTCCTGTCCTGTAAAGGGACGGTTGTATGGTATGGTTCATCTCCTGTGGGAAAGTGAGCCAGAGGGGTTTCTAGTGCTGTCCTTCTGCTGATAAAGGAGGGGGGAGGGCAGAGTCCGTTGATAGGGATGCAAAATGTTGGCCGAGGTTTTCCGCTATCTCCAGGGGGTCGGATGTGGGTGTGCCATTGCCTTCTATGGTAAAGCCTTTCTATCTCCTTTTACCGTTTATGGCGTTTACTTTCCTCCAAAGTTCGGATCTGCTGCTATTCGAGGAGATTCCGTCTAGGGAGTTTTGCCAGCTGGTGGTTTTGACTTTTTGAATCGCGGCTCTTGCGGTGTTCTTTTTTAGTCGGAATTCGTTACCTTTTGCCTCCCTGTTTGGATCATCCGGTGTAGTCTTAAGGAGAGAGCGGAGAGCTTTCCTTCGCTCCCTGATAGCGGTGGCCACCTCCGGGTTCCACCAGTGCACCGCCCTGCGAGGGGGCTTGCCGCTGGATTGCGGCATGCTTTTCGCTGCTGATCGAGAGATTATTTCCTCAAATTCGCCTACTGTGTACTGCAGCTTGGGGTCTACGAGGTCTTCGACTGACTGAAAGTTTTCCAGTTTGCCTGGTCAGTCAGCCATCGTCGTCGACGAGTGGTTTGTGGGGTTAACGGTTGTACGTCAGTTGTATTAGTAGGTGGTCACGCAATACCGGGAAGTGCTGGAAGGGTTGCTCGGTGGGCTTGCTGGAAGTAAGTCGGAGCAGTATGTCTGTTGGGGATGGTGGTAGGGAATATTTGGACTTACCCGGGGGAAGCCGGGTTCCTTGCACCTCAATTCTTTTTTATTTGGCTTAATCTGACAAGTCGATTGACGGGTCGTGGTGGGCTGTTTGAGGTTCTCGATTTTGCAATGCCGTTTCACTGGTTGGGGTCGCAGAGATCAGTCCGCCCCGTGTGATAATGAGTTTGCGCAACGGGCATCGCGATTTGCTTCTTTTTTTTTGGTTACTCCCCACTCCGACCGGGACTACCGGTTTCGATTGTTGGGAGGCTGAGAGTGAGGCCTGGTTGCCGTTGCATACCTGTCTTTGTTAGGAGTATAGTTAAATAGGTATTTCCAGATGTTGATTGTGGTTAGAGGGTTTTGATCAGTTGTATGTTTCATGTTTTGGCTGCCTGAACATTTCTTGTCGTTGCCTGTTGTTGGGGAGCTTTGGTCTGTTGAGGATTTCCCGTTTTGTAACCGCTTTGTCCCCTTTTATAATAACTGGTGTACGATAAGAACTAACACAGCTACTCAACCGACCACTACTGTGGTTAGAACCGAACTAATTTAATTTCTTCATTGTATATGAATATTCTATTCTAATAATCAACTGATACTGTCTGCCAATTTTTAGCCGGAGTGCTAACGATATGACTATCAAGAATTTGTCAGACAGCTAGTACAATTCGACACCGGTTGCGCCTTACCAAGTCGTAACGCGAGTGGCGTCATGAAAACTGTCGAAAAAGAGTTAATAACGGCTTGGAGCATCATCTGATGTTGTTTCAAACGTAGGTACGATTCAAGGAAACATGCCTTGGATCCACCATCGAACCTAGTTTACATAACTAGAATCACTGTTGTCCATTTCCTCGCTTGTTGAGACATTCGGTTTAGTAATCCATCCAAATGGTTACCGATAACACTGCTTAGTTTCGGTAGACCAACCCCAGCTAATTGACTGACGGTTTGCGTAACGGTGGTGGTGATAGATACTCAATGACCATATTAATGTACTTTTAAGTGATCCTTACGCGAGCAACAAATGTGTCATTACTAAGTAATGACATTTCTGAATTTCAAAACTCCATTTGAAATTGACGAATAGTTTTATTTAAAAATCATAGCGAAATTGATCTGCTCACTGGTAGTTAAGATACTGTTCCCATCGGATCTTTTGACCCGTCACCGGTGCGAGAGATTTCTCCTCCGAACCGATCATCTCGGCTAGTTGCTTCACCGGATAGATCTTCGATTGTCGCGAGTTCGGATTAATAGCGTAGTTGAGGTACAGCGTCGATAGTTTAATATTGGCGTACTTCGATCGGGTCAAAAACCGGTCCACGGTTGCTTTTAGTGTGGTGTACATGTTGCGCAGCTCACTGGAGAGAAGTTTTGTGGCTGTGAAAAAGGAACAAACATACTTGAATGGTCTCACTCGTGTACTGCTAGTTGTGAATAGTCGACTTACTTTTGCTATCGTATTGGTTCAGATCGAACATATAGCTGTAGTAATTCAACTGAAGGTACAGGTCCGATTCGGAGTACTGCTGAACTAGCAAACCTTTCTGGCAGTGCAGACACTGCGGGTTGTTTTTAGTGGCCACCTGAAATGGGAGGGTTCCGAATTAAGTCCAGTCATCTGAGTTGTTTGATTTTAATTATTACATGTGAGAACAGTCTCGTGTTTTGATTACAGAGAGGATTATCGCAAACCATCCATCGCTGATAGAATCGCTTAACATCACCCCGGATGGCCAAGGTTAGTTCGTTTACAATTGCCGGTAGATATTGCTGCGGGAGCACGGTGCAGCTCTCGTTGCTGCACTTTTCGAACACGGACTTGGATCGTCCACTATCGCGCCGGAACCCGCTGGCTACGGGATTCTTTGTACCGCATGTGACACAACTGAAGTCGAACCGATGGCAGAGTCGATACTTTTGAGTAATGGACTTTTGTATGGCTTCGCCGTCCGCGTGTTCCCTGTCACCTTCTCTTGAAATGCCCAAACTTTGAAATCGTTTAGGGTCCAGCCCGAGGCAAAGTGCCAACCGACATGCATCCGTACCTTCCAGTGGTTCACAGATACGGAAAACAACCGGAAATACCTGCTGGGAAAGATAGTACTCAACATCCGGTTTCAGTTTTTCCTTGTTTGCAGGATCCTTCAGTTCGTCTATGTGGTAGGCTCTTTTCATGGCCGCAGCCGAAGTTCCGTCCTCGCAAATTATGTATCCAACAACATCGCCTCGTTTGAAGTTTCTGTTACGCGTTTTGTTCATCCTGGTTGCTACTGACACGTGAGGCAGCTGTACCGCGTCCGAATACTCATTCAAAGGTCTTGTTATTTGCTTTGTTATTTCCAACAGCGAAGGATACGTGGTTCCACTCAACAGATCTTCCTTCACTTTCTCCAGTTTCAAATGAATGTTCTCAATGCGTTCATCCATCGGTTTGTCGGAGAGGATCTCGTTCACAATGAAATTACCAGCGATTACGGCTAGTTTTGACCAATCCCGACGTACAATATCCAAACCTTTTAACTCCTGGGTGCATTTGAATTCCTCTCCTACCTTGGTGATCGATACGGCTGCATACTTTTTCTTCTTCAGCAGCAGCAGATATTTGTAGATTCCGTCCACATCCAGTTCTAGACACTTGTACGTTTTGTTTACTATCTGCTTGATGTTGGAACCGATCTTGAACACCTGATCGTAGTCGATGCTGTTGGTGTTGATCATGATACTGTCCGTGTCGCCGTAGATTACCTGTAATAAAAAAAAAACATAACGTGATCCTCGAACATACCTTCGCTCATAAAATGGTTACATACTTGATAGTTCATCTTTTCCACGATGCTTTTGGTGTTCATCAAAATCTCCCGACCTTTCAGCGTGATCAGCGCTGCCATGTGCTGCGCATAGAACCTGGATCGCGTATAACCCAAACAACCGTACAACGAATTGGCCGTCAGCTTAAGTGCCATCTGGCGGATGTTGTACTGCATCTTCAGTTCCGGTTCCAGCCCGGATGCTTTCATCAGTTGCTTGACCGCCTTACGACTTTCGACCAATTTGCGAATCTGTCGCGGCAAAATGCCCATTTCATCTGTTTGTATAATTGCCGCTGCTCCTTCATCTTCCTCCCCGGGCGCTGGCGGAAGCACCGTGGTGAAGCAGATGTTGTACTCCTGGATGATGCTCGGGTAGAGTGAATTAAAATCCATCAGCAGAATAAATTTGTCGTAGAAACCCTTGATCGGTTCCAGCACCAATCCGCCGGAGTATGCGGCCTTGCTCTTCGGTTTGCGGCGATCCGCTGCCGATTCGGGGGCCTCCTGCGAGTGACCTGTTGGTAAGAATAGAGGGGGGATGTTTCACTTCGTTATTTTAGAAACTAAGGACAAATGACCCTTAGAGGTTAAAGCCCCAATAAACAATACAATATATTTTATAAGCTGGCGCTACACGCTACTTGTAATGGATGTTTTGAAGGATATATAGGAAAATATACCCATTTTGGCCATATTAGGGAAGTGGTGTCCCTAATTTGTAATTTCGTCGGCAAACAATTGATGAACTGCGTATAAATTGGTATTAATATCTATGCTCAAAGAACCTGTGTTTTCTTCATTCTTGATGTGTCTCCAACGACGGTCATGCCTTCTTTAATCCCAGAAGCCTTCTTCGAGCAGCCAACACCCTAGAGGTCACTCAACTGAACATCCACGCTAGAGCGCTGTCTGCAGCGGAATTGGGCTGTGCCGTCCCGTAACATGCGTATCACCATCCTTCACGGGATCAACCGCATACAAACCCAAGACTGGCGTACTTCGCATCGATGAATCTCGGTATTCCGACAGTGTTCCAGGTCAGTAATCAATACGGATACGACTTGATCACCCGCAACAAAGTGAAGCAGTGACGATCCCTCACCAGACAGTGTGCATTCTCAACCGAAGCCAGATTGCAGCGCGAGAAGCGGATTCAAGGACTTGCCGCTATTCTATGCTACGTCTACGCAAATGTGCGAGTTCATAAACGAAGGGAACATGTTAAGACTTAACATGATAACATGTTAAGGCAATGGGATGTCAATAGCTTCACCCGTGAATCGTTACAGACTATCGACTCAGCTGGAAGCCAATCGTCAAGATGATCAGAAGTTCGCTCGTTGGTAGGATCGAAAACCAGAGTAGCGCCATTGAAATTCCTATCCACCGCGAAGTCCGAGCTGCAAATGGCTCGGACTCGGTATCTTATTGGAGGATATGATAATGGCATCACTGTCCATGGCGGTTAGCAAGCGGTACTTCAGGACAGATTACAAGGACCTGTTATGCTGGCTGTGATCCAATCACAGGCGAAATAGGCCATGCGTTGCGTTGCGAAATTCTCTGAAGTCGTTGAATCCCGGCGAAGCAGAATGTTACCGATGAAAGGACGCAGTTGATACGGGTTCCTAATCTATCGCCGGACAGTCGCTGGTTCCGGAGATCAGAAGTTCTGGTACAAAATGAGTACGTCTGGCCTGCACTCCCTAGCTTCGGAAACTTGCAGCGCTCTACGAGACAAGAAACGACGTGTTTTTGGACAGCTGAGGCAACAAGAGCTGGCTAATGCGGAGAACTTCTTGTTCAGCCAAGCCCAATCTGAACTCTCTCTCTCTCTCTCTCTCTCTCTCTCTCTCTCTCTCTCTCTCTCTCTATCTCTCTCTCTCTATCTCTCTCTCTCTCTCTCTCTCTTTCTATATATATATATATATATATATATATATATATATATATATATATATATATATATATATATATATATATATATATATATATATATATATATATATATATATATATATATATATATATATATATATATATATATATATATATATATATATATATATATATATATATATATATATATATATATATATATATATATATATATATATATATATATATATATATATATATATATATATATATATATATATATATATATATATATATATATATATATATATATATATATATATATATATATATATATATATATATATATATATATATATATATATATATATATATATATATATATATATATATATATATATATATATATATATATATATATATATATATATATATATATATATATATATATATATATATATATATATATATATATATATATATATATATATATATATATATATATATATATATATATATATATATATATATATATATATATATATATATATATATATATATATATATATATATATATATATAATATATATTAGCCTGACTCTTTCTAATAATCCCTTTTTGCACCATCTCCTCTATAATGTCATTCAGCGCCTGCTTCTCAAAAACACTTAATCTTGCGGACGGTACAGTGAAAGGTTTAAGTTCCTTCAAGTTAATTTCTACCACCATCTTCACTAAAGGTTCATCAGGTTTGGGTCGGTCTAGGTAACATTCCTGAAATATCTTTTCAACTGTCGATGTCAATTGTTTTGTCTCGTCAACGTCGCCAACGTTCAAGTCGACTTTCGTATCCTCAACCAGTACGCAAAGACAGTCATCGTTGTTACCATAAGCATCAATCATAAGCTGTGAATCGAATTGCGATACCGAGGATTTCCGGTCGAAAACAATTCCTGCAATACCATTACCATTTATAAAGTCTCGGCCCAATGACTCCTTCCGAGATCGTGTCGTCCGGTACGATAACTAGACAAGTACTAAAAACGCGATTTCCAACAATGATCGAGCTTCGAAATGATCCGTACATCTTTAAACGCGTGCCATTAATTCCAAGTATATCTCCAGGCGGTACGTTCAGGGAATAGTCAAAATCAGATGGCAACATTGAACCTTTGATCAGACTTACCGGGGATCCGAGATCCAAAAGTACGTCAAACGTACTGCATCGAGTACCAAAGAGAATCATTACTGTTCGACGACTTCCTTCGTCCACTTTTAAGATGTAAGGCTCTGTGGTGATGATTGTGTTCTTAGCTGGACCACTTTCCTGCATAAACCTAACTTGCGGCGCCTCAAGCATTGGTTTCGGTGTTATAGGTGTTGTCGTAGCGGCGCAGTCTGCATCGAGATGACCCACTTTTCCACATTTTGTACAACGAGGTTTTTTCTGGGGTAGCGGACACTTCGCTGATAGATGTCCTTTTTCGTTACAGTTGAAGCATCGTCGAACTGGGGTCTGCTCGTCGCTTTGTTCTTCCGTATTATCCTTCTGTTCATTGTTCTTCAATGATGATGTCTTGACGACATCCTTCCGTTGGACATTATACCGTGTATTGACAACAGCTCTCAAGCGAAGATAACGTTGTAAACAAGCGATGAACCCGTCCACTGTATACAGTTCTTTTAACATCAGGTGCTCTTGTAGTTTGTCATCGTTGATGTTTCGAATGACGTAAGAAATGACAGCTTCCTCTGATAGGCGACCTTCTTTCGCAATGCGCTGCATGTCGTATACGTAGCTTTCTTCGTCTTCGCCTTTCATTCGTATGCGTTTCGCCATTTGAAAGTGTACATCGGCTTCATTCAAACGGCTAGGGAATGTTTGGCAAATTGACGTCTTGAAGCGTTCCCATGAAAGTGTCGCTTCCTCTTGTGCATCAAACCACTTTCTTGCTGTTCCTGTCAATCTTGAATGTGCATAATGTAAACAAGATCGAGCTGACCATCCATACACAATTGCGTACCCTTCGATTTTGTTGATCCAGCCGGTGCTACTTCCGTCTTTGCCATTGAATGGTGGTATCAAACGTTCGACCTCCAGCGGGTGAAGGAAAGTTTCATGAATCGGGTGACGCGACCGGACATTACGTTTCTCATTTGCGCCCGAGGCGGCGATTGCACGTGAAGAAATGCTGGCAAAAGCGTCACTTGTATCGGAATCCGTTTCCATATCTCTGTAGTCGAATACTCTGACGTTGGAAGGAATCGGTTGACGTCCACTGTCGGAAATGTTCTCCTTTTTCACATTAACTAATTGTGGCACATAATTCGTTGTTGCCGTAACGGTAGCTGTGAGCCGGGGAGTCTTTTTCTTCGTACGTCGAACGGTTCGCTGTCCAACGGTGGTTGCATCAGTTTCGTCAGAAGATGACATGGTGGCGTAGTCCCACTATGGCGGCTGAGCACGTTCCGGAAAATTGCAAAATTCGAGTGAAAATCTTTTTCTGCCGAAAATCACGATTTCCCTAAATCGCGGTGATCCCACTTCTGATCTGAAGCCTTAGAAATCGGATAGGCTGAAGTTTGTTGCGGTTCTTAAAAAAAGAATTCAATTACACCCGACAACGTGTATTATGTGTGTTCCCTTTATTTTCTGTATTGAATATAATGACAATAGTGGAAAGATAGTCGTGCCGGATGTGTAGCTGAATATGTGTGCTATGAAGTATGATGTGAAGGTTTAGCTGCGTAGTTCTAGAAATGAAGGCCCGAGTAAAAAAAAGAAAATTTCAACTGCTACATTATCTTTTTTATTTCGAAAGGATCAGTACCGTGTTTAGTACATTGTAATGTAATACCCTATTCTTCTTTAAAAAGCTCGAGTTCACTCATTTACGGATATTTTTATTATGATTTTTTTTTCAAATCGAACAGAAAACACAACATCAAGATGCTCGGAAAGGACTTTCTCTTTCGGTATGTATTTACCAGTAGCATCCCTCCTCCAAACATTCCTTTGCATATCTAGATATCCTTATCAATTCACAGAACAAACATAATGGCACGTCATGTTCAATCGGCTAACCGTTTGGAATAAGCGCGAATTGCAAGGAATAAACCACCCGAGGGACAGTACCCGTGCTGATTCAGGACGATTTTCCATACTTTGTACCTTGCTATTGAATTTTAATACCCGATCGAAACGATGGCAAGCGCTGCCGATAACTGAGTCAAAAAGACGACGGATCAAGAAATTTCTGCACTCGGTAAGTGTTTTTTTATTATAACCTATTTTTGAAGCGATCATTGGGATGGTATTTGAATTTTTCTTTTCAATACAAATAGGTTAGCGAACTGAGTACATATCACCAAGGATAAGGATTCAGAGCCGGCGGCTGGCAGTCCAGAGAAAGAGAATGCGGAAAAACCTAGTCCACCGGCAGTAGAACCAAAGCTGCACCTGATGTTTGGAGTTCGGTAGCTACGGAAATTCTGACTCTAGCAGCTTCTGACGAAAAACAAGCTGCAAGAGAAAATGGAGAAACACCTTCCTCCGCGGAAGATGCAGAGGCATTCAAGTAAGTCGAAATCTGCAGAAAATTTTGATTAGGACATAAGGAACATTGAGAGCCTCTCTTTGTTTACTTTCTTTTTCGATTATTATGACGTCACTATAACACTTTGCACTAATTTGCCAGTACATAGCCGATGGTTTTACTAAAATATTAGGCAAAGAGTTGAGTACTAAATATTGAAACGACCGAGTAATAAACAGAAGAGAAAGATCCCCAAGAGAATCTCATTGTTGCTTACGTCCTATTCTAAATTTTCTCCCGAAATATTTAGTATCAGCTTTAAAATTATCCATGACTAATCTTTTAGCCCGGCGGATGCAAGTTTGCTAATGAAAGATGTTCGCTAAGGTCTAGTAGAATCAAAGCTGGATCTGGAGGTGCAGCGGAAGGATTCTTCTTCGCCGATTGGTTGGTTAAAACTTTCGAAGCTTTGCACATGAAGCCGGAATTACTACAGTGAGTCTATGCGATGGGTTTCAACGCCCCTTCCAAGATTCAGGAGATGGCTCTACCTACTCTGTTGGCCGGTCCGCCACGGAATATAATCGCCCAGAGTCAGTCGGGAATAGGAAAAACCGCTGCCTTCGTGCTGGCAATGCTCAGTTGAGTCCATCAGTTAAAAAACTATCTGCAGGTGATTTGCCTTTCCCCCACGTATGAGCTGGCAATTCAGAAAGGGGAAGTAGCTGCCAAAATGGCAAAGTTTTGTCCGGAAATCAAACTTCCTTACGCCGTTCGCGGTGAGGAGACCGTCAAAGGGGCGAAGCTGACTAATCATATCGTCATCGGAACACCCGACAAGCTAATGGACTGGGGTATAAAGTTCAGGACGTACGACCTAGTTTTTTGTACTGGACAAGGCGGGTGTTATGGTCGGTGTTCTTCTTGGCCACGTACGAGCGCGAGGTGATGGAGTTTGCCGAGTACATCGTACCCAATCCAATCGTCATTCAGCAGGCGCGGGAGCTGGAATCACTCGATAGCATCAAACAGTACTACGTCAAGTTCCGCAACCAGGACGATAAATTGTGTGATTACCGTCGGACAAGCGATCATTTTCTGTCATATGATGTATAGGACAGTTGTAAACTCCAAGTAAACTTATTTTCAGAACTGTTAATCGATCGAAACAGGTACGCAAAACGGCCGGTTGGTTGACCGGCAGGATGTCCCAGGATGGTCACTCGGTAGCGGTACTGGCCGGTGATCTAACGGTGGAGCAACGGTTGGACGCTCTGGATCGATTCCGAACCGAACTAGAGAAGGTACAGATTATAACGAACGTTTTGTCCAGGGGTAAGTTCCACCACTTGATTCTGGCTACAGCACCAGGTTACGGAGAGATTCTTTCGTCTTAGGTATCGACGTCGAACAGGTGACCATTGTCGTCAACTTCGACCTGCCGATGGATCAGCAGGGACGAGCCGATTGCGAAACGTATCTACATCGAATTAGACGCACCGGTAGATTCGGTAAGTGTGACTCATTCTTGTGATCCTATAGATTGTATTTCTTCCCTTTTCTTTAACAGAACGGAATCATCATCAACCTAGTGGTCAGTGATCGAAGCATGATGATTTGCAGATCAATCAAAAAACACTCCCGGAAAAAGATTCAGTTGCTAGACGCGGAGAACTCGGACGAAATTAAAAAGATCGCACCGTAAAGTGTTTTCGACCAGCTACTGGTGAAAGGCGTAGGAGCTTTTTTGGGTCATACTTGTTTTGATTCTAAATTTATAACTTTATTATATTTTTTTTATTTTTTTTCTTACTTGACCTGACATAAGGTATATAAACAGGGTATCGTAAGCTAATAAATTTACAATTACAATTAGAATTTAGCTCTACCCAGTTCTATCCAAACATTTGAAAAGAGCCTAACTGCAAAATGTAACAAATTGAAATTTCATGTTTTCCATTAACAAATATCTACCCGAGCACGTACATAACGCAACATTTGATTATGAAGAATTTTGATAGTGATTTTACAACAATTTATAAAAGGGCCTAATTGAACTGATTATGAAAGGACCTAACTGATTGAAAAGTGCCTAACTAGCAATACGCTCGTTTTAAATGGATTATAACGTATTGTATTATAACTGATTGTAAAAGGCCTATAACATATTTTCCATAATTTACATACAGGGCCAATCTGATTTTATGATGTTCAGTGGGGTCAATCTGACCATCAATTTAGAATTCAGTTAATTCGTCTAACTTTCGGTGTAATATCAGACTTGAACAACATTTTTTGTGTGAGGTATTCTGCCGCTAGAAGCATAACTGTCCCATGTGCTATGGGAATCCCTATACACATGGGACAATTATGCTTCTTGCGGCAGTAATACAAGTAGTAGCAACAAAGATAAACTCAAGATTACCATGTTCCATATAAAACAGTCATAATTCATGGTCCACGCAATATGAACCAGTGAACCAAGTAACAGCAAGCGTATGCTAGCCCCTTGAATATAAGCGTCGTTACCGTCCAAACGCTAAAGTAGAAACACCATAGATACCTCCGAAGCATTAGTAAACAATCTTACGATTTTTTTGTTCCATGTCTTTCAACGAAAGCTTTAAAAAATTCGCGTTTTCTGGATACCGTTAAAACAAGTATCAGACTACAGAAATATCATTTATGTAATAAAAGTGAGGTCCCTTTCGGTCCCGGAATGTGTGGAAGGAAGCCTGCGGAAGCGTAACGCTATGTTATCACGGTTTCAGACCAAATACTGTTGCGTTTCACGGCAAATGGTTTCAATAATTTAATTTTTAAAAACTGTGTACTATGACGGTGACTGATCGAATTTCTTATAATTATCCCACCAGTGTGGAGAATTATCATAATAAAAGTACATATCAGAGCACTTTTCAATTTTATTCCAGCGTTCAGAACAAATGAAATGCGATAAATGTTTGTCAATAATGTGATGTTGCTATGCATCCAACGTTCACGACGACGTCTGCAAAGACGTCATTTGTTCAATTAGCAAATTGTCACTTTGACAGTGAACCGCATTCACCGAGGGGTCAGATATGTATGGTACATGAGAAAAGTGTGACCATTCTATCTTGAGTTTATCTTTGGTAGCAATATGCGCAATCAAAAGAAATAAAATAGTAACGATTTTCCAAATAGGATTATAATGAATCTGACCTTTGACAATTTTCTCAATGTTTACGTTTTGTAGATAAGCCCTTTTTAAATGTTTGGTAGAGTTGGTTTCCTTACGTTGATGAGCGAAGTTTCTCTTTCGCGAAATGTGCATTTGTTAGAAATAGGATGTAATTCAAGGATTGTATAGCGCAATGGTTATAACTTTCAGTTAAATGGACTTTTAAGAACCCGACTTTGTTTTTTTATTTTATTTTGTCGTTGAACGGCCTGTAGAGAAAGCGGTGGAAAAATTATCCGAAAGACTAACCTTGAAGCAGAAGATATTTTGCTCATTATCATGCGAATCAAAATTCCAAGAAGACAAAACATAGCTATAAAAACACAAAAAGATATCTTAACTGATATATGATTTGAAGCGATTCAAGGCGAAAGCGACTGGGTTTGAATTTAGTATATTTTTACATTTATTTATTCCTTCATTATTTGCTTATATGTTCATTTATTTCTGGGGAAAATTTTCATTAGGTCGTATCGTAAGTAACAATGTTATTCTTTTTGTGTACTTTTTACTCTGTAATAAACCAAGCCGCTTAAACATTCGCCCCTTCGTTCTTTGCATAATGTGCTAGACGAAACCATCGTCCCTCGATATGTGCTGAAACATATGTGAAATGTTTATGTTAATGCCTATAAACCGAGAAACTATTCATTAATTTATTTACCAATTTAATTATTTATTGGTGTATTAATTTCTCTATATATTATTCATTTATATTTTATCAGTGTAGATGTCTCACAATCCTTTCTGATTATCTAGGTTAAATTTTAGTGCAAAATTAAAAAAAAAATCAGTTTTTTTGGATATTTTGGATCCCTAAGACAAGAAATATATGCCCAAGAAAGGATTTACTCGAATTCAACTTGGTTCGACCGCTCGAGCTCATCAAACTACCAACTATCAATTTTCATATGAGGGGGCTGATAAAATCGGGTCTTTAGTGTATTTAATATTTTATGTTTTTTATTTTATATTTAATATTTATTATTGAATATTTAACATTTGATATTTAATATATAAAATGTAATATTCAATGTTTAATATTCATATTCAATGCGTGATATTTAGTATTTAATGATCAATGTTTTATATTTGATATACAAAACTCAATGATGATGAATGCTCTACTAGACTCGTCACACAAACGTCACATAAATGCGCGCATCACATAGCAACGCTTGAGAACTTCGCGATAATACAAACCCGGTCGCAAACGTGATCATTCACACACACCGGTACCCACCGTCTAGCATACAAAAAAGCAGCCTGGTGATTAAGTAAACGTGCTATAGCACATACGGTATTCTTGAAGTACAGCAGTTGTTGAACCGATTGGTTGACGATTCGTTTGACCTTCGGTTTCGTTAAGTGACCAATTTAGTTATATAATATAATCCAGTAATTTGGAATCACGATTCAGACAATGGAACACTTTCCCGGGATTCCTTAAACCTTCTCTACACTGAAGCAAAAAGACTTAAGAATTTCATAAGTCACGACTTATGAATCAACCTAATAACGATTCCATAAAACACTTATATTTTATATACACACTCATATAGATTTCATTAGTACGTCTTATGGAATTCATTGGTATGACGTATGCATTTCATAGATGCGACTTAAGATTTTCATACACCTCATTATTGTGAAAATGTCATAATTTTTCCTCATGAAATCAGTTCAACCGTAACCATGGAAAGTGAAGGCAGCATTATTTTAAACGAAGATCAACTTGTTGCAGAAGCAAACGCACCGTCAGAAGCGTGTTTGCAATTTTTTCAAAGTGCTAATTTGCAACTAAGAGATTTAATAGCTTTTGAGGAAGAAAATTTCAGGTCAATAGCGGAACAACACTCTGTTCCATTCGATTTGGTTTGGCACTGGGTTACAAATTGGCGGAAGAAAAATGTAAGTATAATTTCTCCAATAAGTTCAGCCGGGAAATGAGCCGGAATGCTGGTTCTAGTTAGTATTCCGGCTCCAGCGACACCCAATTCTAATTATAATCGGATGTATCACTGGAGCCGGAATGCTAACTTGAACCACCAGGCCCTTGCGTCCATTTTCATTACGTTCATTTTTACTGCCACTTTTTTATTTTCCTAGAATTTGGAAAACATCGTATTCGTCGAAGATGAGCAAGCGGAAGTACATGTGAACCGGAACTCGCCCACGCATGAACTGGATCTATCGCTAGGTTCCACTAGGGACTCTAACCCTAGTACCGCCGACTGCAAGGTACTTAAGTTTTACTCTTCAAGCCAATATTTGGAATCCTTCGCACAAAACGAATAGTATGGCTATCGAATTATTACGTAATTTGTTTTTTAGGAAGTAGATGAATACCCAGCTGTCACACACGGTAAATCTTGTTTTCTTTCGCCGCATAATCTACGCGTTCTGTTAGAGAAAACCGATTTTGGAAAACAGATTCTGAAGCACGCGACAACGCACACTCTTTCCGACGCAGGGCGGAAACTGGTTGTCGATACGGTCGCTCGCTTTCACATATCCCTGGGGCGTAAAACTACCGTCGAAACATTGAGTGACCTCAGCGACGTGATCGTATGCGTCTTCACTCACGAATCGAAGGTAAAACGTAACGATAATATTACATAATTCCTTGCAATGAGTGAATGAATTTTTATATAACATACATTCAACAAAATTTATATTTTAGGAGACGTACTATTTACCAAAAGCAAGCCGAACGAATCCCGGCGGAAAGATCTTTAGCAGAATAAATTATATAAAGCAGTCCGAACGTCAAAGAGCCAATAAAGAGAAAACGCACACCGCTCCCGAAATCGAAGGGAACATCGAATCTTGTGAGCAAACGGCTGAAGTACAAGCAGCAGTGCAGTGGCTCAGCTTAAATACATCCCCTTGGCCAACCGTACTTTCGCTGTGGGAAGTCAGTTTCCCTACGAGGAAGCAATTTTTGCGGAAATTTGGTCATGCGCAGCAGTTGATCAACGACTATCCACAGCTGCAAGAAGAGTTTGGATACCAACTGGTAAAGCAATCTAGAAATCATCAGTACCACAATTAGATTGTTTCTCTTTCAGTTGGATATTGATTTTTGGAAGCTCGGTTTGGGGAACCCGGCAGAATATTCCCAAAAGTGGGAGGCACTATATGAACCCGTGGCACAATTCGTAAACAAGAACGGAAAGGACTCTTCGTCGAAGCGCTTGGTGCAAGGTTTAAGAAACACCGCAAATTCTTCCGGTAAGAAACTGACACTAGTTTGAAACATTTCATGAATCACTCTTCTGACACGCTATACAATAAACAAATAGAGCACTATTCACACTACGTCGGGCCATCTGCTGGATTCTTCTCCCGAGTTCTCAGTAAATAAGTTGTAAAGAGTGTGTTCGGAATTCTGGATGCTTTCAATTCTAATGCAACATTCGCATTGTTACACATGAACTGATATTCACAAATCATTCAGCATTCCGAACCGATTTCTAGATGTTTTGACACGGGATTTCCCATATAGGACCATTTGAATAAGCTTGCTAGATTTCTGCTCACATTTAACTTGTCCTGACTTTTCTTAGACGATACATCGGGTTTCGTCAACAAGTTTGTTTTGCTTTGCTCCTGCGAACAGAAAAACTCGTCCGACGAACAACCGAATCGACAATTTTGTCGGACGTTGCGCCCACCTGAGTAACGTCAGAAGAAATAAACAAGAAAGATAATCAGCTGAACAGAAACGTCTCATGGATTGCTTAATTGTAACTGGGATTCAGAGAGAAAATTATTCAGAATCAAATTTTGGTAGTTGGACCCGATTTTTGAACATATTAGAAATTGATTAGATAAATTACAACAATAAACAACTGCGCTCGCTTTGGTGTTAGGTATGTATGTATGTCTAAATTGACAAACTAGTAACTTGGATTTTCAGAAGGAATTTCAAACACCCTCCACACCAGTTTCTAGGAGTGTGTTATTGATGGCGTGAATTATAAAATAGAAAACGAGTGATCGTAACTGGAAATGTCTAGTCGTTTCCAGTGCAGAATTGCTTTCGCCGTGCAGTAAAATCAGGACGAGTTTGAGTTCTTTCAGGTCTATCCAACAAGACCATCGAACGAGTAAAATATTTCTTGATCGACAGCGTTTACACTACTCGGTGATAAGATGGGGCCAATTAACGGTTCGATTTGTTCCTGTTATCTGATCCGATAACGGTGCGGTGATCCGTGGATCTAAGATAACTAATGCATCTTTAAATTTATCTTAGATAAATCTAATTAAAAAGTACCCTGATGCCAAAGAAATAATTCCTGGAGAGCTGCTTGCTCGAGGCAATCCCAATGATTCAGTTAACAAAAGTTAGTAGATTTACAATTATATACTTAAGGGCCGATTTCTTCACACTTGCTTAACATTTAAATCGGGTTTTCCAGAGCGTTAAACCTGGATTAAACGTTAAGCGAGGGTGAAGAAATCGGCCGTAAGTGATGTAGACTATCCGTCTATAAGATTGATGCAGACGCTTATTGCTGTTAGTGCTGACGTACATACACAAGTTCTGCGTCATATCAATAAATGTAGGTACAACGTACCGGGTATCTAAATATTCCATAGGAAAAATGCACTTTGGAAAACTACGACTAGAGAGGAAAATTTAATACTTTTGCATTGAAACAACAAACAAGCAAAATGCAATGCTTTACCGTGGACTATGTGGTGTGAATATAGTCCTTATCAACGCATCCTTAAGAACGATCAGCCGGTCAACGTCCTCAATAATGTAATGAAATGTTGACCAGCGCTATACAGATGACAGCCTTAAGTTGGTAAAAATCGCTTAGTTTGCTTTGCAATGATGACTCCAGTGAAAAATTTATTTAAAAATAAATAACTTGTACAGAAGGCTTTTCGGCTATTTCTTTCCACCGACTCCTACATCGAAGTACTCCAGTTCCAATCGGATCCTTTAAGTATATAGATAGCTGACTTCGCCGCTCTGATAAAAATAAACTTGCACTTTTTTGTCTGCAATGTTCAGAATTAAGAAACTGCATATTCTTGTTCCTCTTATCGAAACATTACTGGTATTGAGCATGTTAGCAAAAGGATTAGGGTATAATTCATTAGTTAAGGACCAAAGCCGACTAAGTTAAAATAATTGTACCAGCAGTACTAAAATTAAAGAAAATGAAATGATGAAATTGCCTTTATGCACTGTTGATGTGTCAATTGGTTGTTCGTTATTCAAACGCACATTGTTCAACAGCATTACCGAATAATGAAATGAATGTTTGTCAGGATATACATTCAAAGGCTTAGAATGTGGGGAAGTGATAATCTCAGTTTGTTTACTTTTGTATTACTGTAATACTCGAATAGCGACAATCGTGTTTCTCTTGTTCTACGTAAACGCATCACATCGAAAATAGTGTCCATTACCATGCTTCCTGCGATCATGTGGTCGGTGTTAAGTCAGACCGGACTAAGTCGCTAAACTTCTAGGTGCCTAATGTTCTTAACCCTTAAATGCATGAAACTCATTTTTTAAGCATCTGCAATATCGTCGCGATTTTCTATTTATTCTTTGTTGTTTGATTTTCAATAAGAGTTGCTCGATTTGCTACAAACCTTTACAAGACTTCTATTGTTTTTTTTTTCAGATATTCGTTTACTGTATCTTCTTCACGCTTTAAGCACAGTGCTTATTCCAGTCAAAGCGTCAAAGGGGTTCAAACCCACCGTGTTGGTCGCACAATCGGACACCTTCATGCTGGCTGGCAGCAGAGATTTAGGGCAAATCAAACTCCAAGAAACACTGGAAATTTACGAGAACCAAAAGATTCCTGTGGCCCCAAAGCTGATCGTGATTGGGGATTCATTGGAAACTGCTTCGGGACAGTGTTTCGTAGTTTATAAAACACTTCATTATGAGCTGTCTACTATTATGCGTGGAGTCGATGTGCAACTCAAACTGCAAATGGTGCTAGGGTTACCAGTTTCTCGGTTCTCTAAATTGGTTTGGATTTTTATAGAGAAATTTGTATACGAAGCAGAGCCATGGCAGGGCAGTTATATGGCTGTAAATAAGTTAATCGCATATTTGAAAAATGTCACTCAATAGAATAATTTCTTGTAACGTTTTTGGATGCGGTAGCAATTATATTTCAACAGATAGTTTTTTACACCACATAGAAAATGTTCATAAACTTCCTGAGAACAATCGCTTTGAGTGTCCTTTTGATAACTGCATTCAAGTTTTTACCAACATATCTCGTTTTAAGAAACACGTTAGGAACCACAAATGTATTATACAATCTAACGAAAAGCAGGAAATAGAACTAGAGACTGTCGTACCTCCCAAAATAATTAGACTGAATACAGCTACTACTGCCGCCGAAAATGATGTACATAACGATAATTTGAGATTCATTGAACAATCAGCAATACGGTTTACATTGGACATGCACCGAAAGAATAACTTTACCAGACAAGACGTAAGAGATGTTCAAAAGGCTACCAAAGAGTTTTTTACACGGTCTGTGGAGAGGATTCAAGACCTGAATATTGATACTCTAGGCATTGAAGCAAAGTATGAGTTGAATAAGTATTTAACAAAATTCAAGACCGCTTTCAATTTTATTAATACGGATTACAAGTTTTTTGCTCATTTAAAAACATTGAACATTTTTGAAAAACCTGCAATATTCGTTTTCGAACAAAACAAGATCTACCCCTCAACTAATGAGAGCAGCAGAGCATCGTGTTTGGTGCTAAATCCAATCTGTTTTCAAGTGAAGTCATTTTTCGAAACAGGTGATATTCTCGAAAAGACACTAGAATATACAGATGGTTTAGAAAAATCTAATAAAATAGCACATTTCGTGAATGGATCCGTATGGAAGCGTGTTAAATCAAACTATGTTCAAGACGATAACAATTTTATCTTACCAGTTTGGCTTTATGCTGACGAGTTCGAAGTTAACGACGCGCAAAGCTCACACAATAAGATAGATTCCGTATGCGGAATCTATTACAACTTTCCGACTCTTCCTGATATGTTTAGATCAAAACTTTGTAACATACTGGTTGCAGATTTTATCAGAAAAATTTCTATAAATCTAGCAGGTGTCAATAAACTTGTGGAAAAGTTACTTGATCCGTTCAAGAATCTCGAGAATGAAGGACTGATTTTCAAACTAAATTCTAAATTTGTCAAAGTGCGATTCATTTTATGCTTAATTCAGGGAGATAACCTTGGAGCACACACTTTTTTACAATTGTCGGGTGGATTCAACGCTAATTATTATTGTCGTTTTTGCCACAGACATAGACTGAACTTACAGAAAGATAATGTAGAGTGTGATGAATGTTTGCGGAACCCTGTGAATTATGAGGAGGATGTCGCCATTGGGAAACATTCGGAGACCGGAATTGTTGGAGATTCGGCGTTCAATCAGCTAGTATCTTTCCATGTAATCGATAACCCTAGTGTTGATGGGATGCACGATTTATTTAGTAACGGGATGTGCAAATACGGTTTATTTTCAGCTCTTCATTATTTTATATATGAAAAACAATTTCTAAGTAAAACAACTTTAAACACAAGGATTAGCTTTATAGCAAAGACGTCTGCAGATGTAGGTTTACGTCGAATGCCCGATTTTGAAGAGGTATATAACAGAAAAAGCAGGGAAAAACGATTAGCGGAAGAATGACCGCATCAGAAATGAAAGCATTCTGCAGAAATTTCACTTTCATTGTTGGTCCATATGTTCCACGAGACGATCCAGTGTGGACATTTTGCAAAGTCTTGGTCAAAACTGTGGATTTAATACTCCAGAAAACGTTTTCAGAAGGTGATTTGAAAGATCTAAAAAACTTGATTCAATCTCATAACTATTTGTATCAAATGTTGTTCAAAGACAATCTAAAACCCAAGCAACACTTTCTCGTTCACTATCCAACCATAATTACGAAAAGTGGACCTATTGAACGAATGATGTGCTTCAGAAGCGAAGCTAAGCATCAAGGGTTTAAAGAATATGCTCACGTCATTTCATCGCGTCTAAATATTGCATATACATTAAGCATGAAATCATGCTTACAATTCAGCCATGACTTGTACCATCAAAATTTTTTCGATTTAAAGGATGAAGATCAATTCTCAGCTAACTCCCTAAAATCACGTCCCTACTATTTGAAAATTGCTAAAGATTGTCCTTTTGAAGTAGAAGAGATAGTTTTGTTTGCTCAATCAATTCAGTTTAAAGGTTCACAATTTAAAATTGGGCAATTTATCACAGCATTCAGACAACAAGACTCAATTTTTAAACTATTAGAAATAGAAGAGTTTGTCAAACATAAGGAAACATTGTACGTAATATGCAGAAATTGGAAATTAGGAGTGTATGATGATAATTTTCTAGCATATGAAGCAGTCAATAGACTTGAAACAATATGAATATGAATAATTAATATTATTATATTAATATGAATGAAGTAAACGGATCATCGTTCACTATTCATGAAATAGGAGAAATTTATTTTTTCAGGCCCAATGACGATTTTTTTATGCGAATTGCCTAGAAAAATAAACATTAGTAGATCATAAAATTATGTATATGTACTTAAAATTAAACTTTATTGGATATAGAATGAATTAAAATTCTTAAGACGAACAATATTTAGTTTTTTCATAGAATTCTTTATAAGTGCAGAACTCAAATCTTTTGCTCTTCATTCGTCATAGATTACACGCTTGTTTATTTATGAATAAAGCTCAACTAATTTGAGTACCTTACGGTACTAATATTGAAGGCCAAAACAGTATGAAATTGCTTACAGAGTGGCGGCGGGAAGCATAGCTAGAGACGAAACTAACAATCACGATGCTAGAAACCCTAAACCATGTTTCTAGCATCCAATTGTTAGTTAGAGCTACAGCTCAGCTTCTCGCCGCCACTTTGTAGAGAGCATTATTCGAGATCTTGAAAGAGATATACATGAAGAATAGTTATGAATTTCATTGCATTTTTTTATAAAACGCATATAGAAATTTGATGAATAACATAAGTTTATCGTATGACAATTATAAGAACGAGCCATAAATTTCATATCGCGATGTATGGGTCTCATAACAATTATTATATAAAATTCATATTTCATAAAGATGATTTTCATAAGTATAATCGTATGAAATATCAAAGAATCGCTAATAAATCCATAACTATAACTTATGAAATACATAAGCGACTCAATGGCATTTTTTCCCCTGTTAGTCATAAGTCAAACTTATGATTTCCATACGGAACACTTGTGGCGCAAAGTCATAATTAGTTCTTATGGATTTCAATAGTTTTTTTAGCTCGGTGTAGTGTTTCATGCAATAAGAATTACCACGAATTACTTATGGCAATAAATTTGAATTACGATTCTCACAATAGGGATCTTTAGGAGTGTGCGGGTTAAGGCATATTCTGATGCAGATTAGTACCGTGAGTTAATATCTCAGTCCTTTTTCAATTTTTGACCCGAAACTATTGAAAAAAAAAACATTTTTTAGTTTGTTTCCTTTTAGGACAATAACACATCTAAACCCATGCGACTTGCACGACTCTATAGGTTGCCTTATCAGATCTACCATAGTTTGCAGATGAAACTTGGAATGGCAGGCTGCTAGCGGATTGAAAAAGTACCAGATCATGCTGTGTGGGGTGCTGTCCCGGTTAACAATGAAGCGAACGAGATATTTGCAGATACGTCATTTAGTAGGACAACTGTCAGTTTGCTGGTTGAATCTAATTTGGTGTTTTTAAATTTAAAAATCATAAAAGAATAATTAAGGTTTAAGAATGATATGAGTGTACTCGTAAGGACACCCGGTATCAATACTTATAAAAAACTGGCACAATTTTTCCAAATTAAAGATCCCTATTGTTATACCAACAATAGGTTTGTATCCGTACTGATTATTGGTAGCATTCCCTGAGACTTCCAGAACCTTTAGTAGTAGCCATTGTTATCATAATCGATTTTTAACGTCAGCCAAAGTTTAAAGCCTAGGGTTTAGTTCGACCTGAAATCGATTGAGTCGGAGTCGGTTGTTATATTTGCGCTGGAAACCATTCCGGATTCCGAAACGTGTTTCGAAAGGTAGTTTCCCCGAGAAAGCGGTAAAGGCGGCCAAGGCAATCAGATTTGCTTCTTAATAGTCAAACGCCGATTTAGACTTACGATTCGAACAATTACAATAGATTTGGTTTGAGCGAATTTCGATCATTTCCCTGGGTCTTCTAAAACCGGTAGAAGCAGCCAATTTAGATAGAAAATGGCCAGCCAATGATTTAAATTTCCGATTGCAGGAATTGTGCTGTCTAAATTGGTCAGGCTGAACTTCCCCGAGACATCCGGAACCGTCACAAATAAGCATTATGATTAATCATGCTCGAAATATGATTCACGCTGAGTACGTCACTTCCCTGAGAGCTTCATGAATAGGTTTACAATTGTTACCGATTTCATACACATCCGTGATGAATTAATAAAATACATCATTTAAAACATTCAAATGACAGCAGAAATATAAAAAAGAAATAAACAAACAACAGTTGATGTCGTTTTTCAGTTATCAAAAGCGACATCTAACAGCAAACACACAGACTAGTTTTCGCGAGCAAATGTCAAAATTCCGCACGGAAGAAGGAAAAATATTTCGCGACCTCATTTCGCAAGAGGTGCATACTAAGCTTAAGTAAGAAAACGTCTCCAGCAACCCTACGAAGGACCTTACGAAGTACTCGAGAGAAACGACAAATTTTTCGCTGTATCCATATCGGAAAAAAACGAACTATATCCGTTGACCGCATTAAACCAGCTGTTCTGTGCGATAACGACATATCGCATCATCCACAAGCCGACGGACACACAGTAATTACACCATCTGCCACCTTGTTCGGTTCTTGGTGTAGCTGGAGGGGCGTATGCGGCGGCAATTTTCCTGGCCACCCTGTCGGAGATCTGCCCGCCATCTCCAGAAAGCCCAAAGAGAAGAGAGAGAGAGAGATTGAGAAGACAGAAAAAAGACGCTGCTGAACAGAGCAACACATGAAGTGCAGAGTAAAAATATAAAAGTGATTAAACATTACGAAAACCTATTTTATTCTCGGTCGATCTCGTGTTCGTTTCCCACACCCAATTATAAGTGTGATCTACTAAGCCCAGGATCTAGCCGTACCATCGTCCTAACGTTAACCTCAAACTCATCAACTCGGTGATCAATAGTAGACTGAATGAGAGGGCAGAAATAAGAAACCTGCACCCCACACGATCGTTCAGCTTCCGAAAACACTGCTCAGCTCAGAGATACGTCAACTACATCATCAACAAAGTCAAAGACTAGAAAAGAAACACACCATCGCAGTTTTCTTAGATCTCTTGCAGGCTTTTGACTACTTCAACCTCCAAAAGCTCCTAGTCGTCCCAAAATCCCTGCAGATTCCAAATAAGCTCCACACCTACCTCAGAGATCGATGAGTTATCCTCACGAAGCAGGGAGTCACCTACAGTGAGATTAGTGAAGGACTTCCCCAAGGATTCCCACTATCTCCGACACTTTTCAATCTACATCAGATCATTCTCGATTGATGGGAACTCGTCCAGTTTGCTGACGACTTTGCTGTGGTAGTGATTGACACTGGAGACACATTGGAGTTCACAACAAGTCGTCGTCAAGTTCGCACGCTTTCATCGTTCGATCCAGGTGCCGTGCGCGATATTTCATTTAGTTTTTTATTAATTCAGCTTTTCGTGTGTGTACATCAATCATAATGAGTTGCGAAATTTGCACTTTCGACACTTCCGCCGATACAGTTATGTGGACGTGTATAGGTTGCCCAAGAAAATTCCACGCCGCTTGCATTGGAGTGACTGTTCCGAGGGGATCACTGCGGAAGAAGGACAAGAGGGTAGACATCAACTCGTATCTATTACCGTGCTGTGAATCATGTCAAGAATTGATGCAGGCCAAGATTGAGTTCAAAGGGCTTATTGAACAACAACAACTTCTGGAATCACAACTGCAAGCCAATACGGAAGTAATGCACCGGCTCGCGTTTCAACTGGAGAAGCCTAACATAGTTCACGAAGCGATCGATGGCCTAGAAATTTTGCTTACAACAATAAAACAGGAATTGATAGCAATAAACAAAAACAGCAGTTTGACTGGAAGTGTTGTTGCCATTAAAAATCACATTACCTCGCTATTCGATACAGCAATGACGACAACGAAAAATAATGTCTATAGCACGCTGAAAACGGTAACGTCAGAGCTATCAGCTGAACTGCGCACCATGAATGATGAAATAAACCAGCTTAATCAACTGTCTCTGGACACAGCGGCTAGTATTACTATGACGTCAAACCCGACGCTGGGGATTGATATTCTTGACGAGCTTAAGTCTCTGTCAGCGAACATATCCACCAGTCAAAACTTCACAAATTCTGCGCTAACTATTGATATCCTCGACGAACTTAAGGCGCTTTCATCAAACATAACGGCAAGTCAAAACGCTACATCATCGCTTGATTCATGCCCCAGTCTGGAAGCCGAATTAAATAACGACAAAAATATCGATAACTCAGGTTGGCGCTTTTTGGGTACAAGGAAAGTATGGAAAGCAGACTGGAGCGATTACGATGCACGCAAATTAAGAAACCTGAACCAGCAAAAACAGGCCGAAAAGGCTAGAAGACGTAAAAAAAGATCGAGGCGAAATAATAATAATAACGTTAATGAAAAAAACAAAAGCACCACAAATTTTCCTCGACCTGATCAAGAGCAAGCAGCGCGCCACTCACGACAGCCAGTTAATAGTAACCATACGAGTAATACCAATCGCAGAATCACATTTAGGGCCGGCAACACCCACTATAACAAAAACCATACGAGTAGTCACTACAACAATAGTTTCCTGCCACCGGATAGAGTGCTTCTTGCGGCTGCAAAAGATCATTTCTCAGGACCCCCCACGAACTATAGGCCAACAATTCAGTTTCAAAGAGGACCGACATTGAATCCCTATCCAGTGGATGATTTACCACGGTCGACGATGCAAATGCACCCAACATCGGAGCGCTTGTCAACAGCTTTGTGTAAGGCGTGCCATTCTCAACATTCGTGTTTTCGACGACATTGACGCATTCCCTAGAAGAAGGAAATGACGAGGACACCGCAGTTTGCCAAGATTCGACGCCATTTGAACGACAACAAAAAGAGGTAATCTCGATTCCTCAAGTAGAGTCGTCAGTAGAAATTTTAATTTACTGTCAAAATTTTAATAGAATGAAAAGTGCATCGAAAATGAATGAAATTCACAAGAATATTTTAAGTAGCTCCTATACAATTATTGTGGCTACAGAAACTAGTTGGGACGAAAGTGTTAGAAGTGAAGAAGTTTTCGGGAACAGCTACAATGTGTTTAGAGCTGACCGAGACATTCATATGTCTGAAAAGAAGTCAGGAGGGGGAGTTTTAATAGCAATTACATCAAAATTTAATGCAGAAATCATTACTACAAGGAAATTTAAAGAATTTGAGCATGTGTGGGTTAAAACCCATCTGGCAGGTGAAACACATATATTTGTCTCTGTGTACTTCCCCCCAAATAATGCCCGCAAAGATACATTTGAAAAGTTTTTTCTTATTGCCGAAGACATTATAACCAAGCTCCCCCCAGAGGTAAAAGTTCATATTTATGGTGACTTCAATCAACGAAGCATTGACTTCTTTCCAGACACTGAAAATGAAAGCATCCTACTTCCAGTCGTTGGGGATAACGAAACTCTGCAGGCCATATTTGACAAAACTGCAAGTTTAGGACTTAACCAAATTAATCATGCTAGAAATCAGCAAAACTGTTATTTAGATTTATTATTCACAAACATTCTTGAAGACTTCTGTGTCACCGAATCATTAACTCCACTATGGAAAAATGAAGCGTTTCATACAGCAATAGAGTTTTCTGTATTTGTACATGATAACAAAAGACCCGATGACTGCGAGTACGAAGAGGCCTTTCAATTTCAATTGGCAAATTTTGACAACATAAAACAAAGACTAAGCAGTATAGATTGGCAAACGTTGTTTAGAAATGAAACAAGTATCGAAAATTCAGTAGACGTCTTTTACACAAAATTGTTTGATATAATAGTTGAACAAGTACCACTGAAAAAAATTAGGCGACAAGGCAACACAAAATATCCAGTTTGGTATAACGAGCAAATTAAAAATTTAAAAAATCGTAAACAAAAGGCCCACAAAAAGTATAAAAAAATCAGAAATGAAAGGAACTTATTTAACTATTTGGACATTTGCGATCAACTAAACCTATCCATTAAAATAGCATTTGAAGAGTATAACTCAAAAACCGAACTTCAAATAAAATCTTGCCCAAAAAATTTCTTTAATCATGTTAAAAATAATTTAAAATCGGAAAACTTCCCTTCAAAAATGAAACTTAAAGAAAATGTCGGTGTCAACGCGGAACAAATCTGCAATCTTTTCGCAACCTTCTTTCAAGACATCTATACCACATTTTCTGAAGAAGATCGTGATCGCGAATATTTCGGTTTCTTCCCAGAATTCACCACAGACATTGGCGTCAATCATGTCAGTGTGCAAGATATTATGGAGGCTCTAAACAAACTAGATGCCTCCAAAGGTTCTGGACCTGACGGGATCCCACCCGTATTTATGAAGAACTTAGCGTTGGAACTCACAGCTCCTCTGTTTTGGCTTTTTAACATGTCGCTTGAATCTGGCATTTTCCCCAATTTATGGAAAAGCTCGTACCTGGTACCCATTTTTAAAAGTGGCAAAAAATCTGACATATGTAACTACCGTGGAATTGCCATTATGTCATGTATGCCTAAACTCTTTGAAGCAATCGTTAACGAAAAACTATTCAATCAAATCAAAAACAGAATTACTAACATGCAGCATGGGTTCTTCAAAGGACGTTCAACTAATACAAATTTACTAGAATTCGTTAACTACTCATTGATTGCAATGGAGAATGGAAACTACACTGAAGCTCTTTACACGGACTTTAGCAAGGCATTTGATCGTATCGACATACCCTTGCTATTATTCAAACTGAAAAAATTAGGAATTGAATCAGGTCTTCTCAAATGGCTCGAATCATATTTAACTAACCGTCAACAAATAGTTAGATTTAAAGGGAAGAAATCGAATCCCATTCAAGTCACATCAGGAGTTCCTCAAGGCTCCCATCTAGGCCCTCTTTTGTTCATTTTATTCGTAGACGACATATCATACATTCTCAAAAACATAAAAGTTCTTATCTATGCCGACGACATGAAGCTCTTTTTAGAAATTAGGAACGAACAAGACATAAAGATATTACAGGAAGAAATACATATGTTTTACCTCTGGTGTAACAAAAGCCTTCTGCAACTAAACGTAAAAAAATGTAATGCAATAACTTTTAGTAGGAAACGAAATACACCTGACATTTCAATCACTCTAGGAAATCAAGTGGTACAAAAGTGCGAAAGAGTTAAAGATTTGGGAGTCATTCTAGATTCAAAATTAACATTCATTGACCATTACAACACAATCATCAATAGAGCAAATAACATGCTTGGATTTATAAAGCGTTTTAGTTACAATTTTAATGATCCATATACAATTAAAACATTATACATCTCGTATGTAAGGTCAATACTGGAATATTGTAGCATAGTTTGGTCACCTTTCTCAATCACACATGAAGAAAGAATAGAATCAGTACAAAGGCAATTTTTATTGTTTGCACTTCGCAAAATAGGTTGGACACGATTTCCTCTCCCATCTTATAAAGCTCGTTGTATGCTCATTAACATCCAAACACTAAAAGAGCGCCGAGAATATGCAATGGTTTCATTTCTAAACGATATAATTTCGTGTCGTATTGATTCAGTCGAACTTCTATCTAAACTTAATTTTTATATACCTTCCCGGCAGTTACGAATCCGAAATACATTTATAACAAACAATTATCGTACAAATTATGCCAAGTTTGGACCATTAAATCAGATGATGGCAACTTACAACAAGCACTGCGAAGCTATTGACTTAACAATGACAAAAAGCAAATTAAAAAAATATTTCAATTCTATTCGCTTATAAAGAACATCCTAAAGTAGTGCTATGTAAACCAGATAGTGTTTAGTTTAGTTATTAGTATTTTATGTTTTAAGTGTATACTATATTTTATCGTTGTAACAAAACGGTCTACTCTTGTTTGACGACAATAAATAAATTTACAGAAGAAGCAACAGAGCTCAACAGAGCAACAGATAGAATTCAACGTCTCCAAAAGGGCAGCAGTGGCTTTCACATTGAAAACGTCCGGGACAATGTAGCAGCGAATCTAAAAATAATCAAGATGATTGGGAAGCGAAGCAGCAGTGTCAACCCCAACACTCTCATAAAGCTCGGAAACGTTATCATTTGCAGCCGCCTAGAGTACGGGGCTGCAATGTCCGGAAATGAGGATTTTATAATTTACCTTGCACAACATGCTAAATTATTTAATTTGGATCCAGTCTCGTTGTCTCCTTCTTCTTCTTCTTTCTCGTGTGAGCCATCGTTTTGACAGCTCGTTTTAAAGGCCAGTGACTCAGACTATATGCCCTCCGTGTCGTTTACCGTGTATGTAGCCGGAATAGCCGGTTTTCTGTTTTGGTGTTGGAATATCATGAACTCAATTTGCATATTCTGACGAATTCTGCTACTTCCTTGTATAGTTCGTGATTGCGGGTTTTATACAGTTCGATAATTGTGGTGAATTTATTGTCAAACGAGAACTGCATTCTTACTCTGCCGAGGCGGGGACAGTGTAGTATCAAATGCTCTGATGTTTCAGATTCTTCGAACAATTCACATTCATCGCTGTCCAAGATTTTCATGCGATGCAACCAATATTTCGAGTAGTCATGGCTTACCATTATACGATTCAGCAGTTTTACGTCGCTTCCTTTCATATCCACTTTGTTGAACCAAGCTGCTTTGTAGAAGTAACTTTGTACCTCAAAGAATTTTGCTCCTTTGTCCTTCGAGTACGTTTCATACCATCGATTTGTTCTTCCTTCCAAAATAATTTGTGCGTTTAAAAAAGCATCCTTCAGCAGAATTTTGTGATGAAGCACTTCCTTCGAATTAACGCCGGTTTTGGCTAGCACATCAGCGGTCTCGTTTCCTGTGATGGATACATGGCTAGGAATCCACTGTATACCTGTATTCCATTTTTGGCAGGTATTAAGAATATCAATCAATAGTCCTTCATCCTTCCTTGCTTCCTGGGTATATGCTAGCATAAGGCAAGCTGATCTCGAGTCCGTGTATATCACGTAGTTTTGAAGCTGATCCTGCTCAATTATGCGAGTTGCTATGTGTATGGCAATTAATTCTGCAGATGTAACGCTTGTCTCAATAGCGAGTTTGTAGCTGAATCTTTTTGCGGTGTTCTCGACGAAAACTCCTATTCCACAGATTGAACCCTCTTTCGAAGCATCTGTGTAAATTCGGCCCCTGTCCTTATTGCGACCGTTCATCACAAAAAGTGCCAGTTGTTTCAGTTTCCTGGGGTCGTTGTCCTTTTTTGGAATCTGCAATTCCTCCAAGTATGGATGGATTGATACCTTGTCTATGTTAATCGCTGTCGCCAGCGGACTGATAGCTTCGAAAAGTTCTTTGTTGGTCCAGTATATTTTTTCAACGTAAGAGAATGCATCCCATCTGTCTTGTTCGTCTGGTAGAGTTATACTATTTAATTGTTTAGCTATCACGTGTAGATTTGGTAACTCCGGTGATTTTCCGCAAACATTGATTATTCGTGACTGACAGTATTCGCCGATTGGCGGGTTTTGCATTGTTGTGGACTGAACATCCATACTCCAATACGCTTCTACATAATGCCATGTATATTCGAGTTAGTGTATCCGGATGTGCTCCACTTTTGTTTCCACTCAATACCTTCACCATATTAAGTCTCTGCTGTACCTTATCACGGACTTCTCGAATGTGAGCCCCAAAACTTACGTAGCGGTCAAAAGTGATTCCAAGGTATCGATGATTTCGCACTGTTTCGATTGTCGTTGCATTAAGGGTGACACTTAGTACCTTATCATTATTTTGGTAAAGTAGAGCCTTAGTTTTTTCAACGTTAATTTCCAAATTCAAAAGTTTTGCTTGTTCGGAGAACTCGTCTAAATACTCCTGTGCTGTATCATTCAACCGGTCCAGTGTCTTCGCTTTTACCAGAATTCCGAAGTCGTCTGCGTACTGTACGAGTACGACTCCATCCTTTTTGATTACGTGCAGCTTTTGGGTGTAGATGTTGAAGAGTGTAGGGGATAGCACATCGCCTTGTGGAAGTCCGTTGCTTATGGTTCTTCTTATTACTTTTTCACGAGTGTGCAGGGAAATGGTTCGGTTTCTTAAAAAACTAGAAATCCACATGAGGATATCTTGTGTTACACCTATGCTAGAAAGTATCTCTTCTAACCTGTCCGTTCTAACCGCATTGAACGCGTTAGAGAGATCTATGCAGATCAATGCTGTCACCATGTTGCTTCTTTTGCTTTCTTTAATCCAGTTAGTTACGAATGATATACATGTGTTGGTTGACATGCCCTTTCTGAATCCAAAGGAGTTCTCCGGAAGAATGTCCCCACGGTCGAGTATTTCTTGTAGTCGTTCCAAAACTGCTGTATTGGCAACTTTAGTTAGTGTTGGAACTAACGAAATCGGTCTTTCTCCAGACAGTGTATTTTGATCGCGTCCTGGTTGAGGGATTGCGACGACTTTGATATTATTCAAGCTGTCCTCCAAGCAACCTCGTTGCCACATGTTGTTGATGTCTTTAATGATGCATGCTGCTACATCTGGTTGCAGACACCGGAGCATCTCATACGTAAGATTGTCCTCGCCGGGAGCCGATCTTCTTTTTTTTACTGTAAAGTATCTTATTCCAGTTCCCCGTGTCCAAAAGAGTAGTTGCGCTAAACAATCCTGTCGTGTAGTCTAACTGTGGATCGTTGTATCCGAAGTGTGTATCCAAGAAGAGTCAGATTCAGTAGATTCTCCATACTGGCCACTCGGTTGAATAGTTTTCTAGCTTCATTTTTCTCCTTCCAGGCCGCGTCTACGTCGTCGCACCACCAAAATTTAGGTGTCTTCGTGTCTTCTTTACGTTTGTTGCAGATCTTGTATCGAATGAACATCATCTGTGTTTAACTTAGAAATGTCTTCCTTTATTGCTTTCTTGTCATAGAAATACCCAGATCGCAGTTTTTGTTCCTGGGTCCATACTATTTCTAAACATCTATGGTGGCTGCCTATGTTTTCATCCAGTGCAGTCCATTGCATGGCATTCAACAAGTTTAGTGAACACAAGGTGATATTTATTGCGGATGAGCGGCAATTTTGTTTCAATGGTATGTAAGTTGGTGACCCGTCATTGAGTAACAACATGATGCTTTGATTTATGATGTCCATTAGAATCTCACCCTTTCGATCGCTAATTCCATCTCCCCAGCCTACATGGTGTGCATTGAAGTCACCGCCAACGATAGCTCTCCTGAAATTCCTCAAACTTGTAAAGATCGATTCGATGTCATCTTCAAAATCTTTTGGTGTGATCATCGGGCTTACGTAAACAGATGTTACTATTACATCTAGATGCAGAATGTGTACACTCACTGCTTGCGTGTAACGCGACGTACTTCCCATTGATATTTTAGCAAAATTCCATTTGTTGGATATTATCACTCCAGCTCCACCATATCCATCATCTCTCGAGTGCGGTATGAAATGAAAACCAGCTACGTTGTATTTATTCGTGTTTTCCAAATCTAGTTGTGTTCATGTTTCAGAAAGAATAGCTATTGTGTAATCCGATCCTGTGACGGCCCTGTGAAGTTCCGTTTTATTTTTGAAAAGACTTTGTATGTTAGTTTGTAAAATACGTATTTCGTTGAAAGCCATTTCACTTGGGTAATTGAAGAGCTATGTCCGTCTCTGGATTGCCTACAACCGTTTTGGCGAGATTAAAATGTTTTTTGTACACTTTTTGAATAAATTTTTCACGTCATCACGCTGTCCCAGCATTCCGATGAAATCAGAATAAAAACTCGTCATTGTTTCTTGGTGCATTCGGTAGGATTTCGTATAGGCTTCTTGCGTGACGGCCTCCCAACGATCTTGCTCTGTTACGTTGAAAGGGTTTTGCAATGCAACACCCGTTTTCTTACTCATTGAGCTTTTTACGATTTCGTTCCTGCTCTCCGTAGATTTGCGTGCCTGATTCATTGTGATCAGTCTTGGCTTCTTCCCGTACTGTTTTACATTCTGCTCCTGTTGGATTTTCACGGCTGCTTGCATTTTTCTCCTTTCCTGATTCGTTTGTATCCACTGTTCTCGTAGCGGATCCCTCCACTTGTATTGCCCTTTTGCCATATTTGCGTAGCTTTGATCTAGTGTCGGGAATTCATCGATATTCATTAGAGGTTCGTAGAGGTTTTGGGTGTTTATGGGAACGTGCTCCCTAGCTTCCGTATATGTGAGAATTTTTTTTTGCCATGAGGGTTTTGATTTTCAGTTGTCTCTTTTGTTCTGGACAGTTTGCGTCCGTTGAATCGTGTTCGGCACTATGACAATGTACACATTCGCGTTGATTTTGACAACTTGCATAATCCTGGTCCGCTTCATGTCTTTCGCCGCATCGGTCACACCGCCGAGCTCCCCTACAATTGTCAGTCCGATGTCCATACCTCAGGCAGTTCATGCAAATAACGACTTTCGGCGTGAAAGCCCTCACACGGCTGATACAGCAAAATATTTTTACTATGGTTGGCAATTCTTGAGCTCTGAATGTAATACTTAGTCGATTGATCGGGATTCTGTTCTGTGCATCCCATCGTGTCATTCTGGTGATTTCCAGAATTGGAAATTCACTTATAATATCCGTCTTAATCTTTTCTACGCTGATGTCTGTTGGTATTCCTGTGATCACCCCTGTGATGCTCACGAGATGCTTGGGAACGTAAGCGCGATAAAGGCTACCTCCAGTGTTGATTTCGTTAATCAGTGCATTTGCCTTGATGTAGCTGCTTACAAACACGATGATTTTGTGCAAACCGACATATTTCATATCCACAATGAATTGCTTGTACGTTATGTTTTCCTTATTTGCTCCTGGTATTCCCGTAACGGATGCTCCATCAGTTATAATATCCATTCGATTTTCAGTTCCGGCTATCTCCCCCGGATCTGGGGGATCCGCATTCCCCACCATCGCTGCTGCTCTTTTCTTTGTTTTTTTTTTCTTCTTTTTCCGCACTACTGTTCGAAAACAAAATGGCGTCGTGACGCCCTCAGGACCGCTTCCAACGTATTCCTGATTTTCCACAGATTCCTACTGCTTTTCTTCCCTTTCTTCGCGTTATGCACTAATTCGACACTCCTTCTTTAAAACAACACCACTTTCCCTATTAAAAGATCCAACCGCAACAATTTTTCAGTTATGAAACGTCCGCCAAAAGGAAGTTCAACTTAACACTTCAAAACGAGAACGAGCTATCCTCGTTGTCTCCACAACAAATAAAATATCAAAAATGGCCTTAAATGGTGAAATACTCTTGTTTGAGCCCAACGAAAACTAACCATCGGCTTTAAATGGCTAAGTCCGATGACATGCTTACGCGATTCGCGATGCGGTAGCGGTAAGCGAAGCGAATGCGTTTGACCTATCTCTTTGGTGTGTGCATGTAGAACGCGTAATACTGTCATAGTAAAAGCGGGGCGAACGCGGCAAAACACTATGTCGCGTCCGTAAACGCTTCGCTTTCCGCTTCAGCTTGTCATCGGCCTAAGGCGATAATATGAATAACGCGAAAATAGGCGTATTACATTAAAATAGATTTCCAAAATGCCTGTTTCTCGTTTTGAAATACATATCGGATGTTGCCTGGTTTTGTCTTCAATATTCAACGAAGGTGCCCCTAACGATCAAAGCAATCGTGCTGTCATTCAAAGTAAATTTTCATCAGATTATTGCACGAAACAAGACTGCTAAAACAAATCAAAACAGACCCTGGCACAACGTAAGAGTACAAAACTATTGATTTTGAAGATATTCTAATATTTGGAAATATTTTCCTAGTTATTTAGTGAAATAATTGCTCGTGCCCGACCCCAAACATCCCAAACTATACTACTCATCAGTAACTTACCCGGTCCTGCACGTGCCGCCTTGTCCGGCAAGATATAATCCTTTTCGCTGAACGCGTGCAGCAACAGAAATTCATTCCGCTCGGCCCGACCACCGTGCAGTGTTCGATTCATTAGATTTCCGGCAATCTGTGTAATCTGCAAAGCCAGCGGCAGTACGTTCAGCTCACACATCAATCGCATCGTGTAGAAGTTGTCCTGCATGGTCAGTCCGATCAGTTGTTTCAGATCGACCGAATTCTCAAACATTCCCGGTATGTCGTCCAGCAGAACGTCTTTCCGTTCACCGTCCTGGATCTTCAGTACCTCCGCGCAGAGTGTGTTCAGATCGTAGCTGCGTGATTTAATTAGCTCCTCCGCCGACGTTTTCACGTCGCAAATCATACGGCCAACGAAAAAATCGTCCACCCTCCGGCTGGAGGGTGACTTCATCTTTAATCGCCCGATTCGAGACCACTGTTGGATCTTGATTGCCATCAACCTTTGACAGATGAGATCCAGCTGGAAATCGTACGCATCGTGCGTTACGATCAAATCCGGATCAACATTCCCGTATATCGAGAGAAACCAATTCAGCAGAGTTCGTTCGTTCTCACACTTGGTCACCTTAGTGTTCATCTTCGGATCATTAGGATTGAAATCGTACGGCCAACTGGTGCTATTGGGTCGAGCGACTCCACAAAAGTGCCTGTTGAAGGGTGGATTCGGGGGAGGTTTGTTGAGTGGGAATCGATCATGAACCAGAACGGAAACCATGGATATTTCGTTGGTACCCTTGTTCAGAATACTTCGCACATTAATGGCACAGATAACCAGCGGTGGAGGAGGTATAGCAGTGACAGACGAGTCTTGGACCACACTTACACATCCGATATCCGGTACAAGGAATTCTGCCTTGCAGTAACTTGATGAACTATTATTCTTTTTGAAGTTTTTCAATTCCATCCAGCAAGGGCCTTTCACTTTACGTTCCAGAAGGAACTGTTCAACGATGTTGGTGTTGGTGCCGAAAATATGAGCAATAGTGCGATATTTGCGATCCAAAGCCGGTGCCGGCAATTTAGCACTGTACCGAACCTCCAAATATTCGCTTTGGCTAGGCACCTGCAGTTCGCTCATTCCGCTCGTATATGCAAAGTTTTTCGTGACCACTTTTGTTTTATACTTCGTCACCTTCAACCTAGAACTAATGTCATTGCAGAATTCGTTGTACACGTCCAGCATGCTAACATCCTTCTCGGTGTCAGTTCCACTCCGAATGTCAAACTCTTTTTCGCGGGCCAACATGTACATACAACGGTCCACGTTCTGAACGTGAACACAAACCGATTGGAACTCGTTCGCTTTTCTTCCCGTAGCCATTTTACCGAAAATGTAAATCTCTCCCTGACATTTAGCAGGATCTGTCCAAGCATCCCAGAACCAGAATCGCATCGTTTCGCTACCCTCCTCAGTGGAAGCGTATGCATCCGGAACGCTTGAATCCATTTCGGCAATCATTTCGTCTTCCAGTTCTGTGGCGCAAATGCTCCCCCATCCGCTTAGAAGCTTTTCCGAACTCGACTCAACAACTTCTGGCTCTTCTTTTACCACAGAATCCATGGGGCGCCTCTGCGTGGGTTGAGTTTCCGCACACACCCCTGTCAGATCAAAATCATCATCAAGAAAATCTTCGTTCATCTGAGACAAATCCGTTTCCGCTGGCGGAAGTTCTGCTTTGATTTCAACTTTTGTTACTGGTTTTACTGGCGTACGAATTGCCTCCTTAGGTGTTTCCTGTTTGGCAGGAGCAGGTTTAGGTTTTACTTTTTGTCGATTATCCGTGGAGCTTTGCTTCATAACCCGATCCAGCATCTCCTCATCGCTGTCATGTTCCACCACTTTCTCCGTCTTTTTAATATTTTTGCTAAAATTCTCCATATACTTCCGCATCTCTTCTTCCTTGTCTACTGGCTTCGGTTTCGGAACCATTTTCATCGGCCGGATTTCTTTGATCTGCTCAGAAGCCGTTTCACCACCAGTCCCTTCGGATTTAATCTCACCCAAAATATCCGCCAGTACATCATCATCCGAAATTTTCACCTTCGATTCTCGTTCCTTGTTGAAATAGTTCTTTAGCGATTTTCGACCGGCCACCGGAGCGGAATCTTCCCGCGCTCGTTTCTTGCCCTTTTTGCCTTTCTCTTTAGTCCGACTGGAACTCTCTGCCTCAAGTTCATCCTCGTCAAATACTTCGCGACCATTTTCCACGTATCCGTAACCGGAACCATCTGAAACAGAAGACGTGGTCTCAAACATCAAACAAGTACCGAGTAATCCTCACCATCATCGACGATGTCATCCCGCGCCCGTTCGTTCACAATCCTCGCGTACTCGTTCTCGTCCACCTCGTCGTAGACGTTCTTGACATCACCCACCTCATACTTGTTCTTGACGCCGGAGGCCTTCAGGTTTTTGAGTCGCTCCAAGGCTGCAAAGCGACCATGTTTATCGATCCGGCGGCGTTTACTCCGCTGGTCGGCACCTGCGACGGAAGTGCGCATTATAATTGCAAACCCCTTTCACATTTTTCGAGCATACTTCGCAGAATTATACTTACTGGGTGATTCACTCATCGTGATAACTTAGAAATTATTATTATTAGTATTTTATTAACGATAAAATAAGTTTTAAAATTGATGTACATAAAACAGCATCGAATGCAATTGATGAACGATCGACCGACTGACGTATATTTTGTTTTGGCGCCAAACACGCACGCACACACACATGCATTTTCAATCTTAACTGCAGAAAGCGCCATCTCTATCTCAGTTGAACTACATTTTTCTTTAAATTTAAAAAAAAAATATCAATATGAATGAATTTTGGAACGTTTCCGAGAGTATGAAATGATTACATATTATGCAGATTACAACATTTATAAGAGTGTTATGTATCAATTTCAACATTCCGGTTTTAATACAGTTCTTCAGAATATTTTTGGACTTGTTCTACAGTTCCACAGATGTCGTTTCAAGATCGGCCATCGTACTGTCTGTCGAAAGAAATTCCCTTCCAACTCGCATCGGGCAACACCTGACGACTAGCGGTTTCGTGCAGTTTTTTAACATTATTTTAATATCGTAATAATTGCAGGGGTGCCAACCAGATTTATACAAATTCTTCCAGGTTTTCATTTGTCGTCCAGCCAGATATACAAATTAGGTTTCTCGACAAACTTATTTAGCCAAACATGTCAAATGTTGCAAGTGCAAATGACAGTTTCTCTTCGTTTACTTTCGCTTTCGCTAATAACTCGGCCGTTTATACCGTTGTTCCTTAACTCTTAAGCAGACCCTACACGAGCAGAAATATTGACAATAAATCATATATTGATCAATATATTGATGGTGTAAGGTCATCTTGAAAATATTCGGATCCGAAGAAACAACGTATTTTTCGTAGCAGACGATAATCTCGTGCAGCTCAAACTGCAAATTATTTTTAATAACTAATTTTCCTTCTATATGATTTCACAAAGTACTTACAATTAATAGTTTTTCTTCTCATCGTGCTTTAGACGGATTCCTCTCTCGCTATTCTTCGCAAGTATTCAGCCTATTTTAAATTTACGTTTTCGTTATTTTTATCTTTAATTATTCATTCTTTATTTTTACTTACAGGTACTACACAAGAACGCAAACTGCAAGTGACAGACTTTTGTCACCCGTTTCGTCGATTTCACCAGAAAAAAATATAATTTTATTTTAGAATTAAATAACCCTTCACCAAATGCTAATACTGTTTTGTTTTTTGTTTTTATCTATAATTGTCACTAGCGCAGTTGGCATTATAGACTTGGTACGTTGCTAGACCGACAGTACTCCCGTATCTGCTTTCGTCGGGAATAGAAGCAGTCTTGTCAATATATTTATTGACAATATTTCTGTCTCGTGTAGGGTCCGCTTTAGAATAATATGCTAGTTGAAATATGAGTTTTACGATATATCCTGAAACAATATTGAAAAGTTTTATGATGACGCCGTAATAATCGAAAGAGAAAGTAAACAAAGAGAGGCTCTCATTTGCACTTTTGGCCATTTTACATATTTGTCTAGAATGATTAGAGCTCAAAACCAAGTGTAAAAATTCACTTCGGGCAGAAATTCCGGACGAACCGTTAATCACCCAAGACAACTGTTGATAGCAGACAAAAGAGAAAAGTTTTCTCTGTCGTGCACTGCTATGCACTGTGCTCGGGTAATAACGGTTTCTCCAGAATTTCCCTGCAAAATGAATTTTGACATTTGCGCCCTAATCATATGTTTGTCAAGCTTTGTCCCAGTACATGCAAGCAAACAGAAGCAAAAAAATAATTTATCCTTTTTACTCCGGTTTGCTACCAGAAGAAGAAAAAAGCAAACAAGAGAATACTGGAACGATTTTCTCCCTGTTTGCTCCGGTGTACTTCTAAAAATATTGTCTGCTTTCAATTTAAAATAAATATTTGTTGATTCTAAAACTACTTCTTGAGTATATGTAGCTGAAAACATTACAAACTTTTTTTTTTCGCTGAAACACAGCAACGTTTTGTTGATTTTTCATTAGCTGCAAGATTCAGAAACCTAAGATGCTGAAAGCTCCATTTGACTGATTCTCTTTGCTGGAAATTTAGCAAATGAAATTGACTCCTTATTAGCCCAACTACCTAATTTTCATAAATTCAGGATATATTGGTTAATATACATGCAAATATAATGTAAGCCGAAGTACAAAATTAGGCGGGACAATCCCGGATATAAGAGAACTTGTCCAGATATTATTGTTATTACTGTTTCAATATTGTTCGACGCAGAGCTCTCGCAGTAGATTTATAATAAAACCTCATGTGACATCAATCACTGTACAACGGAAAAATGGTACAGTAAATTGACATTCAATATTACTGTTTCCAAGAAAAGAATATATGAAAAGGAATCGATTTTTTTATGTTAAGATGCATAACCACCTCACTTTTATATTATAAATGATTCGACATGGAAATTTACTGTAAAATCGATATAGTTTGTTTTTTGTATTGTATTTGTATTTGATTAGACATTCCTGTAAATTATTGTAAAATTACTGTTCGGTCCCAATGGAAATTATGGTTTTGTTACTGTCATGTCTATTCGTAGTGGTACATCATGTAAAGACCACGAAAATTGAGCCAATTTGTTCTGATCCTGCATTTGTCGAATATTGGGATATGAGTCAGCTTCGAATTTATTCGAAAAGATTCTCAGTCTAACAAAAGTTATCCAGGAAACGTACAACTTTAATAGGTTTCTTAAGTGCGTTCCGCATTCATCCCGAAAATATCTGGTCACAGTGAACAGTGAAGTGCACTAAAACAACTCATAGATGTGCAATATAGTAGATGAGTTTAAGCCCATATGACGCGTTTTTTTTATTAAAATCTTATAAATAATCTGGTAATCACTCGACGAAAATCAAGTCAATTCATGCGGATTCAGACGATTCTTCGTCTGAACTGAAATATTTTATGGAAAGCTTTTGTAAACTCTAACCGAAAATAACGTCTCTAACGTGGAAGCTGAGGTCATCTCGAGATGGACGTTCCTGAAAATTTAGGTGACTTGAGTATTTTCATAATCACTTCCGAGATGATTGTGCTACTAATAAATTGAAAAGATCGTGCTCGGTGGGATTGGGTGGTACTCCAAATACAGTTCATAGTCGTTGTGCTACTGATGCCAAAGACGATTCGATTAGTAGTTTGTGCTGGACATATTTCCAGTGATTTGGAAACTCATTTATTATGCTATATTCCTCCCTAAGGATGAAAAATTAAAAATAGTCCTAGAGCTCGGATACAGACTTAAAGATCCAGGCGTTCGAGAATTATAGAGCAATCCACGCTGGTAGACAGTAACTCAGAGACAAATAGGGTTCAAAAGCAGTCCTTTTGGATGCTGAGAGTGTCGAGGTTTTTATAGGTCGGCAGTTAGAATCTGTTCGTCATGGGAGATGTATATTAATCGACATTGGACAACCACGCTTCTGTCGTCCCTGTTCAGGTAATACTGGTTCCAAATAGTCGAACAATATTCTAGTGTAAAGAGGATCGACACGCAATAAAGCGATTTAAGACAGTATACGACCGAAAAGTTCTGTGTTCGGAAGATGCACGTTAGCTACGTTGATGCCTTATCCACAATGTATGAAGTATATTGTTTGAACGTTAGTACGAATCGTAGATGATTTCGAGATCCTTGGCGAAAGAGTGTCTTGGAATGCTAGAATCGAACAAACGGTATGACGTTTCAGCGCGAACGAGACGATTGGGTATTTTCTTTGGTTTAGAACCCTTCTTTTTAGATCATAACACGTACTTAAGTGTCCAGTTTTGTGATGGCCTTTTTAAGAAAAAAAATTTATTTTGTCACACCGATTTCTTTTAATAAACAAAATCGATGTTCGGAATAAAAACCCGATTATTCGTGAAAAAAAAAATCGATTTTAAAAAAGTTACATCATTTTCTAAAGGGAATTTCGTTTGTCAAACATCAAACTTCAATTTTGAAAAAAATCGCATCGAAACCCCTTATTCCTAGTCCAATTAACTCTGAAGAAATATGGGATCGGTTGAATCCCGTATCCATCAAAATCATCATTTCGTTGGCGAGCGAAAACTCGGTTTTTGTAATTTGATATTGACCTCATTTAAGAGGGAAAGGAAATATTAATATACCGAAATGGCTTCCTTGTGGAATGCTAAATGTTCCGAGGAATGGTTCAGATAGGCAGTACTTTATGCTGATTTGGAGCAATCGAGAGGAACGAAACCAACGAAGAAGACATCCATGAATACTGAGTTTGTCTAGCTTGGTTGTTGCGATATCATTGTTGATTTATGTCGTATTCGCTTGAGGCAGAATCTTACTCAGTTTCGGACCTAACTGCTGTCAAACCGTTTGTTTGAAGCCAGTTTCGAACCTACACTGAGAAAAATGTAAACGTTATGCCTATTGATTTGACACATAGATTTTTGCAATTGGCGGTGGCATATAGACACTATTTGTTTACTCATAAACCTAATGTGTGTATTTATGAGAAATATTAATCTTACATTCACATTTCATAACTATAAGGCACATAAAACCCGATTCTATAACAATATGCACATATAACTTATGTGTGCGCATATATAGTTTATACAGTTGACACATAGAAGAAATGTGTACGCTGTATAACATTAGCATTTCTTCTTCATATGGATTTTAAGTGGTTTGAAGCAAATAGAATTAACGTTTGGATTTTTTTTCAGTGTAGGTTATGCCCCACTGAACTGAAAACCGGGATGGGTTCCAACCTGAAATATATTTCGGGTTCACTCGCACCACCGCTGTTTTGCGAGAAGCCAACTCAATTTCATTAAAAACGTTTGTTTGAAGCAACTAACCTGGGTTAGTTCCTAGGTTATCAACCGAAAACGACATTAGATTCATGTAAAAAGCATCGGTTCGCTGTCCACGAGTACATACGTTGTAAATCAAAGCAGGTTGGTCGTTGTCGATTGTATAGATGTAGTGCTTGCAGTGGATCTAAAACAATCAGCTCGAATAGTTTTGATACGGCTATCAAACACAAGCTACTCTGGTAATTATCGATGTTTGATTTGGTTCTCTTTAAAGTGTACTGGGAACATAGATGCCGGTTTTCAACAAGATGGGAAAATTCCAGTAGCGAGAGATAGTTTGAAGCTTCGTCTGAGTGAATGGCAGCATAATCAACGCAAGTTTAGTTGATGGATCGTCCTAACTAGAGAGGTAGAGAGATTCACGACAGAAACAACTTGTTGTGATGAAAGACGTTCGTTGAAAAAAGTGTTGAAAATTTGTCAGAAAACATTTGGCATTTAAGGACATACAAGATGGCAGAAAGTTATGGTTCTGTAATACTAGTCTCTTATGTTTCGAAACCATTTTTTATGCAGCTCGTTTGGCAGACTCAGAACGGTTGATTGCCGTGAAGAGTGTTGAATGTCGCTAATTGTTCGTTTTGGCACATGACGGTCAATCTTCCTTGAAAACCCAGTGCACCAGGCCAGTCAGTTATAAACTAGGACTATACACTGAACTGCGACTGAAGACGTACTATTGCAGTAGCACTAATCAGCAAATGCTGAATAAATTTTCCAATTTCAACTGGTTAAGTATTGTTAAGATAAACAAGAAGTATCACTTTCTGTTAGCAGCAATTTATTTGTCAGCTCAAGCTGAAATCATCAAAATTAGTTTAAGGTTATGATTTTAATGTGTGTACCTTACAATTTAGTGTTCTTCTCCCAAGTAATTTTAAGGATCAGCAATCCAACTCGGAGTGTGTGAAATTAACTGTAATTACAATCAATCAAATTATAATAAATTCATTCTTGATATAATCGAAACTACTGTCTGTTTTCAACTCACGCAAATACAATGTATAGTGGCCTTCTTGGCAATCGACACTTGGTCTTCAATCCAATATGGTTCGCCCACCTAGTTAGGTAACTATTAGTTTAAGGTTTCTAGATACTAAGATTTCATTTTTTTCACTTACTTATAGGTTTAGCTTAGCTTTTAGCAATTAAGATATAATGTAGTATAGGTTTAGTTTTAGTATAGTTCACTAGTTTTAGGTTTCGGTTCACTAGCAACACGAAAATAATTCGCAATCTCGCAATATTGTTTCCTGTTTTTTGACACTACGATCGACCTAACATCCTCCTGCCAAACCATACTGATGACAACTATTTAAAGCGTCGCTTTGGTTGGCGCTTTCAAAGGGCCTGTACACTTTCCTGGCGAATCGGTGATGGTAACAAGTATTGAATGGCAGTCGCTTGAGTATATACAAAAGCACACTGAAAAAAAAATCCAAACGTTAATTCTATTTGTTTCAAACCACTTGAAATCCATATGAAGAAGAAATGCTAATGTTGCGCACACATGTCTTCTATGTGTCAACTGTATAAACTATGTATGTACACACATAAGTTATATGTGCGTATTGTTATAGAATCGGGTTTTATGTGCTTTATAGTTATGAAATGTGAATGTAAGATTTATATCTTGCCATTACACACATTAGGTTTATGTGCCAGCAAAAGGTGTCTATCTGCCTCCGCTAATTGCAAAAAGCTATGTGTAAAAAGGTACAACGTTTCATTTTTTTTTGAGTGCAGCCAATCAGCACAAGCTGATTAAAATACATTGCACAAACGCTTTTTCAGCAGAAATTGTGTCCTGGGTGGTAATTGGGTCATTAATCAAGGTAGTTAATGGAAGGTGTGGTCGTGATAATTCAATTTTATTATATTAAATTATAATTAAATAACTTTTATTTGCTATTTTGATTACAAAAAAAATGAAAAAAGTTCGATTTTATATCTTTAACGTCAGCTGCTTCTGAAAAAATCAAAAACAGCATATGGCTTAATGACCCAATTAAGCATATTGGAAAACGTCATCGTTGGATCGTTCTCATCGTCGTTGTTATGATTTTCGTATCCGTAGTTTATCCAAAAACGTGGTGTTGTAGTCAGAATTTTTTGTATCGTAGTCGACATAGCTGGCAACGTCTTCAAAGATTATTCCTACACAGCAAAAAAAATCTTGTGATATCACATCAAAATCGCTGCACATCGCTCTTTAGATAGAGTAGTGTGATATTACACGATTGCATGGTATGTGGAACGACGTAAGCAAAATGATGTAATGAAAAGGATGTGTTCAAGAATAATGCATTGTACTCAATGTTATGGCGAACGATGTGATGACGAACGACATAATGTCGAATGATGTAATGGCAAATGACGTAACGGCCAACGATGTAATGGCGAACGATGTAAATGGGAACAACGTATAGCCAGTTGCGAAATAAACGCAGAATAAAATTTTGCTCCAAAAACACTTGATAAGGTCTTTTGTAATTTTGTCAAATCTCATTATTTTTGGATGAAAATTTCGCACCCTAACGCTTCAATATATTATTATATGCGCCATTAAAATCGTTTGATTCATACAAGAAGTAACCTATCAAATTTGGCTCGCATAATAACAATATACGAATAATAAACTGGCGATTTTTAATCCAATCATATTGAGTTTTGAAAAAGCTACAGATCATATCAAGCATTTCTGTGGCCAATGTGTTATCCGGCGTTAATTTCGCCTCTGAATGAAATAGACAAGTCGCTCCAAAAGTATAAAATGCGGTGTGATATGAAAAACTTGTCAGCTATATCTTACATTAAAGCTAGTATATTTTTATAAATTTGGTATGTTCGACGAATCCATAACTTGTTAAAAACAAAACATTTTTATTGGAAAGAAAACTTTGCTATTTGGGAGACCATTGGACCAGTTTCGTGAACATGGTTGCAGAGAGTGGCAAATCGCTAACTTTATCATGCGACGATTCAAGAATCGTTGCTGGGCTTGAGAAGCGCTTAAAACTAATTTTGGGGCCATTTGACCACATTCCAGTGAATCCAGGATATGGTCCCAGAGGGTGACTTTTTGTTCGGCTCATTTTATTCTGGCTCATGATGTAACGGAACGTTTTGTTGATCGATTAATCGTTGCATCCAAGTGAAGATAGTTGCATTTCACACTGGTTGTTCAAAGTAGTTCCTGGAACGCCACATGGTCGCAGTAATTAAATCAAGTTTCGCATCAGAGTGCCAGTTGTGCGTCGATTTAAGCTGGTGGCAGTGTATTTGAAGAATTGTTAGATTTATTGTAGGTGGGGTACGTACACTGAATTCGATGTCATCATGCTGAATATAAAGGAAATAATATAAATTATTATTGTTTTACTGTTTACGATCCGTCTGTTCTTTCGAGATCAACGAGATATTCTAAGCTGAACAATGTCTGGTCGCTTCTGTCTTCACAATTAAATATTTAAATATTCTTGTTTTTAATTTTTCGGTATATAAATTATAAAACCCTCAGGTAGGCCTATAAAAATCGATTTATTTTATTTTGTGATGTAATAAACCTACCAAGAGAACATATTCTTTGGAAAACTAATTAGCCCTTATCAGCGCTATCAAACCGTCAACCAAGAATTAAATTTGAAAATCTTTTTATCCGCTAAATACATGCATCGAGCCGCAAATCATGAACAGTTTTTGTTCGAAGCTCCTCCTCTTTGATGATGAAAGTAAACTGATTTCATTCGATGGCCAGCCTATTTCGCTTCGAACGCAAACTGAACCAAGTAAAAAACCGGAGTCGTATGCGAGTGCGGCATCATTCGTATGTTAGTGTGTTACACTCATACTGGTAACATACGGTCGTCTGGTGACGGTATAGGAGGTAAGGCTAAGAAAAAGCAAAAATCCCGCTTGGTTCGTGCCGGTCTCCAGTTGCCTGTCCATCGTTTGCTGAGAAAGGGTCACTACGCCGAGCGTGTCGCTACCGGAGCACCCGTCTACCTGACAGCAGTGAATATCTTGCCATCGAAGTGTTGGAGCTGGAAATGCTGCCCCGGATGACAAAAAGATCAAAAGAAGGCCTACGCAACTGAAAAAAACATACTTTCTTTCCGAAACAACGAGAAAACCACCCTTTTCAGGGCGACTATTTTCTTCGCATAAAGAATTAAATTGTTTTCACTAGGAGCCCACGGCGCCATGTAGGAAACGCCATGTAGCGTGTATGTCGCGGAGCTGGCTGGTTCTAGCTTCTGACAAATACTTCATTTTTCATCTCAGTTCAATCGATGCTCTCCAATCAATGAAACCAAGTACACCTCGTTCTACCTGGTGGAAATACAAAGAAATCTTTTTGCTCTGGCTAACCAGTCATTTCAGGTGACATTTGTGTGGGTCCTATCCAGGACAAATAAAAGGCTGACGAATTGGCTAAAAAGGAGCCATAGAAGGAAATGTTCTCGAGAGACCGATTACGTACAATGAATACCTCAATATCCCTCAACAGAAGGCCCTTTCTGTCTGGCAATCGAGATGGACCATGGGCGACAAAGAACGATGGCTACATTCAATAATGCCAAAGGTCTCACTTAAACCTTGGTTTAAGAGTTTTGATTTGTTCAGAGACTTTATTTGTTTCACAGCAAGACGCAAACGCACATCATTCGCGCATAGGGCTTGCCGAGAGCGCCCTATGTCATTGTGGTAAGATATCGACCATATCGTATGGTCATGCTCAGGACCTGACGCTGATCATCGCAAAACCAGAGCACAACTGAATGACATGCTCCAAACCCGGGGAAAATCACCCAATATGTCGATCCCGGAACGCCCTGGCAACTTGTGAAATATTTTTCCAAATATGCCTTTTCTTTAAGTCCATCCAATGTTTAACCCAAATTTCAATATTTAACGTTTCTTTACGACTTAATACACTCAGTAGATATCTACACTAGTTCCCCTCTGACCCATTCTCGTTATGGACTTATATCTGTAGCTTTTGTTGCTGATATATTGGCTGTAACGAGAATTGGGGTTTTCTCGGTACAGATGAATCATCTGTGGCGAGATTCGATGGCGGACTGCAGCAAAAATCTCGCACGGTTTCCCAAATAGTGGACGCAACACACGGATCCTCCCACCAGTAAGGAAAATTCACCATCTGTCAGCGATGGACAACAACAATCGCACGACGAACTGAAGCATCGCATGAAACCACGATTTATCCACCCCTACTAAAGGAAATAATATAAATTATTGTTTTTGACGTAGGACTTACGTCTTTCTTTACTATACTGGGTGTCATTTCAAAATTTTCAAAACGGATGCGTTACGTACACTTTGAACTCTAATAACTTTTCTCCTACTAAAGGAATTACTAATTTTGTTTCATAAATCGAACGGAAAACGTTCAACGCTTGCTATTGATACCTTGTTTGCTATGTAAAACTTGTTTAAAAAGTTCAAAAACTACTTTTAATGCGAATCAACATTAATGCTAAAACCTATAAATATGGGTGTCACAGTTTTTCTTAAAGCCAGACGTGTGTAAGCCACAGAGCAGAACACACGTACGTGTGCTGCTCAACGAGAAGCTGCATTTTGACCACCAACCAAATCATAGCTACTGCCTTATCGCTGCCAACCAAGAACAGTCGTCGCCCTGCGTGAAATTCATTGCTCTCAGAAGTGGACAGAGTTACTAATTCGCAAGCTGCTCTTCCAGTGCCTGGTCCGTGAGATTGCACAGAATTTCAAAACCTACTCTTCCGGAGCTCAGCCGTAATGGCCCTTTAAGAAGCCAGCGAGGCCTGCCTGGTTAGTTTGTTGGAAAATACCAATCTGTGCGCTATCCATGCCAAGCGAATAATCATCATGCCGAGCGGGAAACGGCGAAATAATATTCACAACAAACGGTCCTTATTAGGACCACAAAATCGTTCTCAGAAGAATTACAATTGAAATTTCCATTTCGTGCTTTGGAAAATAACTTCCCTCTTATCGGGTTAGTTATTTTCTATAATAATATCCGAAAAATGTGCAATAAAACCAATAAACTGACCAATTGGACGGAAGCAATAAAATACCTACAACAATTTGAGTCAGAAAAGTGATATTAACGGAAAAATGCTTCGATCGTTGTGTTTGGCAGCTGAAGTTGCCGATTTGTTTTCCAACGTCAATTATTTGCGCTGTGCTGTACGGAACAGATTTTTGCGCGATTTGTTGGGAAATAATTAAAACAATTGTGTAGTAGATTCCGTAGATTTTACCGTAAATTTTGATAGAAATGATTTTGTAAAAGCATTAATTAGCCGTGCTTTGAATGGTGGTTTTTGAAAATCTTTCTAGAACATTAGTGAATGTGGAAACCCTGCTACTAAGCGAATGCCACGCCAAAAAGAATGATGAAAATATTTTCATTTGTCGCACAAAGGGATGGACTACCATCTGCACTAAGAAGTTTATAAAAGAGATCGCATTCCGATATACAATGCTCATTCGATGTGAGCTGCGAAAGGGGAATGTTCGTGTATGTACGCAGCAGAAGCGAATTCGGGCAAGGTTCGAATCGTTAGCAAGGATTCTCGTCTGGTATCACCAAACAGTTATCTACAAACCGTTCTTTTTAGGATGAAAACATAATGGAGAAAGAATTGAATTAGAAAGTTCCATTTAATAACTTGAATTGAGTTTGCGCCTGTCAATTCTTGTATACATTTACCAGTGATTCATATAAGCAAATGTTTATCAAATTAATCTACAAACCCGAAGGTTTTTGCAAGTCCTAGAAAATCAGTGAATGTGGCAATCTCATTCGACATGAAATTTCCAGTAAACATTCATTCAAAAAATGCATTGGCTCAAATTATCCATGAATGTCATATGATATGCCCAAGTTTAGTCCTACGTCAACACCGCGGTTACGTCCCGGACATTACCCACTCCTAGTTTTACTGTTAACTATCTGCCTGTCCGTCCGAGGTGGATCAGATTTTCTGAGGCGAACTTTGTTTGGTCGAGCCTTTCTCCGCAATCCAAAATTTGAATATTTATATATCCTTGTTTTTAATTTTTTGGTATATAAGTTCTATAAAATATCACTGTTCATGATGTTAAAAATATGAAATAAATCAGTAGTAAATTTATATACAGTACTGCAACAATCACACGGGGCTGGGAAAGTGAAACAATGGATATGATAATGGGAGCCTCACGACCAGTATGCTTGGTGCGAAAACTAAAATTCTTCGCCCGACAGTCCGGCTTGAACCTTCCGGTCACAAATCTTGATAGCTCCTGGTTTACCTATAGTATTTCAACAGCAACAGTCTTTCTCAAGACTACCTATATTTTTTCGACAATCAGTCTTTAATAGCTACTTTTTTATACTCATTCAGTCTTTTTCAAAACTAAAACATTTTTCAAGAATAATTCAGCCCAAAGAATTATTTAATTCTTCCAACATGTCTGGGTCATCACAGAAAGGCCGTGCGTTATATATAAAATTTGTTATTGTCAGTTATTGTTATTTACCAGTCTGCAATCAGATTGTCTCAACAACCTATTTCTGCAACCTATGTACATTAACTGTACACCTACCGTCTCATCCTTGCACTTGTCAGTGTGTGCAGTGCTTTATGGTCGAGTTTATGGTCACACCTATGACCGCGCACCCGGCTTCTCATGAACGTTTTGGCGGCTCAAAGGGCTGTCCTTCCATGTTGCTCAGGGATACATTGCTCCTATACACATCCATACATACAGGCATACATTCATACATACGAACTTACATACCTACATATCTACTGTTTGGCACAAGTTTGTTGCACAGAGCGTGCAATGTAGTGTCATCTAGTCTGCTCAATTCTATGGAAAATCATCCTACCATCGCCTTGCAAAATTTCGCATTGAATCCGTTTCTGACTCTTCTTAATCTCCTTTTTGTCTCCTAGGTCCGAAGCGGATCAACCAACTATTAAGGAACCAAGCATAAATTACGTAACGCAAAAAATGGCCCAAAATTGACTCCCCCCTCCCCCCATGTAACAAATTGTCACAAATTTCTCTATACCCCCTCCCCTATTACGTAACAAATTCTTTAAACAATTTTTTTTTTTCTTCAGTGAAAACATGTTACGTAACGTTCTAGCTTACTCCCCCTCACCCATATGTCACAACATGTAGCAATTTGTCGTACCCCCTCTCCCCTAAAAGCATTACGTAATTTATGAATGGTCCCTAATGGATACGGTAAACATACTAGCAGTATTAGTCCTTACTAGCGAATACTTTTTCCTACAACTGTGCTGTTTCACCTTGATCTTATAACAGAATTCGATTATCCCTGTTCCAATCAATATTCGTATTCATTACGATATGGATCAGGCAAATCCTCATTTTTTTCTATTATCATTATGCTGAGTAGCTATAGGAGTGAAGGCATTTTAGGGTTTCACAAAAAGAATCTCTGCCTATAAAGGGCATGAGAAATATTTATCCATTATTCCCCATAAAGTTTGCTCGAACCGAATGTCCATCTGATTCGACTCGAACAGACCACACCGACCCGAAAGGGCTGCATATCATTTCTAAGAGTCTGTGTGCTTGGTCGAATTAAATAATCATAAAAACAAATCCTGAATAATTAACTAACATTCAACTACTCATCAACATGATAAAGGCAAATATCTCAGAGGGCTATTCCACTGGAGTTGCTCTTCTAGACATCGAAAAAGCCTTCGACAGTGTGTGGCACAAAGGATTCATTGCCAAAATGTGGGATTTCAATTTTCCAATTTACATAATAAAGATAATTAAAATTATTAATCTTAATATGTAGCCTTCGATACTATGCAAAGAGTTGAGGGGTAAATGTTAAAGCGACCGATTTATTAATAGAAGAGAAAGTAAACAATGAGAATCTCTCATTGTTAGATATATCTTTTAGAAAAAGCCTCGAGATTTTTCGTTGGGACTATGGTCGCATTTGCGATGGCGCCGCTGACATAAGCACAAGTGTACGGGTGATAGACCACTAGTGGCCAATTCTTCCCAAATCTGAGGGATAACCCACTAGCAAATGAGAGGTTGGGACCGTGTATAAAAGGTGGAGTTAGTGTTTTGGGAAAATTGGCGGATCGATATTTGTTGGAGGAATTTCTTTATAGTGCCATGTCTGTTAGTCTGTGGTATTGAGACAAGCTAGTTTTACGAAATATCTTAACTTTCGAACCATTCGTGTTATAGTTAATCATTTCACATTATAGAATAAATGGATTATATAGAATTACTAGCTTTTGTTGTATTTTTTTTGACTGGAGAGGCGCATTTAGCAGACCCTTCATGTACCTAAATTGTTTTCGGAAACTAGGTGCTTACCTCGCTCTAAGTAGCGATATTGTCCCCCGCCGACCAGTCATTATTTAATTAAACCCTGAATCACTTGAAGGTCTGGTGTGTCGTCTCTTTTTTTAGTATTTTCAATATAAATCATTCGTAGTTGACTTTGAAAGATCCCTCAAAAAGCAGCAAAGTTCGCCAACATCATTCTTGTCTTCTCGGAGGGTGTGTTTGCACTCGCCCTCAAACGCGTGAAAGTTTTTACGTAGCTACTCGAGGTACTCGTTCAACAAGGGCATTGCCGTACATATCTGGAACAGAGTTGGTCGGTGTTAAGTCAGACCGGACTGTTATAGGGCTTAAGCACTATTTACACCTATCCGATCCGTTTCAGTGCCGGTTCAGTACCGTGCACGGACACAAACATTCTATCATACACATCAAATGCATTCATACTAATCCGTGCACCGGACAAGTGTGGCTCGCATTTGAAGTATATGAAAGAATATTGGCGCCCATGCACGGTACTGAATCGGATCGGAAAGGTGTGAATATTGCTTGTCTTAGCCGGAAATTGATTAGAAATTTAAACCCAAATACAAAAATCGATTCCGAGTCGAAATTGTTTCCTTTTAACCTAAGTTCTAGTAGAAACCAGCCAGAACTTTGAATCAAATTTCGGCTGGGAAATAGAGGACGGTTTGCAACAGTAAATCTTATAATTACTTACTTCCACTTTGATATGGCTTTCGTTTTAATTCTTTTGCTCGCTGTTCAATATTGCACATAATTGCATTTTCACTGACTCATTCATGTTAACCAATCGAATAATAAACTCCGGGTCCTTGGTTCCGACTATAGATGTCAACGCCCCCGTCTCTAGCAGATGGTTCCCGTTTATTTTCATTTTTCCACTCGTAGATCAACTTGATTCGATCGAGCAACTCCAGTACGTCCTCAACTGCTGTTGTCGAATGAATTAATATGGGTTTCATGCGGTAATTCTCCAGCAAACAGTCAATGAGGCCGTATTCCAGCAATGGATAAACGGCCCAAAAACTAGAAAAATGCATTATTAGCTCAATACAAAAGTAAACAAGGCACAAAAAACTTACGAAGTTTTCAGATTCTTCCGGCCGAACATATTTTATTGGTTCATTATTCAATCGTGCACAGCGTTTAGTTTTTGTTACTTTTATGCTAGTTTTATCAAAATTTAGAAAAACTAATTTTCGCATCCTACTGTTAGAATAACGAAGGAGAAAATGGACGAAATTGCTCATCACCGCACTGAAAAAAAAATTATACTGTTTAATATAAGTTTGGTGCGTGCGATATGACAATATTTGCGTGTAAAGAGTGATGTGCACTGTATTGAGTATAATATCACACCAAATCGTGTAATAACATACATTTGCAAATAAACAATATCACGCGTCACAACGGAACAAACTTCCATCAGATTGATATTACACGCTTTTAACTGAAACATTTTGTACATCTTTTTCATCACAATATTATCTCAACTTGAATGCAATATCTAGTGAAAAAGATGCAATATTCTATGAGCGTTGTTTGCATATGATATTAGGTGATCCAAGTATAATTGCATCTAAAATCGTACAATATTGCAATCTATTTATCATTACGTCTTAATTTGATGTGCATCAATGGATATCGCATCGACAATTATTACAATTCTTTTTGCTGTGTATGTACAACGAATGTGTAAAAAATGTATTTCATTTCCATTTTTTGCAAGTTTATACTCCCTCGAAGAAAAGTTTGTTGGATCATTTCGTTTGACGTTTTGATGAATGCAGTAAATGGCAATAAGTTGAATTTTAAGGAGCGGTAGGCTATTGAGTTTTTGTCGACCGGTCTCACGAACACTAAGGGGCCCTGCATAAATGACGTAGCATTTTGGGAGGGGGAGGGGGGGGGGTAGGGAGGATATACCAAGTTTGTGACGAAGTGAGACGAGGGGGAGGGTAGGGTCAGAAGTTGTGCGACGTAGCATTAAGTTTAAAACCCATTGTTTAGAGAAAACAATTTAATGATCCTCCATTCCCAAGAGAAATGAATTTAAATTCAAACAAGTTACTTTTTTGCGGTTTTTCATGAGGTAAATTTTACGATTCGCGTAATTACAAGTACGCAAAAATACGAAAAGATTTTGTATGCGGATTTAACTTGCTACATTAATTAGCTAATGTTGCTAACTAGTAGACTTAGTTTGGAAGCTGAATTAAATTTTCACTTCGGATTCAACCAAACAAAATTTAGTAATTTAGATGAACGTATGGTTCTTAGAATCATTGGCAGCTGCACGATTGTGAACTGAGAGAACTTGTCTTCATGCTCCCCTTGACATATGAAATTCAAAACAAAACAATCAACACTATATTTGTCATGAAATGGGCTTATTTTGCACACAATTTACTGTTATAATGAAAATGTCAAACATTTTGAAAGGACATGTATTTAAAATAATTGAAAAACATTTGTGATTATTTTTATCATCACCTTTGCATGGGACGAGGGGAGGGAGTAGGTAAATGCTACATTATTTACGAGGGGGAGGTTAGAATTTTGTGACCAAATGTTACGAGGGGAAGGGAGGGGTCAAAAATCGCCAAAAAAAGCTACGTCATTTGTGTACGGCCCCTAATGAAGTTTTCTGGTTGAAAACAATCCCATTTACTTTTGCCGTCTTTATTATTTTCCACCAGCTTGTGATCTAGTATTTGTGTCATGTGGCGTGTATACGTACATGAGCCGTAGAAAAGTCTATTGAAAATTTATTGGCTACCCGCCGTAACTTGCCGTTTACTAAAAAAATGTTGATTGAAACACCTTACAGGGCTGATATGTGACATGCTACATGTAATATCCCTCTAAGAACGGTTGGTTTCAAAATCGTCCAATGAAGGACGTTCGTTGGACCAATTTGGACAACGTCCAAATAACCGTTCAACGAACTCCATCGTTGGACCCGTGTTGAACGATTTTGAAACAATTTTTTGGACGTCTCAGTGGGATATCACATATATGCACGCGTTGCAAATTACATTGTGAATTTCTGTTGTCATGGCTTTTAATTAATTTCAATTTATTTTGTTGATCTTTTTAATTTTGTTTTTCAGTTGGACAATTGTTCACCCAAAAACCGCAAATTACGACATGTACGATCATGATGGGCATGTGACAAAGAATAGTTGACAACTAATATTAGAAGCAATCTGCCATACTAACAATATTCGCGATTAAAAAAATGTTTAGCAGCTGCAGAAATAAATATTGTGTGATTACGAGATTATTGAACAAACCCAAATTAGCAATTATGTATCAAATTGTAATTGCTGGGAACACTGTGACAATGACAGGTAGCCGAATATTTCCCTTCTCGCATTCGAAAGGCAAGCGGTCCGCCATCTTGTACGTTTCGTGCAGTTTTCGTTCTAACCTAAAAATAAAATTTCCCCTTTCACAGCACGATGATGATGTTCGCTTCGCCACACATCATAGCCTACCTACATGTTATTTAGATTTCTAAGAAGTTTAATCTTTTTTAGTTTTCTAATTAGTATTTAAGGCATTATTAAGGTTAAAGCAGAGATTTAAGTATAATTATTTTAATAATTGAAACGTAAAGAAGCAGATACCGATAAAAAATAGACTGTAAGTAAGTTAGTTTTATCGTAAAACAGAAAAATATCGGGGCAAAAGTGCGTTTCGGTCGTGAAGCACCATTTTTCGTAGAGAAAATTTTCGCTTCGCGGAGTGAATTTGGTGAGCGAAGAAAAAGAAGAAGCGAGTTGTACGGGAATCCGCGCCGCGCGTGCTGACGGTAAAGCGAAGAAGAAGAAGAAGCTCGGTACGAAAGTGCGTTACACGTTCGTTTGGCCAAAATTAGTGCATACGGAATGCATCCGTCGAAGAAGATGAACGCGGCGGAACTTGATGATCACGAGAAGGGTAAACTGTTTGTCGGCGGTCTGTCCTGGGAGACGACTCAGGAGAACCTGCAGCGCTATTTTGGCCGCTACGGTGAGGTCATTGACTGTGTGGTCATGAAGAACAACGAGACGGGCCGCTCTCGTGGGTTCGGCTTTGTGACATTTGCCGATCCGGATAACGTCGAACGAGCACTGGACAACGGACCGCACACGCTGGATGGCCGCACTATCGATCCGAAACCGTGCAATCCGAGGTCGCTGCATAAACCGAAGCGTACCGGTGGCTATCCGAAGGTCTTTTTGGGTGGCCTTCCCCCAAACATAACTGAAACGGATCTGCGCAGTTTCTTCTGCCGGTATGGTAACGTGATGGAGGTGGTTATAATGTATGATCAGGAGAAAAAGAAAAGCCGCGGTTTTGGATTCCTGTCGTTTGAAAATGAAGCGGCTGTTGAACGTGCGACTGCCGAGCATTTCGTGAATATCAGTGGCAAACAGGTGGAAATTAAAAAGGCAGAACCGCGCGATGGTAGCGGCAACAATAACAGCATGAATGCCGATTCCTACCAGTGGGGATCACCGCAAGCTCCGCCGATGGGCAATGGTCAGATGGGAGGCCCTCCAATCAACATGCAGTCGAATATGATGCAGGGCTATCAAGGTTGGGGTGCATCCCAGCCGCAACAGGGCTACGGAGGATATGGTGCCTCTGCCGGAGCAGCTAATGCGTATCAAGGTTGGGGAGCACCTCCACCACAGCAGTGGGGCAATTACAATGCTACGCCCCAGCAGACGCAAGGTTACGGTGGGTATGATATGTACAACAGCTCCGGTGCCGGAAGTGCCGGTGGTTACGGATCGGGCAACTGGAATTCGTGGAATATGCCCCCGAACACGGGATCGACCGGATCGGCCGATATGTACTCACGACCACAATCCGGCCCAACGGCTGGCCCAGCTGGATCGGCCGGCCCAACGGCGGGAGGACCTTCGAAACCCGGTTCCGAGTACGGCGGTGGATCGGCGTACGGTTCCGGTGCTGCCGGAGGTTACGGCGGATATTATCAGAACGAACAGAACACAGCAGCCGCCTACAACAACAGGCCCAGGTCGGCGTACGGTGGCGGTAATGATGCTTCATCGCAACCACCTTATCCAGCATTTTGAGAGATGACGACGACGACGAGCAGGATGCAACCGCCGCAAACCCAACCGATGCACTTTGCCGCCCAGCACCAGCAGCTACCGGCAGCAGCGTCAACAGCAATGGCATCGGCGGCGGCGGCTGCAGCCTCCTTCGATCGAAGCTTGATTGGAACGAAATCATAAAATGAAGAGGATTATTTCTTATTTTTTTTTAAACTTGAAGAAAACACTAATTATACATATATTATATTGAAGGAAGAAGAAGCACTAAGAAAGGGGAAGAACAATTATACATATATTATTAAACAGAGGAATAAAACAATACGCAAAGAGAAGTTTAATAAAATGCAAAAAACACACAATTGGAAAGAAGGCAAAACATACAAGCGTAAGCATAAATACACATCTAATATAACTTTATTGACTAGGCTTAGGAGCGAAGCGGAAGAAAATGAAAACGGAAAAAAGAAGAAGAAATTGTTCAAACTATTGATTATTAAATTGAATAAAAAACCAGAAAAACCTTTGAAAATAAGCGTAAAATCCCGTTTCAAATGTTTAAGATGCCACATCAAAAATAATACCATAAAAACACTCCGGTAGTAAGTAAAATGAATCAAATTCGTTCACTCTCAATCTAACACATACAGAGATATACACACACACAAACAAACTTAAGAGGTAATTTAACTCAGTCGTATTTTAGATGAAGCTTTCGAGTGGAACGTTTCAAGTGAAATTTGTTCGTTTTTCTTTTTGAGTGACGGGGCAAATTTCACAACAAACTTTTCTTAGCTCATTCTTAAGCGTTAGTCCCTCGTTATTAGAAACAGAGTATAAAAAAAACATGAAAATGATGGCAAAAAAATTGTAAAAGGTGTCACCGCTGAGTGAAACAAGCGAAACTCAAGCTAAATTTATTTCTTTTTCTACACCCAAAAAAAAAATTAACAGGATTATTTTCAATAGGAGCCTCGTCCCCCTGAACCCCTCTTCCTATGTTCCTAGCCCACCCACCAAAATCGATACTACATACTGCATGGTGTAAGATGAGAAAACAAGAAACAAGCAAAAAAAAACAGCAAAATCCCCTCAAACACAAAACTTTTTTGTCTATAACGGAACGATAAGGATATACATTACTATACTTAATCAGGTACCCATAATAATAACAAAAAAAAGAAGAGAAAAGTAAACATAGATGAAAACACTATCCAACCGAGCGAGAGAGAGCGAGACAGAGAGAATAGAAGCGATGCGCGTCTGATTCTGATTTTTTTTTCTAAGTAACTGTAAAGAGCAAGTGATTGATTTATTTTTTCGTTCATGTGATTTTCAGTTTCTTTTTTTTTTGATTAAGCTTACTCCCTAAGGAAAAAAAACAATGATGAAGAGACTCAGAGCCTGAAGCCTGTTTTTTAATGATTACTTTTTAAGTTTGTCGTCGTTCGTTGTAAGGATCTAATCTTTATCGGGATAGAAGCAAAAGTAAGAGAAACCCCAAAGCTGCGCGTTTTTAAAGTTTAAAACTCTTAGAGGTACATTTTTTTTTTAAAAAAAGGTGACGTTAATCACAAAACACATCCCCTCCTATAAGTGAACAGAATAAGGAAGCAAATACATAGAATTACTACTCTCTTGTAATCTTAGATGGGCAAGCTTAAAGATGAATAAATAAAGTAACGTTTTTTGACGAAACGGTATTGATAAACGAACGGGAAACCTCCTTTTGATCAGTCGTGTTAAGCTTAACTTTAGAGAAGAAATACAAAGGAACGTGAGGTAATGATTTGTTTTTTTTTAAACTAATGATAAACTAAATGAAGAGATATAAGAAAAACCTGATGAGTGGAAGAGAAAAAAACAGTCTAGCGAATAATTATTATGGGTAAGTTTGATACAACATAAGCGAAAAACCAACAAATTAGAGAAGCGAAAGTGCATTGGGAAGCGCAGTCTTCCCGTTTTCTTTCATTTCGTAAGGACAAAGCTAAACTACAAGTTTAAAGGTAACCTCTTAGTAATGATAAAAAACAAACACGTTTCACCTGATTAGTAATTCAAGCAGACAGACCGAAAACAGCAGGCATCCAACTTGAGTTTTCTTGCGTTTTTGTTTTCCAACGACATTTACACTGAAAACGAAAAATAAAAACTAGAAAAAGAAATAAGTTACTTCTAATGATTCTACATCTGTGAGATCCCCATTCAAAACTAAAAGTAAAGCAACAAAAAAAAATCACTAAGCTCATGCAATGATCCATTGATTAATTAAGAAGAAGAAGAACAGTTATTGAACAATGAAGCGCGCCTGCCTTATGTAGAAGTACAGGCAGAGCCCCCCATCCTTTTGTGTGTTTAGAATATTCTTCGTCGGGACTTGTACAAAAGAAAATTAATCGTTTTTATAACAACAAACTATTTAGCACTTTGGCGGTTTAGCAAGCTGCAAAAGGGATTTAGTGTCTTCATTTTTCTTTCTTTCTTTCTTTCGGTGTTTTCGCCAAAAACTATATATCTCGGTTTTCGTCATTTTTTACACGCATTCAACGTGTCGTCTAAGCCTGGTTTTTGCTTTACATCTGGAACAAAAGCTGACCAAAACAGTAAACATTAGCGAACATATTGATAATTGATAGTCGCATAACAGACAAGAGAAGAAGAAAAAAAAAACACATCAACAAACAATTACATTATAATCATGATCTAATCAGTGATCGTATTCTGAGGACGATCTACTGGTCATTTTTTTCGTTTTTATTATTTTTTTTTATTAAATGAATTAAACATCAATTATCATTTCACGTTTTATTTTATTTTTTGTCTTAAATAATACACCTGATTAAAAAAACTTTATATTTTGTCTAGTATAGCAGAAGTGGTGAAGATATTCTAATTATTTTTTTTTCCTAACGATAATTATGCTGATTCTTTTATTCCTGTTCAATTCGAAGTAAAAGAAGATCAAATAAAGCAAGAAAAGTAGTTTTGTTTCTTTTTTTTTCATATGTTTGAGAAATTTTAGTTGATTTTGAACAAATAGGTAATGGTAGTAGGCCGTGAGTTAGGTAGCTTCATTTTGTTTTGATTTCCAATTCGAGCGTCAGAACAGTATTATTCTACACTAAAGCGGATTATTTTTCGTTCGAAGTTGATTTGCAACGCCAGCAAAAACAATTCGGAGCCGGATTTGTTTGAATAATCAATTGAATTTAGTATTTCAACGGATTAATCTCCATCGATACTTGATGTTTCTACGCTAACATAAGTCAATGTGATGATATTTGGATCTAGATCATCCCGGATGTAATGATGGGGTGTCTTCTACGCTTCGTACGTGGTGTGCAACTTCCTTTCTTGGCGGTGTTAATGGCACATTGGTTATCGCACCCAATGTTCCAATAAATCGTGCCATAACGGACTATATTCTCACACTAACGTCACTAGAAGACTATTTTCTTCGAGTCACTAGGTGACGTGACTATGAGAAAAGGGCCCAACAAAGGTTCCTGAACGGTGACCGCCAGTTCTCCATATTCGGCTCCATACAAGGACAGAGCGACAGTAGGTTGTCATTTACAACACCAGGCAATAGTACCGTTTGTAGCATAAAGATGTACTGCCTATAATTGCACACCAGTCCCATGTAGATAGGGAATCCCATAAAACATGGGAAAAATGCGGTAATGAGCAGTGCGTCGAATGACTTAAGCCCGTTCAAATACGATGTCCAAATTTCATCGATGTATCCTACAAGTTCAACTTTGCCTAATTTCTTGTATTGAAATACGTTTCATGCAGATAACGAAACAAATGTTTGACTGCTTCGTAGTGCTTGCTTCCTGTGGTAACCGAGAAAATCACTAGCAAACTCTATCGAACTCGTAACAGCCAACTAAAGACGTCCAACGTCTACGATGTCAAAAGAGGGACTGTCCGGACAACACATTTTAGTGAACCGTTTCACCAATACCAAAGCGTACACGAATAGTAGACATATTCATAATAGAGTACGAGTATCACATCTCCGTTTTTTTATTTTAAATAAAATCAACAAAATTCAGAGGTTTTTAAGTGCTAGTTCTAACTGTACTTAAATTTAAACTCATGGGCTGAAACGTTTTGAAGGCTTCGGAGCACGTGATGATCTTCGCAGTGCAATGTGTTCAGTCGCTTCTTGTATTGACGGTGTGTCCCCCGGCTCAAACTGTACCTCATCTGGACCCGACACCTTCCGTAGGTGAGACGTATGTCGATCGAAACACTTGTCAGTTTCGCTTGATTTAACGGTTACACTTGGTCCATTTCTTTTGACAACTACATACTCCTCTTTGCCATAATCAGTTGTCAGCTTATCTTGAGTCAATAAATTTTTCATTAAAACTGTGTCACCTGTCTGAATGTTACTTGGTCTTGCTCTACGCTTCTCATCTTCTCGCTCTTTTCCTTCAAATTTCTTTTGTATATCTCTATCCCTGAAATCCGAATGTGGCGGGGTTGTACCAAGGTCATCGATCTGCGGAAACTTGAAGCGAACTTTTCTATTTTGAAGCAGCTCACTTGGTGCCATACCAGTGACTGAATGAGGTGAGTTATTGTACAGGATCAAATAATCGTCCAACTCGACTTTCCAATCCCCGTATAAAGCATTCGAGATCTTTAACCGTTTTAACAGTGACCTGTTTTGACGTTCGACCTCACCGTTTGCTTGTGGCCAGTACGGCGTGGTGTGGTTCAAAACAACGCCAATCGATGTGCAAAAATCAGTAAACTCCTTTGAGACAAATTGTTTTGCGTTATCTAGGGTTATTGTTCTTGGATAACCCCATGTTCTGAAAATTTTCTTCAATCTTCGTACCGTTTCGCAAGCTGTGATCCTGGACATTACCTCTAGTTCCATGTACCGGCTATAGTAGTCGATTACGACAAGCACATATTCACTCGTAGGCATAGGACCTAAGAAATCGATCGCAAGGTCAACCCACGGCTTCTCGGGCATGGATCTTCTCGTCATTGGTTCTGGAGGGTCCGCGGTGTGTACAAGACGACATCCTTCGCAATTATCGCACATCTTGATCGCAGCCTGGTCCATATTTGGCCATTACGTGACGTGACGCCATTCTGCCATTACGTGACGTATAAAAACTTCAGACTCTTCTTGCCAACTTGTGTCGCTACAGTGTGCGGCTAGTCTGGATAACGAATCAGCCAGATTTGCGGAACCTTTCCTATAGACAACGATGAACTTAAAAGCTTGCAATCTCAAAAGCCAACGCTCAATTCGAATCGTAGGTCGAGAAGTGGCTGTGAAAATAGTTTCTAGTGCTCGATGATCGGTCTCGAGCTCGAAAGTAATACCTAGCAAGAATATGCGGAATCTTTCAACCGCCCATACGATTCCGAGTGCCTCTTTTTCGATAGCTGGATACTTTTTCTCCGTGTCCGACAAACTCTTCGATGCGTAGCTAATTACTCTTGGCAAACTTCCTTTGAACTGGATCAGCACGGAACCTAGCCCTACCCCTGAGGCATCAGTGACCAATAATGTGCGGTCTTTTGGGTCGAAATAACCTAAATAGTCCATGGACCCAATGCGGTGTTTGAGTAAATCAAATGAAGTTTGATGTATTTGTTCCCATTCAAATCTAGATGATGGTTTGACCAAATCTCTCAAAGGAGAACTATCGGTTGCTAGATTTGGGATAAAACGGGAAACGTAGGTAACGAGACCTAGAAAACTCCGGAGCTCTTCTCGTGATTTGGGAGCACGACAGTTCAAAATAGATTCAACTTTATCGTCCGAAGGGAGCGCACCCTTTTCCGAAAGCTTGTGACCCAAGAAAATGATTTCTGTTTGTTTGAATTTACATTTGTGATGGTTAAGTTGAATTCCGAGTTCGTCAATTCTCCGTACTACTGATTTGAGTGCCCGATCATGTTCCTCTTCTGTTTCGCCGTATATAAAAAACTCATCTATGAATCCCACCATGTTTCCACACGTCGCAAACAAACTCTCCATCAAACTCTGAAACAGTTCAGGGGCACAATTTACTCCGAAAAATAAACGTTTGAATCGAAATAATCCCCAGTTAGTGATGAAGGTTGTTATGTCTCTGCATCCTTCAGAAAGTATGATATGATAGTATGAATCTTTCATGTCCAACAACGAATAGAAACGTGCGTTTCGAATCCTGGATAGAATCTCCTCGAACACCGGTAAAGGATGGTTTAAACGTTGAATTGCTTGGTTTGCCCGACGCATATCAATGCAAATACGTAAGTCACCGTTGTCCTTAAGGATAGGAACTAGTGGTGAAACCCAGGACGTCGGTCTTTCAACACGTTCTATTATACCTTGCGCCGATAAATCATCTAACTTTGCTTTAACTTTTTCTAACAGCGGGACTGGACATCTCCGAAGCGGTTGTATTACGGGAGCCACGCTTCTGTCTATTGGGAGTGTAAGCTCAACATTTTTTATGTGCGGAAATTTCATTTTCAAAGTTTCTGCATGATTTATACCAATCGAACAGTTTTCAAGGCCAACTCGAAGAACACCAAGTTTCTGGGCGGTATCTTTTCCGAGCAATGCCTGCTGACCCTTCTCGATTACAAAAAACGTGGAGTGGGTTTGAACTTTTTCATCGGCCCCGATTATTTGGATGTTGGCATCGAAAACGGTTAATAGTTTCAATGGTACTTTACCATACGCGAGAAACTTTTTGGTTGAATCAAAACGAATGTTGTTAACAGTCACATTTTGTAGCTGCATCATATTCCATGTGTTATCATCAATAAGGTTATATTTTGAACCGGAATCGATCAGCATTTGTATAGCTATTCCTCCTACTAAGCAGTTAATATGATCGTCCGATGTATCTTCAATATTATAAACAGGCAATTTTTCCTCTAAGTTATATCCGTCAACTTCGACAGCCAACACGCTTCGTGGCCGCTTAAAAACTTTCGCTCGCTTTTCCTCTTCAGCCGGAGGAAAACGTTTTCCAAAATTTCCTGTATTTGGCTGAAAAAAAAAATATTATTTTTTTTTCTTTTTTGTTATAACTACTTACATTAACCCTTACACTAAGGTTTCTGCATACCGACTTAAAGTGACCATTTCCACCACATCGCAAACATTTTTGATTTGTGGCCGGACATCTTTCTCCGCTATGTTGGTTGTAACCACATCGTGTGCATCTTGGTCTACCGCCCTGCTGTAATTCTATTTTGGTAGTCATTTTTGGTTTTGCATAGAGCCGCTGAATGTTTGAAATCGACAGATTTGGTTTCTTGCTCATCGCAGATGCCTGGTACTTCACTGCCTGATAGGAGTTTACTACCTTAACACAATCATTTAACGTTAGATTTTCCCTTTCTAATAACCTTTCTCGGAGATCCTCTGGAGCAGCTTGAATTACTTTGTCCATTATAGCTATCTGCCGACTGTCCAGAGCTGTTTTTCCGAACGAGCACTTCTCAGCTTTTTGTTGAATCCTCTCCAAAAATTTCTCAATCGGTTCTTCAACATCTGCTGTCATAGTCCAAAATAAATATCTCTCAAAACTCTCATGATGTTTTGGAGAGAAATGAGCCTCTAGCTTCATTTTAGCTACCATATATGGGTCAACGTTTTCAGAAACCTCAACGTCAGCTCCCGGAATAGAATCAAAAATGCTTTGTAATTCCAATCCGCCCATTGCTAATAGCTGTATTTTCTTGATGGCACTGTCTACAATGCCTGACGCTGTCATGACTCGTTCGAAACCACGAATCCAACCGGCCCACGCATTTCGTAATTCTGTAGTAGGCAAGTGTCTGAACCGGAATTGTGGGAGATTATAAACAGCTGGATTGAAACTTTGAGTTGTCTGAAGAACAAACACATTTTGTTCGCCTTCCTTTCCTTGATCTAGCTGCGTTGGATTTTCATTCGCCATTCTGTTAGAATAAATAAATAAAGCGATATATTTTCGTATGTCTCACACAGTATTTAAATTTCAGTAGCAAACATGATAATGTATTGTCTAGCCCGAGATAAACTAGCGTTTCGTAGATTTGTTGCTATATGTGTAGTACATGAGTGTGTACGAAACAAAAATAAACGTCAAATCGTTTTTTCGCTTGCACTAATGCAAAGTGAACAGGCGCGTAATTCAGCGCACGGCTTGGTGGCGCATGGCTGAAATGTCACGATGTGGTTTTTAGAAAAGATTCGCAATACACAAGCACGTTTCATTTTGACACCAGTCTCGGCGTGACTTAATTGCATAGGGTTAGGTACTCTTACACTAGGCGTTAGTAATGTCATTACTGAACAGTAGTGTAACTTTCAATGATCGTGTGAGGCGAGTAATGATGGAATTTTCATACAATTCCAGTAAGTCATCACTCAGTAATGACATTTTTATTTCACGTGTAAGGTTGCTTATAGACTGTGGTTGGAGACATGTTTGTGTAAACGGTATTTGTTTCGTTTCACCAAGTTCCTCCACCAACACTTTAGTCGGTACAAACTGCGGTACACAAACTAATAATATCCTTAGATAAAGATGAGAATTTTCGTATTGTAATCTCGATCAAAGCAGACCATTTGTTCATCAACTGCGCGCGGCAGTCCCTTGGATCAGTTTTTGGTATTGTCAAATTTTCTCGACTATTTTAACACAGAAAGCATTTCTGTAAAACTTATGTTCACTCAAGCTCCACTTTTTTAGCTTGTATTTTAAAGTTTGCATAACATTTTTGGTGTGCAATTTCAAACACAGAATTTGTGCTGTGAAATTTCCACTCACCCGAGCTCAACTTTTTTAGCTCGTATTTATGTTCCTGAGGTTATTTGTTTTCCTCGTCACTTCAGTGTTTTTTTTTCACATGGGCTTTTACTTCATTTCACCCATCTTTTCATCTTATTCATGCAAAACAAAATGGCCTCTAATGACTCACAGTCTACATGCAATTGAATAATTTGATTTCATGTTGTCACACTCATCGTGTTACTTACGTTTATTTAACGGTATGGTTTCAAACAAACGCCTAATTCACAAAAGTCGACTTTTTATCAGAAAAACGTCCCTCTCGTCGCCATTTATGTGGTAACCGAGAAAATCACTAGCAAACTCTATCGAACTCGTAACAGCCAACTAAAGACGTCCAACGTCTACGATGTCAAAAGAGGGACTGTCCGGACAACACATTCTAGTGAACCGTTTCACCAATACCAAAGCGTACACGAATAGTAGACATATTCATAATAGAGTACGAGTATCACACTTCCTACGCGGTCATGCTGTAATGGCTTCATTGACTGACTGACTATTCTCAAAGCCCCGTTACTTGGGGACTAGAAGGAAATTTTCTTCTAGTCACTAGGTGACGTGGCTGTGAGAATATGGCCACTAGTCTGGTACAATGCACTTAAAGCTTCTAACAGCCTTCTGGTACAGAACTCGATGCATATTACGGCGTCTTCTGGTGCTTTCAGAGTCATCTCTATTGTTAGTTTTATACATGGGTTGATTGTATACCATTCCCCAGAAAGATTTTCCTAGAATGTGCCATTCCATAGAATACCTCATTACCAAAAAATGAGATATTTTTTTCATTTTGTCTGGTCAAGCCAAAGGTTTGCGCATTACTTAATTCAAGGATCTTTTGAGGTGTAAAGCTGCTGAGAGTGCGCCGTCGGAAGCGGCGGCCCCTCGCAAGCAAACCTGTTATCCACTCGTATAGCCGGTTTTAGTCGAACGTAGGGATTGGCTATTGCTTTCAAACATGAGCAGTTCTTTGCATTTGTATGCTAAAGAACACTTGCACACATACTTGTGATCTATTGGTCTGCTAGGCTTATTCAAACACTGGTCTTGATTCCTTCTTTCGAGCGTTTCTTGAATCTGTGTATATTTAAATCGAAATGAATTCACATTTTGACAAATGGTTTGGTTGGTATTTAGAGCATTATCCTTCTTTGACGGAGTCTGCCTCCGGAACAGATGTAGTTGGAGAGGTCATTACCTGACCGTGTCGAGCATTGCGTTGCTTGACTTGTCCAAGGCTTCTGATACCACCTGGAGGTATGGCATATTACGAACATATTAGAATGATCAACGTGCTGAACAGTTTCCTGGCAGAAAGATCGTTCCAGATTAATGTAGAGGGTTACTTACCGCCCGCGCATCCGCTGGAAAACGGTGTGCCACAAGGTTCACTGCTCTCGGTTACGCTGTTTCTCGTGGCTATTCAACCCATCGTTCGCGTGGTTCCCAACACTATAAAGATCTTGTTGTACGCCGACGATATCCTATTCATAGTCAGGGGGAAGAAACACCAGCCGCTTTATCGAAAACTTCAGTCAGCAGTAAAAGCCGTCCACAAATGAGCGAGAAGTGTTAGATTTACGATATCTGCAACGAAATCCAACATCTTCTATTGCAGCCCTAATGCCCGCCGTTCACCCAGTCAAGCAATCACGATAGATCGAGTTTCTATACCGACAGAAACACGCCTGAAAACTTTCGGTATCACTCTCGATCTCAACTTCGTAGCGCACAGCAAATTGACGAAGGAGGCATGCGAATCTAGGTTGCGCATCCTGAAGATGATCGGTGCCAAACTACCCCGTAGTCAACGCTCTTCTTTACTGCAAATTTGATCTGCAATTATTACTTCACGTCTTTTGTATGGCTTCGGGCTCGTTAGTAGATATGCATCTGGAGCATACGTCACCAGTCCGATCATAGCCAGTATGGCAGAAGCAGGTACTCTACCGTTATATCTCCTCATTCTCCAAACTGTAGCCCAATTAGCCATCAGAATGTTGGGAAACAGCAGAGAGAATGCTGACCTTCCTCTGGCTCGCCGAGCCTCCGAACGTCAGACAGAAATAGTTGGAACGCCTCTCCTAAACGAACGCGACTATCTGATCGAAAGTGGTACGATCGCATGCCCCAGATCCTTTAGGACATCAAGAAGCGTGTAAAAGCTGGAGACCGCTCGGGAATTGTTCGTCCAGTTGTTCAAGAGCTCCTGACATATCGCCTCAGCTGTTCAACAATCGTCTACACTGAATGCTCGAAAGACAATACCGCAGTATTTAGGCGCGGGAGTATTTGGAGAACACTTCCAACAGTCACTTGGCCTTCCACAGCAATGCAGTGTATTTTTGGCAGAGGCATTCGCAATAAAAGCAGCGGTAACAATTGAATGTCAGCGACTTATGTCGTTTTTGCTTGAGGTAGAAACTAATGGCGATTTCGCATGAACCTAGGGTGACCATACGTCCTGGTTTCCCAGGGCATGTCCTGGTTTTTCACTGACTGTCCTGGTGTCCTGGGAAGTCGATGCAGAAGCTGGACTTGTCCTGGTTTTTCTCCTGTAAGCCTAATAACAGGTGTTCAATAAAAATAAGAGTCATGTAGTTGAAAAACAAAAACAAAAATCTTTAACGAATTCAGAATTTTTTATTAAAAACATAATGTTTATTCTTCAAAAAAACGTGAATGAATATTGGAGAAGGGGCCCTGGTCAGCATTACGACGTAACTTAGTCGCGATGCAATCATAAGAGCACTGGACGGACCTGACGTCCTTCTTCTGGATACAATTCCGGATCCTGGTGGTCAACTGCTTCGTACCCTTGACTTGCCAATTATTTTTATACACTAAAGCACTGAGAGAGCCGAAAAAACCCCAATGGGACGGCACTGGGGCAAGTTAGTCGGGTTTCTCTCTTTCGGCACGTAAGATATCTTTTTCTGCTCAGCGTCTTCTTGGCGTAATGGGAAGACGTCTTGTCCGGCCAGAAGACGTACTTCCCAACCGTATGATGCTCCTTTAAGAACGGCAGAAGAATTTTCTCAAGACACCTCTTCTGGTACACTTGTTGATTAATGGCCAGACCGCTCGCCTTGAACCACGGTTTTGAAATCCTTCTGTCCGATATGGCGATGTACAGCATAACATTTCATTTAAATTTATACTTAAACTTGTATTTTACTTAAGGGTGTGTGGCCGACTTGTCGTTTGAATAGTAGCTGTCATTTCCTGGAATGTGGGTGTTCGAGAGCAGCACGAACGACGTCTCGCGGTAGTTGTTTGTCATCCACCGGCACTGCGATTTCACGATCGCTATCTGCTCGTCCATGTCATCGGTGACAGAGTCTTCTTCCGACAGATGATGTCCTCCATCTTGGGAGCTCGGTGAATCGAGGCCGACATCACGCAAATTCGTTTCGTCCTTGTTGTCGAACAGCTTCTTCAACGCTTTCTTCTTCTTCTTCTTCGTCATTATCTTCGCCGGTGGCCGCTACCGGCCTTCTGCTCCACGCTCAGGGATGCCAGGATCTGGTAAACTGTACTCACGGGCACGTTTTCGTCTCGAAAGTGGTCTACCGTAAACTTTTTTCCACGATGGCCAAGTGTTTCGTAAAACCGCACAACACACTCACGGAGTACTTGTTGTTTCGACGCCATCTTCGATTGAACTGACAGCACCCGAGCGAAAAGAAACATGTCTCCCATTTATAGGGAGTGCAGAGAGCAATTCTCTTGGAGAGAAAAGAATTTACGCTCTTTTCTTTAATTACAGAAAGGTATTGAAATCATTCTCATTTTTTATTGAGCACCCGTTATATTTCAACTTATTGAGTTTTCGCTTTATTCACTCTGCTCCAGAGTACGACAAACAAAACTTAATACACTCGAATCTCTCAATTGTACCATCCGATGCCTTTTTTAATCTCTCCATAATACCTCGTTATTTCTTTTTCCAACTTACTTTTTTTACATGGAAATTGAAAAGAGAAAGAGGCCTTCGTATGTACGTACCATATGAATGAGCTGTAGTCTATTTGCAACATTTGGCCATCGAACCGATCCCAGTTGTGGACCAAATTGTGGCCGCTGTCAATGTCGATGAAATAATGATTCCGGGATCCGAAAAATTTCCTTTAGTACCTACCTCTAAGAAGACACATCGAAGTTTTGGCGATTGTGCTTCTTCTAGAGCTCTCTTGCAAGTGGCAGTTTTTCGTTCTACTGGAAATCCATTTCATAAAAAGGAAAATGGCAAAACAACAATAACTGTCGTGGAATAACGTTTCTACATACAGTCTGATGCCTACCGCGCCAGCAAAGCGATCGAAAAATAACAGTTGTCCCAAGCCAGTGTGGAAAATAATGCACCGTTACTTTCATTGATGCGATATCGATCGTTTATTTAAAAATGATTGAAACTCAGCAGCAAAATTTGAACAATCTTCGATACAATACAGTGGTCGTTTCTCCAATCCGCCCTTGTGTTCGGGAAGTGGAACAATCAATAAAGGCGCATACTCGTAATGCGGTACTGATAGCATTTAAAACTTTGGCCATGGCGAAAAGTTTGGCTATGGGAAACAACATGCAACACGTCGTTGCACATGACAATGTTAGAATCAAGATACCCGTTTAGATTGACGATGATAAGACCGGTGTGCGTCTGCACGATCTATCCCCGCGTACAACCAATAAATTCACCATTGATGTCGAAGTACGTAACGGTGAAAGTTTGAAACCTGGAGAAATTTGTTTCCAGGTGTATCCAATGGTGTTCGTATCATGAGAATGCGAGTTACGTAACCTATTCCTTCATACCTGAACATTCAATACGAAATAGAAAGTGCAAGCACATCTCAAATCACGCTGTGCACATATGAAGGATAGATCCCTACGTGCCAAGCCATGTGCGAAAGCCTCTAATGAAACAACATCAACTGCGAGCAAACCCAACAACATTTACTAAATCACCAACAACCGGAGTTGCAACTCAGCCACCAACGAATGCTGGAACAACAGAATCTACACACAGCGTGTCCGATCTTACCAATCAACTGCCAGCACCACCGACAATAAAGTAAATGACAAAAAATACGGATACACGATCGTGACCCGTTGGTCCCACAAACGATTCAAACCAAATAATCGTGAAAACCCATACAACATCAAGAGGACAGCATGGACGAAAACGATAAACCGAGTGAAAGCAGACTAAGTGATTTGCATGGCTTCGCTCATGGGCATGGCTACTTGGGACCGTTGATGTTTCTGCTTTGCTTCAATGACATGTATTCAGTGCTGAAAATCCTCGTCTGTTCCTGCACAGACGATCTTATAATAATTCGTCTCATTTGCTCAATTCTGGATTTCCGATTTCTCCAACAACAGCATAAAACTTTCGCTGATGGAGGTGTAGCAAGAACTTCGTGTGTAAATCCTAAAAAGCACGGTGATCGAATTCCCACGAAAAATTGTCTGATAGAGCTGTTCCTCTCAGACCCACAGAATTTTTTTACTGCCGAAGCTCTGCTTGCCCGGCACAAGATCTTTGTAACTGCCGAAAATCTGTGAAGAAGGCACAGTCGATTGATAGGTAACGGGGGGAGGGAGTCCCCTTTCGACTGTCCTGGTTTTTTACTCGCCCCATATGGTCACCCTACATGAACCTGAAACTGAGTCAGGTTCTAACCCCAACCGCTGTCAGTTCATACATTTTGACAGCAGTTGGGGTTAGGAACTGACTCAGTTTCGCCTCAAACAAAAACCACATAACTCAGTTTCGGGCCTAACTGCTGTCAAACCGTTTGTTTGGCGCCAGTTTCGAACCTAGGTTATGCGCCACTGAACTGAAAACCGAGTTGGGTTCCAACCTGAAATATATTTCGGGTTCGCTCACACCACCGCTGTTTTGCGAGAACCTAACTTTGGTTCCATCAAAAACGTTTGTTTGAAGCAACTAACCTGGGTTAGAGTCTAGGTTCTCAATCGAAAACGACATTAGTGATAATGTCCGATTCGACCAGCTGTTTATCGGCAATCGAAGCCGGTACATCCCAATACCCGTAGATCCAGGAAATCGAAAACCTGCTACGATATCGCTCAATCAAGCTTTGCTGGATTCCAGGTCACGCTGGCATCCGTGGTAACGAGGAGGCTGACTGACTCGCAGGAGAAGTGAGGAACTATTAGCACAGACTCGAAAACAACGCTTCGCCCGCTTTAACGGTCATTTTTAATATATTTTTATAATAATTTTGTATTTGGGACTGTGGCCATATTTACAAGTTAAGCGCCACGATATATGAATCCCAGTCAAAAAGGGCAAGTTGCTGGCTAACGGGGGGCTATTTGCCAACTCGGATGCGCTAATTGCCCTTTAATTTGCCAGCAAATTGCTGGCAATTCGGGGGCTATTTCAAATGCAACATTTGGGCGATTTGCCGCTGTCATTTTTTTGCCGCTCTACCTGCTCTTAAATCGCCCGGGGAACGCGCCACTTTATCACCCTTAATTGCCTAATAGGAAAATTACAAAAGATTTTTATTTTCGGATTCATTATCTACTCACATAAACTTTTCAGTACACTAGGTAATCACCACAAAATTATAGAAAAAATCAATTGTGAAATTAATATTGCACACCAAAACTTACCACAATCTGACTTTTATGAAGACTTTAGATCAGAGATCTTGTTCCACTATACTTACACACGATTCCACAATTTCTAACATTATTTGGCCAAATTGAGAGCACTGGACAAACAAAATACAAGTGAGAACACGCGCATTGTTTAAACAAACAATTTTAAGCTTAAGCCAAGCATAAACCGCCATGTTTGAAAAACGCAAAAATAACCAAGTCCATTTCAGCCGCCAGAAAAGTTGTCTAAGTATTGAAATTGCTTTAAATCGCATTCACAAATTGCATTTGTTCCTAGGGGCAATTAGCACAGGCGAGTTGAGTCAAACGTCAAACTGTTTAAATCGCCTGACCATGTTCGTCCGTATTTTTTTGACCGGGACCCCATCATCAAATGGGACCGTGAATAAAAGCGAAGCTAGTGCTCTGGGAAAATTACAGGATCGATGGTGTTATGTCTGTTAGTCTGTGCTGTTAGTACTGATTATTTGTAATTTGAATACATTTTATAAAACAAGTACCTTTCTTTTACACATGAGTTGTTCTTTTGAGTTTAATTTTTTAAATATTTGTTTTGATACACTTTTGAAGCTAAGCAATGGTTATTCACAGATCTTAGAGATAGTGATAGTCGTGATTACAACGAAATTTCACCTTACAAGCAACAGATACAGAGCGCCTGCCAAACTAGATATTTCGTACATAGCTCCAATGACACTCCCAGCCTGTTTGTGACATTAAAGCGGCTTGAATTTCACCAGAAATCGCTAGCTACCCTTTTCGTCGTCGCTGCGGCTTCCGACTTTCGATTCTATCGTTTCTTACATTGGTAACAATTCATAAAATGGTCTTCAAGCAAAAAGTAACCTATCAAATGTTTGCTCGCGCTTTTCGAAAATTCGAACAACTCGCAGCCCAAGTTAGCTAAATCGTCAAAAGGGCCCATTTCAACTTTGACCGGCGTAATAAAAGTGTTTCTGGTCGGGATTGGGGAGAAGACGTAAACCGAAAGCCGCAACGATGACAAAAAGGGTGGTTTCAAGCGGAACACCTACCCCTCCCACTGGGAATGTTGTGGAGTTCTTCATGAATTATCTGGCGGTATTTTATTTGTAACTAGGACCGTCAACCAGGATCGTCTTCATGGCCGTCATATGAATACGATCAATGAGACACTTCTAATAAAAAAATTTGAACCTAGTCACTATCTCGACAGACATACACACTTAATTTTTTCTACCAAATCTCAGCTTTTTTCGCATCTTTTGTCGAAATCTCAACAGCTGAGATCTCAGTAAACAATTTTTTTGCTGAGGTATCAGTAAAAGTGACGTTTCATAGCTGAGACTCGGAAAATATTTCACAAAAAATCTTACTTTACTATCAGTTTCTAAATTTGCTGACTACACGGCTGTTGGGAAATTGCCGGACAGAATTGAGTGTGTAAACATTGCGTAACTTCAAAAGTGTATCAAAGCAAATATTCTATAAATGAAACTCAAAAGAAGATGTCTTCATATGATCAATAATCAGTACTAACAGTGCAACATAGCACTTTCAAAATTGTCCCAACTTCTGAACAAATTACCCTGCTTGACACAAAGATATTTGACATAAGACATAATATGGCAGTTGGCCATGCGACATATCAAACGTGTTGTATAAGAGGATCGTACTTTTAACCCTCGAGCACTCGCGCTGTTGCACTTTGTACATCACTTTGGAATTTTTCGTTATCATTTAGTTGCGAAGACAATTACCAATGCCAAACTACTATGTATTGCTCAGAAATCATGTTTTATACAGGATACACTCATTTTTGTGCATTGATATAGCTCAAGTGCAACAATACAATCTGAAATTGTTTGATGAAACCAGACCAATAGAACGTGCGTTGTGGGAAGTTCAACCAAACAATATTCTTCTCTTTTCAACTTCCTTCGGCAAACTTGTTCAGAAGATCAAGAGCTAGTCAGTGGAAGATACAATAGTTTGATATAAAATTCTGCCGCTAGGTGACGCCAGTGAGCATGTTATTTTTTCAGCTTACTATATCCCAAGATCTATATTTTTTAGAAAGTCAATATCTTCGACGAAGTTGCTAAGCAGATCAAAACTTATGAGGTGGTATAACGGCTGCTTCAGAAAACTACCGTTAGGCGGCGCTAGTGAGCTTGTCAGTTGTTCAACCTAATGTATCTCAATTTCCTGATTTTTTAGCGAGTAAGTGCATTCGGCAAAGTTGCTCACGAGATTGAAACCTTCGAGGTGGTACATCGAATAATATGTGAGTCTTCCACTACGAGGTGCTAGTGAACTTGAGCATGTAATTTTTTCGACCCACTGTATCTCAGTTTCCCGTCTCTTTGGAAGGTCATTGTTCTATCTTTTCTTCGAACTAAAACCAAAAATGGTGAATGTCACCAAGGGATAGAATAAATCGTTGATATTCCGAAAATAAGTTCACTAAATTGTCAGATGACGTTCCTCTAACTCAACTAAACTAATTTATTCATTTATAATTTTGGAATATGTACGCAAAGAAATTAGTTTGGAAAGTCGTAAAACTCATGTGTACCATTTCTGTAACACCAACCAACCACTCACGACGGTAATCTGTAAAAGAGGCTGCTTATAACATGCATATAACATGAAATAATGACACAACCTTCCTAAGTACAGAAAAATGCCAACCAAGCACAATTTTTCTTCGATTTCTTCAACGTACTGATTTGATTCGAAAATAGTATAGTCACTCATGACATTAATTATACTATCATACATCTAAATAGTCGCAATCTTGACGTTCAGAAATCATGGATATTCATGCTCACTAGCGCTACCTAGGTGCAGAATCCCAAACTATTCAGTGTTTCGTTTCATAGGTATTGTGCAACTATATCGAAGATACCGTCCTGCTAACAAATCAGGAATTCGAGATAGAGTAGGCCAAAAATGGTATGGCCACTAGCGCCACGTAGTAGCAGAATATCGAACTATTTCGCATACCACCTCGTAGGCTTTGATCACCAGAACAACATTGTTGAAGACACATATCTGCTGAAAAATCAGATACTTTAGATACAGTAGATCGAACAAAATTGAAGCTCACTAGCGCTGCCTGGCGGTAGAATTCTGTCAAGTCAATGCGCCTCTCTGAAAGGCCATTATGTACTGCCCGAGTTTGCAGAAGAAAGTAGTGCTCCAAAATGATACGGATCACGAAGTATTCTAAACACTATCTGTGTTGTACAAAGTACAACGTGCGAGTGCTCGTGTTACAAAATTTGGCGCGACTACCGGAGGGTTATGTACGAAACATTTACAATTCATAAGAAGAATAAATGTTCCAGGAACCCACAAAACCATTTGTCAAAATGTTGATTCACATTCATTTGTTGTTGTTGTTGCACATTCATTTTGATTTTAATATAGATTCAAGGAAAGCTCGAAAGAAGGAATCAACACATATGTTTGAATGAAACAGGCAAACGAGAAGATCACAAGTTAGCTTACAAGAGTGATTTGGCGTTAAGATTCAAAGTACTGCTCATGTTTGAAAGAAGGAATCAATTCCTATGTTCGAGTAAATCGGGTATGCGAATAGATAACTGGCTTGCCCAAGTAACCATAAACATTAATCCATTGCACTATATTGGCTATACATTTGCACTAATGTTGCATTGAAACTCCATTACAGCATTAACAATACAATAAAGCTCTATATTAGCATCAATAATGCATAAATGCACAGCCGAAATATAGCATTATCGCTTGCTCTATATGCGTATATAATACATGCTTCAGGATCTTTAAAGGATGTTTAAAGGATTTAAAGGATGTACATTTAGTGCTATTATAGAGCAGGTAGAAAGCTATTGTAATGCTGTGAGTTTATTCGTTATGCAACTCTCCTTTAAGATTATATTCGGCATATTTCATTTCAATCGAATATATGCAAGGTACCTCAGTTCAGTACTTACTAAAGGTAATTTTCTTAAAACAATCATATCATGTGAGAACGAAAACCTATTAAGGATATTCATCAATTATGGATTTTTTTTTTAATTTTTCCTCATCATAGCGAAATACAAGAAGTGGTTTTAAAACTGTGGCGGACAATGACAGCCAACTGAAGCTTTCTTATAACACTAGTAGTGCCAATATTAGGCTTTCAAATTTGACATTCGTATGCTGGTGCTGAATAATAGCATTAGTACTGCAAAATCGAGCTGTCAATCTCTGCGCAATAGCTGTCAATAGTGCTATTCACTATATTTCGTCTTTTCTGGCATAATACCAGCATTATATCAGTATTTGGGGCTTGACGGCTCTTTCAGACTACCCTATATACAGGGTGTTTGGTTCATGGTTAAGAATCTCTCGAGGGGTGATAGACTGCCATATTTGGAGAAAAAAATTGTTCTACACATACCATCAAATCTCAACCGTTATAGAGTTTTTGAACTTTTTGTGTAAAAATCTTATTTGTCTTAAAATACCTCTAACTTTAAAACTATACTTTGTATTTTAAATGTTTTAGTTCCATTCGAAAGGTGAAAAAGTTTCGCATTGAGTGATGCCCTCACATGTTTCAGCTAATGAGTTTAAGTAGCCTTTTCAAAGTAATTTATTGAAAATTAAGCAATTTTAAACGATTTTTCGTTCATTTCTTAAAAATCCTAATAGTTAACCTCATCCTTTTAATAATTCAGATTGTTAGTCTTGGTGAGCTGCTTAATTCGTTCTTTGACATGATACACTTAATTTTTCTTATTTTCATGATTTTGGGTTATTCAACATGGATATTTTTATCTCATTTTCACTAGTACCAGCTCTAATTGAAAAATTATGGCACTTATTGTACTTTTTTTCTTTTTATTAGAAAGCCAGGAAAATTTTACAGTGAAAACAGTATTAATACCTTTCAGTTAAGTGAATTTAGTATTCTTTTAAAAGTAAATTAGTTTAAAGTTAGTGCTATTATTAGCATTTTCGTTAATTTTCTTAAAATAGTAAATAATAAACATCAGCATTATTATCATGGAAATAATGCATCTCAGCAAGTTCTACAGTTCTTTCTTTGACTCCATTCAATTATATCTTTTGGTTTCGACGCAAAATCGTTTTTATCACATCGTTTCATATGCAAAAATAACGATTTCGAACCCACTACATTTGTGGCGAGCTCATGCTGTGTTAACTATTAAATAGCAGCAAAATGAAAAGTGATATAGACAAAGTGTCAAATAAAAAGTTACAGAGAACATTAAGGGGCATCAAATGAACAATAGTAACGATAAATTTTGTTGATTAATAATTAGAATAATTAAAAAACTCTCCAAAAACACAAATTTTGAGTTATTTCGTTAGTAAAAAATCATTTAGTACACTTAACTAAAAGATATTTGTACATACACTGATAGGAAATTTTCTCAACTTTCCAATGAAATCTTGTAAATAACGATATAAAGCATATTTTTTAGATTAGAGTCTTTTAAGCACTTGCAAGTCGGTTACAGGAAAAGTATAGTAATGAAATTACAAAGAAATGAGAAGAGATAGAAATATGACGTCCAAGAACAAATTATGAATCGTCCTAAAACCCAACTTTTGGATAATGGATATTGCTATAATCATACTTCATTATTTCGAGAAAATTAGCAAAAACCTCCTCAAAAACACTAACTTTTAACTACTTTACAGCTAAAAGGTAATTAAAACTAATTACTTAAAAGATATGAGAACACCATTCAATAGGAAATTTTCTCACCTTTCGAATGGAACTGAAACATTTAAAATACAAAGTATACTTTTAAAGTTAGAGGTATTTTAAGACAAATAAGTGTTTTACACAAAAAGTTCAATAACTCTGTAACGGTTGAGATTTGATGGTATGTGTAGAACAACTTTTTTCTTCAAATATGGCAGTCTATCACCCTCCGAGAGATTCTTAACCATGAACCAAACTCCCTATATACCCTATATATCAACACAATGCACATCATTTCAAATGTGACCGAATCGATAGCGAAGAATGCCGTTCGATGGAAATGGGAGCGAGTAATACATTTAAAAAGATCAAATCAATAAATAAAAAAAATAAAATTTTTCTAGGGAATGACTTTCTGGGAAATGGTGCATTCTGGGGCATGGTTATTTGTGGAATGATTTTCGGAGGAATAGTATACAATCGTTCAATTGGCTGATTGCTTTCATACCTGAGATCTGATCTGATTCATTCACTTCAAGCACTTCTCGCAGCCTTCTGGTACAAAACCCGTAACAGTTTCGGCCTCCTCAGGCGTTTGCCGAGTCATTTTTGCTTTCATACCTGAGATCTGATCGATTCATTCACTTCAAGCACTTCTCGCAGCCTTCTGGTACAAAACCCGTAACAGTTTCGGCCTCCTCAGGCGTTTGCCGAGTCATTTTTATTGTTTTCAACATTGAGCATTGATTCACTATACGCTTGCTGGTCCAGGCTCGCAGTATATTTTTTTTTCCTGAACAGGAAGTTAATAAATTTTTAAAAGTACCCCCAAACCCTCCCCTTGCGCACGGGTCTGTGTCGGATCGTATTGACGGAGGTTGCTTGCTGCGTGTTGAGATCCTTTTCCTCGGCGGCGATACATTAGCTGCATTTTCCTCTGCAACTTGGGTGTCAGTCTCGCGTTGTCGTTCACGTCCATGTCGTCATCGGTACTGCTTTCGTGCTGTTTATCGTAGGAAGTTCTAAGTTGTTCTTACGGGTTGCTGTTGTAGATCGGCCTTCATCGGTATTTGTTTCTTTATTGGAAGAGTTGGTTTAGAGGCATTTTCCGTAATTGTTGTTACTTCGCTTTTGGTTATGGTAGTTGGTTTACTGGTACTGGGTACGATTGTTATTGATTTAGTGTTCGTTGCTGCCCGATTTGTAGTCGTTGGTCTGCCAACCGGTTGCGGTTTAGCACACGCCGACTGTATGCCGGCTTTGGGTGTAACAGATAAAATTTTCTAAGCAGACTCTGCGCAAGGTTTTCCGTTGTGTAGTGGCTGATAGCAGATTTGGCGCGTGAGAATCTGTTCTGAATGCGTAACCAATGTTCGTTTACTATATGTAAAACATTAGATTGATTTGCATTTGATGGTTAGGTAGAAGGGGATAGGTTTGTATTCTCGCCACACGCACGCTGTTACGGAGACCTGGAACGTAGTTCCTCAAAATATCTTCCTTAACGGTATCCACTTTTCCGTATTTTGACATATGTTGTTTGATAGCAGTAGTACGCAGTGCAAGGTCACGTCGCTTTACTTCAATAGTGTCATCGACTATATATGCTGGGATGTTGTATAAAATGCCAAGTAAAGAATTCTGCTTGGATAGTTTTGAACATAATCAGTACCGCATGACGTATATGGTGGAATTGCACAGCATTAACTTCTGTTTCGTTTAGCTTCATGTTCACCTTCAACAATTGCTCCACTTCGGAAATCGGTCGTACTAGACATTTCGAAAAGTTAACAGTAACTCAATTTGAGGGTTGCGATTTTGGGTTTAGTTCTATTCGTTTATGTTTTTCTATTTGGGTCAATGCATTTGTGCCGCAGATTTTCAAGTAAGAAAAATTTGGCTTATCGCTTGTTCAAATTTCATCTAGCGGGGATCCATGTCCTTGTGGTTTAATAAGAAGACTTAGCTGTCTGTGATTCCTGTCTAAAAATTTGTGTAGTATTGCACCATATAATAGATACCGACCGCTTTTAACTTTGGAGGGGCTCGAGCGCTCTACTCTTCTCCCATGTTTCAGGTAACTTTGGTACCCATTGTTCACGTATTTTCTAAGGTTATCCTTGCGAAGAGATTAATATTTCAGCAGCGCGAGAAACTTCTTAAAAACTCTTAAAATTTTTGGTTTCGTCTTTGACTTTAAAAAATTGTGTACACATTTTTTTGCGATTTTTCATCCACGAAAAAAATGTACAATCCGCGTCCGCTGATGGAGTTTATTTCCATTGGTGTCGGTAACTCGGATGCACGTGAACCTCCCTTGCTATATGGTTGCTGGCAGTGTTTACTAGTCGGGTACACCTTGCAATCACCAGGATCAGCTTCTAGTGGGATCTTCAAGTCTAGTGTCATTTCGCTGACCGATTTGCGCACACTGTTTAGGTGAACCAAGTCGCTGATGCCAAACCTTCAAGTCGACCGCGAACTAACAAGTCAATTCAGCTATGCCAGGTCAAACCCATTCCCGATCTTTACTCGTAAACTTCGTCAATCCAGGATGAGTTCCATCTCAAATGAATCAACCGAGTCTGACTCAGTCGGTTTCAGAGTCGCGCTTAATTTGCAATTCACATAGAATCTTTTAAGGATTCCTATTGCTTTAACTGGGTGGTGTCTTGTGACCCTTGTACGAGTTTGAACCGATCGTTTTCATGCTTACCTGAGGCAATGATATTATCATTTCGGCTAATTACACGGTACCCAGCTCTTGTGTGGACAATTGTGTAACCCTTTTTCTATCATTTAGTTCCCAGAAAGTGAACTCTATCGATTTTGTTGGCTATTTTCGGCAAATTTAAGACTAAGAGAAACGAAAGCAATGAAATTGGAAGACGGCGAATAAGTTATGAATTTGGAACGGAAAACTAAAACTAGGCAGGCTCATAGGGACACGATTGAAAGGAAATGTGAAGAATCCTTTGCCTTCTGCTGGTAGGAGTTGGGCGTTCCAATCAAGTCTACCTCACGTTCGATGATAGAACATAATTCATCATCATGTTTTACCCTCGACGTGCGCGTAGGTGGAATGCCCAACTCCTACCCACTAGATAGACCCACTGGGTACTTGCTACCATGTCGTAAGAGGCGACTAACAAAAGGAGTCCCTGAGTTAAAGTAACGCTTCGTGCCGAATACTGAGATTGGCTAAAGGTGCTTAAAAAATTTAGTCATGGTCGGACTATTATTTTTATTCGGCCATCTCACTTGTATTATTTGTGTCATAGCAGATAATAAATAGGTCTGTTCTAGCAATCTACCGTGATTCGTTCTGTTTTACGGAATCGTACATGGTGTTGAAATATAAATGCATATGATCAGTCCCCTAGTTGTTAAACTACGGTTTGTTGCTTAAATGTCTGCTCCGATCTCGATTGTTCTTCTCGAAAGCTAATGAGTGCAATTTTCTAAACAAAACATACTCCGTCGACCATGTTAAGAAGCGGCACGCCACAATACTTCAATTGAGTATGTGGCCATTCTAGAACCCATTCAGCTACTCCAGATGCATGTGTATTATTCCTTCACTTTAGTCAGACACTTCTGATTTTCAGAAAGGTAACACAGCCCCATAATATCCGACGTCCTCAACATTATTTCTGGAAATAGTTGGAACCGGTTACGCTGTAAAATTCGGTCCTCCGAAGGTCATTAGTGAGACTGTATTCGTCTACGTTTCTCCAAGTGTTCTTCAGAACAATCCTCCGTGTAAAATATCATTCCTCAAACTGAGGCCATTACCTAACAACCTAACAGAAATCGCCGAATCAAATGTTTGGTTGAGTTACTATGGTTGTTACCTGGATATGTTGTATTAGTTATGATTCTTGAGCCTCCAGCTGTTGGGAGATCAAACTGCTGTAGTTTGGGGAACAATTAAATCACTCTCGGTGGCCGGCTATTCAGAGAAAATCTACAAGAAAAACCTATCTAACTCTGAAACTAACCAATCCACCACATAAAACATATTCATTTCGTGGTCGCATTGCCTGTATGTGCCGAATCCCATACCAATAGCTGTCTTTCAATCCAATTCCGTGATACTAATGGAAGCGTCACTGAGTCGGTAGACTTCCTTTAAGTAGGTTTCACATCAACATTTCCTATCCCATACTAAGTACCGGTAGGGATGGTCATGGCCGACAATGATGATTCTCATGCTATTGGTTTATTGGACTCGAAAGATATAATGCTCATTCCCGAACATTGATTTCAAAATTAAGAGCGACGAAAATTTTAGGATATGATTTTCTAAAGGAATACTCAAAAAATAAATCGGCGCTAATCTGTTGCGCTTACTGCATCAAACGCGTACGAAACTTGCATTGAGTGTATGGAAAAGATGAAAAAGGCGCACATAAGTCGATCCCAATTCTCGACAAACATATGATTACGGCTTAAAAGCCAACTGTCAAAATTCTCCTTGAAAGGAAATTCCGGACAAACCGTTAAAGGCTAAACACAGTATACAGCAGTTAATGAAAGAGAAAACTTTTCTCTTTTGTTTACTACAAACATCTGTGATTGATGAGTAACGGTTTGTCCGAAATTTCCTTTCAAAGAGAATTTTGACAGTTGGCTTTTAAGCCGTAATCATATGTTTGTCGAGAATTGATTGATTCCTTTTGTTTCATTTTCTCTCCGTTTTTCGTTGCTCTCTAAGGCAACGTTGGCACGAGAAACTCGAAGATTTGTAAGGTCCAGCCGGTTTCCATATATTGCAAAGATGAAATCGAAAGTTGATCTCAACTTATTAATTTATGATGCAACCATTCACAACATTTTAGTCGCCTTACGGAATTACCCTAGGGCAGAGTCCGACAGCTCTGTCTCTGGCAGAAGAACTAATCTCGAACCAGATCGTGATTGGATAAAATTGACATCCGCAGGCGCATGGCTTGGAATCAAGAGGTAGAGAGGGTACCGTGAACCGGGATGACTTTGATCACTCGAAACTTTTTTTTTTGAAAATTGCTTATGCTACCGAATCATTTAAATTTGGAGTGAGTTTTACTCTAAACTTAATACATATTAATTTGATATACTTTTTGAGTATATTGTTCGATTCTTGAGTACAACAACCACAGAAAACCGAAATTTTACTCTACTTTATTTTTACGAAAGTTAAAAAAGTGTCCATTTTTATACAACAAACAAATCTTTAGCAAGAGTAATAAATTCTAAGCAAGTTTTTATTTTTCTATAAAGTCGAATGTGCCAAATTGACTTTTAATTATTTCAAATTAAACTTAAATTCGCAAGATTTCTTTTTATATTCAATACTCCAACGAGTTAAAATGGATCAAACTCTTTGATAATTGATGAACCACTGAAATAAAACAAATTTAGCAATTACAAACAGTGTTGCGAAACGAGCGAGAAGCACATCAAGCCCGTTCGTTCGCGGGTGTGTACGAATAGCATGCCTAGCGTTCTTCATCGTTCGCGCCCGGGTGAATCAAAACCGCGAGCGGGAATGCTCACGAGAAACCCAAGCTTTCTTGCAAGCTTCCATCTAGTAGGTAGCAATTCCAGGAAGCTTTGCTCGCGAATGCTCGTCTGCTATGTTTCCTCGCAAACGAGAAATGCATTGAAGAGCACAGGCGAGTGTGAATGCTCGAAGGGCATGGACTACTAGGAGTGTTCTCGCTATTTCGTGTGAACGAGAAACGTTTTTTTACGCGCCCGCGAACGAGAATAGCATCACAGGTTACAAATGTTTTCAGATTCTTTTATTGGTTCCTATTCAACTATTTTATCCATTCACAAAATCGAAAATGGAAATTGTGTAGAAAGCTTCTATCGCTTGATATCGAACTTGTATCGTTACTATCTGACGCTCAAACACTTTGCCAACATTTGTTGTCAATGTTACAGTAGCGGTTACGAAAATCGCAATTGGTCAAAACCATCATCTTTGAAGTGCTGAAACGTCTCAAGAAACGTTGATCTGTTTTCCGGAAGGAACAAGGAAATCAAATGAACCTCCCAAACTACCCAGTAAATTCAATGAACTTGTTATCATTTTCAACCATACCAATCATTTTATATTTGTCGAAAAAATACATTTTAAATATTTTACTGGATCGAAACAGCTTTCTGAAAGTGTGTTAATATTTAAGAATGCAGTCTTTTGATTCCTTAATTTCTTATTTACGCTAAAAATAAGGTTATCACTCTTTTTTTTCTGTTAATGTTATGATTTTAGATCAAAAGGCAAACAATTCTTCCAGAGCATCGAGAAACAATGAGCTTTAGTTTAATATTTCAAACTCCATAGTCTCTTATCAATCACACCCCCCTTTTTCAGGCACAAATCAAACGTAAAAGTCACTGAAAGTGCTGTTATACTCTAGAAACAAACGAGTAGAGAAAAAAAAAACAAGCTAAACTTAAATTTAAAAATGTAAACAGATGCGGATCGCCGAAACATCAAATGCAAGTTTTGTTACGTTTCGCATATAAAATATACTTGCAGCCAAAATAGAAGCGGGGGATGAAAAAATAACATTATTCTTAACGAAACATAAATAGAGCTGAGACAAAAAAAAACGAGCAAACACTTTAGTATGAACATAGGGAAAATGAAAAGACTGGTTACTATCAAACAATTGCATTAAGAAGCTGTACGAATTAAAATCACTAAGAGTAAAATAACAGGATAAGGTAAAATAAATAGCGAGTACGGTTTGTGTTTGACGCTTTTTCTACATCTTTCGGAATAAGTGATATTCATAAGTCATTTTTGTGGGACGTCGCCCTTCGGCGCGAGAGGAAGCTCCCGTATCAACAACGGTCAAGGCCTGCTGTTCTGTTGACTAATATATCGATGCCAGAGAGAGAGTTACTTGTATAAGAGGACTCGTAAGAAGGGAAACCATTTTTGTACTTACCCATCCTCACTAGACTCTATTGTTGAGAACTGAATAAGGTAATCGAATTGTGAAGAATTTAAGAGCATCCGTTCAACACTTGTAAAGTTTATTTTGAAACTCTCTATTAGTCAAGAAGGATGTGTTTACTTAGATTTACAAACAGACCCCCCTCCCAAGACAAATGAAGATGTGATGTAAGTCTAGAGCAAGAGTATTTAAACAAAAACAATCTAAATTAAGCTTAGTATTGTATACATTTTGTCCGTAAGTCAGAACCGAGTCGAGAACAGCGACAAAAGGATAGAATAGTGATTAACATTAAACCACAAAATATCTAATCTTGAAAGTAAAATAGCCTATACACAAAAGAATACTTAAATTCTACGACCCACCAACAAACCTGCTAGGAGTTTTGATCGCTGGAAGAATTGTCAAATTGCTGCGCCATCATTTCACCACAGTATGTCCCGACGAATGAAAAACCTCTTTTGCTTGATACTAATTTAAAATCGCTGTGTTTCTCTCTGTTCAAAGTATTAGCGTGTATTTTTTGAGTGAAAATAAATCTTGGATAGCCCCATAACAGTATCAGCGAAATTGTAAATTGTTACATTAGACTGTGTAAGCGTTATATTAAAAACAAACCGGAAATGAAAGTGATCATAACAAAAGATTTAAAACTAAATTAACCGAGTGGTAAAACTTAAACGAGGAAAATTATCTTTTAATTTAACATTGCCTTATTAACTATAAATAAAAAAACACGATCTACACAGACATAGATATGATGAGAAACAATATAAGGAAGAAAATACAATACAAAATACACTTACATTTAGAGAACGAGATACAACACAGAAATGAAGAGATTAGAATGGTTCGAGGTCTATTATTTGTAGGGCGACCGATAGTTTTTTTGGGAAAAAAATGCCATCGTTGAATACTCTAATATCCGAACAAAAATAATAATCACACTGAGCATATTTTGATTAAGTATATCAATGTATTCTCTGTCTTGAATAAGAATCATATGACAAAACTAATACTAATTATATATTAATTATATGAAATATATGGAAAATAACTATTTTTAACCTACTTAAGCAAGATATGAATTAAAACTTGATGTAATAAAGTGAATCGTATATACATATAAAATATTTAACGACATGCAAACTAAGAAGAAAAAAAAACAATGAAGTATAAAACAGTGGGCGTTTTTATTCATCATCGATGAGCACTTGTTTGGTTGACAGAACAGAGTTAGCGTATTTAGTCTCATAAAATAAATAGAACAGGTAAGCCCAGACTACTTTGATTCTTGAAATTAATTCACTTTAACTCGATGGCAATTATACAATCGAGAAAAATACTGAACGATTACAATGATAAACAAAATAGTAGAGTCAAAACCTGAAATGGAAAGCCGGTGAAAACGGTGCAAATACTGCTGCGTTTATGAAGAAGCCATTCTACTAACGAGGTTTAATTTTTCCGGTTTGGTTTGTACTTTCTCATCTACTCGACACACATTATAACATTAATCGCTCTTTTGGTTTGTGCAGATACGTCAATAAAGAAGTACATGGTTGTTTGTATGAAACTTCATTACACAAATTTGGTTGTACATAGCGATTTAGGTAAGATCTGAAAGCATGTCCGATGTCCTATGCGATGAAAAATATTTTTTATTTCATTCCAATAATTTTCATTTATGCTTTAAAATATGCTCATTGTTCTATAGCGAATTATATAAATTGTCTGTGATATGATAAAAAATCACGAGATGTTCACAAAGTGACGGTTGTATTTGAAACAGTATATCTATAGGAAATCCATATTTTCTCAGCCTACTATGTTTTAATTGGTCCGTATCTCACCACCTCTCAGACCAAGTGCGGCTCGGCGCTCGTTGAATGACATTGCAGGATGTCCGTTTGTGAGCACGTCAGCCAGTTGATTTCGTATTGTTAGGGTAGCTGTACCCTAATTCATCTTAGCTTCCGTATTCATACTATCTATTTGAAAATATTAATTAGAGCAGTGTCTGCTATCTCTATTCAACGCATTGGATTGAATGGTAGGATGAACTTTTTGTTTCGTTCAAACGCGAGTATTTTACTTTTCCAAGCGAGATTTTTTGTGTTACTGTTTCTTGGGAATGAAGCAAGGATGCTGATATCAATATCAATGCACCACACTGATAACGACGTAATGACAGCATTAAATGAGTCAAGCACCCCATCAACACGAGATAAGGATGTTCTTTAGAGACCTCAGACCTAGACTATTGCCAAGTTCTTGTATACCATTTAACATTCTTGACCCAAACGCCATTTGATTCTATTCATTTTTTGAAGAGAATTAGAAGCGAAAACAATGTCGTCAACATGAAGAATCAGTTGAACTTATACATCTCTGGAATGTCTTACAAAAATGTCATAATCCTCATGAAATTACTTGTGTATGTATACTTGCGACTAGTACTATTGACGCATGTCATATCAGACTCACACGATAACATAAACAGGAAATACGTCTATTGTTTGGCATATTTACTGCATAAGATTTCGAAAGAGTTCTATCCTACTGTATCATATCATCATCATCTGCATATACTCAATGCAGGAGATCGTCCAGCATTTTCACGAACTGATAGGTGTTAAATGTAACTCTCTGCTCTGACAGTATTACGTATGAGTGGGCAAACTGGTTCGTACCAAACTAACACGAGCCGCCGTTATTTTGTCATCAATACATCATGTTGGATCGTTTTAACGGATTGCTAGATATCGTTACATATTGTGAATCTAAGAACTTGGACCTCTACGAAAAGAGCTTGTCGACTAGGTATTTTCAACGATTTAATCGCCAAGTGACTTGGAGAAGAACGTTGATAAAATAAACTCACTCATAGTAGCAGCATACCAGCATACAAGGATTGTCCGCTTCGATTTATGTGTACTAACAGGGGAACTCCTTGGTAGGATGCCGAACTTGCTAGACCGAAAAAGTTGTGTAGAAAAGCTTGAAATCGCAGACGCGGAAACAGGTCGGAGGTATTTTAGTCGGATCACAAAGCTCACAGAAGTACCCTTCGATCCTCTGAGCGTAGATTAAATAGGCATATCGAAAGATTCTATTGGCAGTTCGATGAGAACTACTAATGTTAAATACTCGTCTGACGAATAGGAATTTAGTACTCAACTGCATTTTTGACACACACATTTTCCAGGCTGTGCGAAACCATCACCGAGGACAGATCTTAAACTCCTTTTAGACAGTTCTGATTTTAGGGGCATTAGCTCGTAGAATTGTGACAACCGTATCAATCAGATGTGCGCTTGAAAGTTTATACTCCGTGTAAGTGTTCGGAAGATGGAATCATTTCAGTGTTCTCCTTCAAAGCGAATATGAATACTTAAAACAAATGTTTAAAGTAGTTGTTGTAGTTTAGGAGTTGTTATTAATATTGAAGGTGCTTTTGAATCCTTTTTGGAAGAAGCATGAGGTCATGTTGTACTTTTGTATATATCATGAACTGGATACACGCAATGCTTAGCAACCGACATTTGTGCTCACCGTTGCGACAAGTAGAGATTAGGAAATTGAGCTTCTGTGGATGAGTGGTGTGCAGTCACTACTTTCATTTCCGACATATGATTTCACCGGCGATTATCACATAATGATCACTATCGTTTGCATAAAAGCATTTTTTATTTGTTGCTGCAAACCTTATGTGTTGTTGAGCAATGGTGTCTTCATATTGGACCAACAGTTAACCCCAATAAATCATTAATAGTGTTTTTCCTGCAACGAAATACAAACTCAATTCTAGTACGCAGCGCTTTCAACTTCAATATGGTACGAAAGAACCTTAAAATATTGCAGAACCCTGAGGTGGTAAAATTGATTGCCAAAGGGAAGGATATCAATAACATGACCTTCGTTTCCTTCAAAGTTAATCTGGACATTGATTTTTAAAAAAATACAGCTTTAGACCCATCGACATGGCCTGATGGGATTTTGTTTTGACAATTTGAGAAACATTCTGCCCAAAAAAAATCTTATTTTGTGAGTCTGACGACAACAGCTAAAATGTCGCAAAATCACAGGCGAGTATTGTAAAATTATTCGTACGACCCCAACACTCATTCACTCCGTGTTGCAGATCGTCCCTGGTCGGACGACGATACCGCCCGCCGGTTGTTTCCCTATAAATAGCTTTTGCGTTTTAGTGTGAAGCAGAGCCACTCACGGAAACAAATTTAATGTTACATCCTTCTTAGCAACGAAAATATTTGTAGTCCTGAGAACATTTGATGTTTGTATTATGAGAAAACTATAACTAATTTATGTTTTAAACCCAGCTTTCTCCTGAAAATCAAGTGATATCCCTTCGAAACGTTGCACTATGGGGAGATATGTGACCAAACACCGAGTCAAGCCTAACTTAAATATTGGTAATAATGTAATACCTCTGCAACGAAAGCAGTCTTTTGAAAATAGATAAAATTGAATAGTTCACGAAAAAAAGGAAAATTACAGGCAGAGGCAGATTTCTCAGACAGAGCCGTCAATAGGAAACACCTATGTGACTAAATCGAACACGAAAAGTTATAAATAAATGTGCCGCGTGCGTGTCTATTTGAATCAGTAGGCGTTCTTTTGCCAAACAAGTAGCATCATGGCTACAGTGTCTTGTACGACAGATTTGAGCACCCACCACACTAAGCTTCTATGAATGACGTCATCCTCGACTATTTAAGGAATATCATCATAAGGTCAGATCCGTAGATTTTGAGTTTACCTCCAATCCCTAAGAATCCATTGTTTTGTGGAATTATCATACGTGAATTTAGATTCTTTTTTAATCCCAATTGCTGCGGCGTTTTGCTATTTTGGAATTAGTTTTTAACTTTCTCGTGATAATAAATGAATTGGAACCCTGGGGCGTTTTTTCTCAGCAATTTCACTCAAGACTTTTCATACAGAAATGGAATTCGATTTCGGGCAATACGCCAACAATACTACTGTATTCGTTCCACGTTGATAAAATGAGTGTTTGCGGCTGAACCAAAACAGTAGCTCCCATGCATTATGAATCGATCTACCCTTCAGGTACTTAAACGCGAAACTTCAGCGATCATTCTATCCTTTATTAGAAACTGAAGTTGAGCTGAACCATGCTTCATTGAAAACCAGCTCAATTTCCTTCTTGGAGAACTCAATACGCAAATTTTCAGCCAGATTGCAAATTTGATTGTGTTTTGCAAAGCTGTGGCTCTGTAACAGAAACCACATCTTGTGGAAATACGAAATTATACAAATAGGTATTTAAAATTATACGAAATTATACGAATAGTTACTTAGAATTAACGGTGAAGTTTATTCGATATAACAATTGCTACAGAATCGTATGCTCCTTTATTGGCCATGAATACACAAACCAGTTACTCTTTAGAGCGTATGCTAGTTGAATTTTCGCCAAAAGCAGCGTAGGAAAATCATTCGAACCCTACTTTTTGCGAAAGGCAAATTGAATTTTGATAACAAGCCGTTAACCTTCATCCAATTGTCTAGGCGTAGTGTAATGCAATCGACCGATACGAATTGTGGTCGAAAGCTGGTTATATATATGAATAACAATCAATGTTACTTGTCTCCTGTCCCGAGGACCAACGTTCTTCTGCAGAAATCAGAAGATACTTCAAAAATTGATTTTGATTCTGTCAATACCATTATTTTCGCATGACACTAGTGCATCTGGGAATTCATCGGTATGTGTGAGTAAACTATATAGTTTCTCGGAGACCTGTCACGCACAATTTTCTGCATATAAACGGAGTACTGGCATACCTTTCTTAAAAATCATCGTTTCATTGGCATACACAAGGTCAACAGAGTCGACAACTAGCAGTCTCAACATGTCCCCCACCCAAGCGAATTGATCAACTTGCAAGTAGTAACACATATCTACCAACCAGCCAAGAAGACTTCCGAACCAATGAGAATGGACCGTGCCAGTCGAAGGCCATAGGCCCAGTGCCATCTCCTACAGTTTCTGAAATTAGATGTTGCCGAATATGTGACATCCAAGACTGACTTGGATAGTTCCGTCGAGCCTAGTTTACATACCTTACATAACTATACTTACTGTTCTCTATTCACCCACTATTTCCGTCAGCGACCGCACCTCATATCTGAACAGAGCAACAGGGAGTACCAGCGATATGTATGTGCAAAGTTTTTTGTGTGTCCGTAGGCTGCAGGACTTCAGTTGAATACGCAAATCGTAAAAGATGCCGCTTACAGCCGCAAATCGCTTTTTACTTGTCACTAATGTCACTAGTCTTCCAAGATATATGAACTCGTCGACAACCTATTACCGCGTCAATTTCTATCTCGGAACCGTCCTGGCGACCTGGTTCTCTGTCAACTACAAGTTACTTTATATTGCCAGAGTTTATACAAAAGCGTCTTTCACTGGTCTACGGTCGACTCCAATAGTCAGGGCTGTAGAGAGAGATTATGGGCCCGGGGGGCTCAGCATAAGGGCCCATCATTATAGATTTTTCGAACTCAGAGCCTGTTAAGCTCGAAATCTATTGGAAAACCTAGTTTTGTATAATGGATAGAAACTTTTGTGGAGAACTCTAGGAGAATACTCCTAGTGCCGTTAATTCCAATGTTTTTTTGGAATTACTAGATATCGGTTCATCAACACATGGACCGGAATCAACGACTCAACTTCCCTTGAGAAGAATGACGTGATACTGAGTTTTCACCTCAGAAATTCAAAACGACCTCGGCTGGTGTTGAACCCAGACCCTTTGGGCTAAGGGGCAGTCATGCTTACCACTCAAGTTGTCTTTTGCCATCAAATTATGTACAGTCACCTCGTCCACTTTGTTCACCAGCGCCAGTTTACTTATACAGTTTTGGGTCGTTTTCAGGTTCCACTTGAAAATGGACCAATATTCCACGAGATTTACTGTTTTGGGAGGGTTCATGTCCTTGGGCGCCACCTGACCCTTGTAGGCGTCATATCACTACATTTCCTTTTTCAGTAATGGCAGAATTCAAAATCCGGCCAAAATAGCGTGGAACGATCGTGTTGCTTCAGGAAAGGTAGCAGACGTTTCTTCATACACTCTTTCAAGTAATTTTGCTTGTTGACCGGCTCGATCGCAACGAAAATGTCGCTTTTCAAACCACAGGTGCAGAAAGTCTGCTAAACCAGATAATTGTGAACTTCGATAGCTTCAAATGCTTGAAAATATCCACCACTATTACTTCCGTTTGCCATTACGCTGGTGACAGTTGTTTTGGTCACTTTTAATGATGTCCTTAACTTGACGTGCAAGTAGTTCGTATTCAGGCTATATGCGAGCAAAATTTCTCTGTGTTGCTTCTCTCGCTTGGAAAACACTTTTATCAATGAAGAGCAAATGATAAAATAAAAATTGGCGTCTTTCTGCAAATGAGGGCTTTTCAAATTTGTTGAGTATTCTGAAAAGAAATGCGTCAAGTTTTAGTCGACCAAATTTTGATCGTAAAACCTTTTAAATATCAAAATTTTGAGTGGCATTGAAACTAGCCGATTTATCAATATTTTCATATTTATCCATGTGATTTCACCTACGTTTCGTTAAGAAACCAACACATTCTGCCAAGTCGGTGAGCTACAACATCGCCAACTTCTAAAAATACATCATCTCATTTGTTCGATAGCGTAGCTGACAAAAACATTCAAACAGGGTTGCTATGATTAATAATAAAATCCACTTATTTTGAAGTCATGCTGCTTCTTTACTTATAACTTTTCTCAACGAATTTTCATAAACTTACAATGTTCCTCGAATGTGTTCAGTAGAAGAAACCTTTAGAAATAAATAGAGTTCTGATTAATTGATTGATGAGGTGATTTTTTTAAGAATTTATTTACAATGTTAACCGATTTTCCATACAAACTTCCATGTAAACTTTGAAATTTTTGGAGGGTCCGAGGACACAACCGATCGATACAAAAATTTGCACAATTACTAAGGACCATAAAAGGAATCAGTAGAGCCTGGTGGAGCTAAAAGTCAAAAATTGAACCAGTCTAATGTATATTCAGCTACATCACGTAAAAAACTGTGTTTTGATTACGTTTAGAAGCTTAGCACAGGCCGAAAACTTCATTGCAAAGAACAACATGCAACACGAGGTTGAATTTAATAACACCAGAATCAAGATCCCCGTGCATATGGAAAACGACATGGTGGACGTGCGTATCGATGATTTGGCCCCGCGCACGAAGGAAGATTTCATCAAACGAATCATGTCGCAATATGGAGAAGTAGAATCTATTACGAATGACACCGGCATTCCCAACGGCGTTCGTATTGTGACTAAACCAATACACTGGAACCTCCATTTACGAACCAAACCGGGGGTTCGTAAATTGAATTAGTTCGTAAAAAAGTGTTCGTTATTTGGGATTTAGTTCGTAAAAAAAGTTTGCTTCACATTCTTATTAATATTCGTGGGTTGAGCAATATTCTCGATAACCCTAACAATATGGATATTTTTGGAATGGGCTTCCCAAGTAGAAGCTGAAAATGGATAATTGGAACCTTTTCCAAGTCCAATATGACGATTGCTGGTTGAGTAATATTCTTGATAACGAACAATATGGGTTCTACAGTGGAAACCCGATTTTATCATCCCCCGATTTTGTCTACCCCCGATTTTATCCGTTTTTTGACTCGATTTTATCAGCTTCATATGAAAATTGATAGTTGGTAGTTTGATGGGCTCTAGCAGACTAACCAGGTTGAATTCGAGAAAATGCTTTCTTGGGCATATATTTTTGCCTTTCTCATATAGAAAGGTTATGCAATCACTCTGAAAAACGTCAACCTAATCCCGGCTCTAATAATTTTTTTTTGACTCTCAAAAGGTTTCTGGATTTTAACAGGGGCGTAGTTTAAGGAGAGGGGTTACACCCCCCCCCCTCTACCGTTCACTCTCCTCTCTTAAAAATCTTCTTAAATCACCCCTCAGCCCTCATACCCCTCCCTTTCAACCCCATCATCTTTAAACCATCACTATATCACAAAGCATACCAATTTAAGCTGGGGAGTCGTTCGTTCATGGGACTTTCGCCCACCTCACATACCCACCCCCGCATGACAAAATGAGTTAGCAAGCAGATAACATTGATCTAATACTGATTAGGCTAATGAAGTACGATATTTTTTGTTTCAAGTGTTTCACCGTCGACACGTAGCTCATCAAGTTCGTGGCTGGCAAGCTATTGTGTATAAATGCAAAGTGTACTAAGAATGTAATGGACATTTCCACAACTATGTTGAACATAAAAAGCCTCCGTGCTATAGTTTAGAGAAATGAGAAAGGCACAATTGCACCGCTAGGTGGATTAAAACAGGTTTTTATCATAGAGATCCGAAAAATGCAAAAATAACAATAATATTTTTTTTTTAAATTTTGCATCCCCCTTAAGGGGAACTTAAAGTAAATAATCAGAAAAGCTTGCGAGGCTATATCTAGGGACCAAAGAAGCACATTTGAAGGGCTTCAGTTTATTAAAAGACAGAAAAATATATGTCCCGATTTTATCAATGTCCCTGTTTTATCAGCCTAAAATTCACCATGGAGCTGATACAAACGGGTTTTCACTGTATTTCTGTTATGCTCTCGTCAACCCCATCCCGAAAATACCCATATTGTTGAGGTTATAGAGAATTTATCTAAACCGGAAGTCGCCATCTTGGATTCCAAAATGGCTCAAGACATCGATTTCCGTCATGCACTCGTCAACCCCATTTCGAAAATACCCAACTTATATTAGTAACAATTAACTAAGAATACATAAGTATATAACTTCATGCTGGAGTGTACGAACTCAAACTTTTCAAAAAGAGTTCGTTATTTCGAATTTAATTCGTAAAAAAAGTTACGTAAATCGAATATTACGCAAAAAAAAAGTTTACAAAGTTTGAGCGAATCCTATACGTTTCTTTTGTAAGAAATCTAAAAAGAATTCGTAAATGGAGGTTTCAGTGTACCTTCTTACATGACTATCGAATGCAAATCACCGAAGGATGGCGTGACCTACAAGCAACCAACGCTAATCACATATCCCGGGCAGACCCCAACATGCCAATTCTGTAACCATACAGCCCACTACGAAAAAACATGCGCCGACGCAACTAGTCAAAACTCATCTACTACAGCCAACTCTAACAAGCAGCCACCAACACCTTCAGATAAACCAAAAACAACGATTCAATTAACCAATAATGTAGGTACAACGACCACTACAACCGCTCTCAAACCAACAACTAGCATCGCCAATAAAGAAGCAAATACCGATGAAGACGGATATACAACAGCGACCCGTAAGAACAAGAAACAAATAAGAACCTCTGATCGTGAACAGCAAGAAAGTAGTACCGATGACGACATGGACGGGAACGATAACGCGATAGAAGGCAGACTGAATGACCCCCAAGCGGCTTCACCACCAACGAAAAAGCTCTCAACACGCAGCAGCAAACTGCGTCCTTAAGATCTGACAGACCGACATTCTTAGAATTAATTTTTTTACTTGTTGTAAAAAAAATTAAAAGACTCGCGGCTCAGTTTTGCTAACGCGTTGAGCCGTTTCAAATAAAACTGAAGGTGAAAAAAAGAACAAACCAGGAAAAACAAATAAATAGATAAAATGATACAAAACGAAAAAGCTAAAAAATGGCATACAAAATAGTGGAAAAAGATTAATAATATGCAAAGAGTCCCAAATTAATATCCAAAATGAAAAAAAAATTCAAAGCTGAGAAAGAACAGAAAATGGACAAAATTGAAACAATGGAAAAGTCAAAATTTGAAAGTATGTAAACAATTTAAAAAAAAAAATTTCAAAATAAAACAGATTGAACAATTGAAAGAATCAAATTAAGCGAAGGAAATGAAATTAGACAAAAATTGGAGAAATAGTAAAATATTGCAAAATGGTTAAAATAACGAAAAACGGGTGACAACAAAATGAAAAAATATATATCATGAGTATTGACAACACGAAAAACGGCAAAAAGAAGCAAAATGAAAAAACAAAAAAAAATTTATGAAAACGAGACTGCAAAAAAGTAAACGAATATAGAAATGAACGAAATGGATCCACTGAGCAAGACGTAAAAATAACAATAATGTTGAACATGTTTGAAACATAAAAATTAGTAACGAAATAAAACAACAGGAAAAAATCAAAATAGGCGAAATGATAAATAACAAAGATGGAATAAATATATAAAAATAAACTAGCTAGGAAAAATCAAAAAGTTATTGTTTTTAAATGAACTTATTTAGAATTGAATAAGTGTAAGGAAATAATAGGAATAGAAATAAATGAGAACAATTGGATGGAATAGCGTAAAGAAAAATTAGAAAACAGGAACAAGTGAAAATAACCTAAAAACATACAAAAGTGAAGTCATAGTAAACATGTAAAATCAAAATGGTTAAAATGGATAAAAAAGAAAATGCTAGAAGAAATGGAAAAAATAAGAATATTACCTTACAGAAAACTAATCGAAAAAATTAAAAATAAATGTGCTAATTAATAAATAAATCTATATAAAGTAAAAGTGGAAAAAATATAAAATTTGATGAAAATGAAAACAGAAAATATTCAAAAAACGCAAAAAGATCAAAATAATGGAAAAAATATTCAAATGAAAATATTACCCAAATAAAAAATATGGAATTCAATGCCGTTTAAATGAGCAAAATGTTAAATGTAATTGAACAAAAAATAAAGAAAAATAGGAAAATATTGAAAAAATCCATGAACAAGAAAAGCATAAATTTCAAAACTGATAAATGGAGAACAGAAAAAATCACAACATGAAAAAAGTAAAGCGAAAAAATAGCGAAATGGTTATTTTAAGCTAATGAGAGAAACCCAAAATGAAAATATGGAAAAAGGGCGGATAGAGAAATACTAAAACAGGTTAATGAAAAATGTATAGAAAAGGTGAAATAATAGGAAGCAAAAGTTTAATCTAATAAATTAAATAAATTTAAAGGAATCAATTAAACAAACGCATGAAAAAGAAACAAATGAAACTCAAGAAAAAAAGATATAAAAAACATGAAAAGATGAAAATAATTGAGAAAATGGAACAAACATAAATTTTAAAAAGAAACAAAAATGGTAAAAATAATTAAATGTAGAAAATAGAAAGAATGAAAAGCCTGGACGAAATAAAGACACAAAAAAAGCAAATATGAAACAAAGAAAAGAGAAAACGCTCGAAACAATAGAAACTCCAGATTATATGGAGAATATAGAATTTCTTCGACGAAATGCCAAAAAAATGAAAAATTTATTTGAATTTAGAAAGTTAAAGATGAAAAGAAACTTTCGGGTTCTCGTATTTAAATAATATTTTTTCAATTGAACATGAAAAATTACTATGAATCGTTTTAATCGTGGATTTTCATGTTTTTTTCTTGTTTCTCAAGTCCTATTTGACGAATTGAGCGTTCTTAAAGGAAATTTCTGAGTTTTCATCTTTCTTCTAATTAATAGATTCTGTTGTGATTCATTTAGCAGTTACGACGGATTGAAATAAATAGAAATAGAAGTCATATATCGTCCTGAAAAGATAGGAAATCGCAATTGGACTAATGATTTTATTTTAACGGTATAGCCTAGTTTAAAAAACCTGTTTTAATCCACCTAGAGGTGCAATTGTGCCTTTCTCATTTCTCCAAACTATGATTTAATAGCTGGTTCGTACAATATAACATTATGGAAATGTCTTTCATTCTTATTACACTTGGTAAGTATATATAAGAGCACCTTTTTGCATTCATCGCGGTATCGGTTTGAATCGGAGTTTTCTATGTGATCGCACTCCACAACCCGTAACTCCGGAGCCGGAAGTCGGATGGAGATGGAATTTAATATCAGTTTCCGGGGACGCAACACCTTTCATTTGAGACTAAGTTGATCAAATCGGTCTAGTCATTTTCGAGAATTCAATATAACCGTTATTCTGAATTTGGATGCTTCCGGATCCGTCGATGGTGGCCAGTGTGGCCAAAGAGACTTTGAATGACTGTTGGTGACCTAGATCTACAAATTCAACAGTTGTGTTTACATTTTGGAAAAAATTTCACCTTTTTACATTCATCGCAGAATTCGTTAGAATCGGGATTTGCTGCGTGATCGTACGTATCACCCTGTAATTCAGGAACCAGAACTCGGATCCACACAAAATTCAACAGCAGCTGATGGACTTTTCATTTAAAATTAAGTTTGTCAAAATCGGTCCAGAAAATTCCAAGAAACCGATGTGGACAAATCAACAAATTTTGTTTTGTAACCATACTCTTCAACTCGTAATCCGGAACAAGATGTCGGTTGAAAATGAAATTCAATAGCAACCTATGGGAATATTATACATTTCATTTGAATCTTAGTTTTTTTTAAAAATCGGTTCAGCCATCTCCGAGAAACCGATGCGGACATTTTTTTAACAAATCCGCACATGCACACACATACATACATACATACATACATACATACATACATACATACATACATACTGGGAGGCAGCAGGGACAGGAAGGACAGGAGTCTAGGGGCTTAACGAACCCCCCCCCCCCACGGTCCTACTGCGAGTTGGGGAGCTTTGCTAGGATATGGTGGGGCTAAGATTGGGCTCTTCTAAACCTCTAAAAAAGCCATAACTCCGAAAGCAGCTCCGACGAAGCGAGTCGTTGGGGAATGGTTGTGATATTAGCTTAGGAACTTGGCGAGTTCCCCAGGGGCGTCATGAACCGTCATAGGTGGCCAATGTGGTCAAAGCTGCTTTGATTGATCATTAGTGATCCATACCCGCGAACTAGAGTAATGTTACATCAATTTTAATATGTTTTACATCATTTTAACATCATGGTGGTACCAGTTTATATGGGAATTTGCTGTGTGACCGCACTCTTCACCCCGTAACTCCGGAACCGGAGGTCGGATCAACTAAAAATTCAATAGCAGCTTATGGGAGCGTTATACCTTTCAGATGAAACTAAGTTTGTGAAAATCGGTTCAGCCATCTCTGAGAAAATTGTGTGAGTTTAAATGACACACACACATACACACACAGACATTTGCCGATCTCGACGAACTGAATCGAATGGTGTATGACATTCGGCCCTCCGGGCCTCGGTTAAAAAGTCGATTTTTACAGTGATTGCATAGCCTTTCTTTATATGAGAAAGGCAAAACGTTGCTTTTTAAATCTATCCGTAGTGTTACGAACCGGGTGCACTGCCCCGGTCAGAGAGAAGCGCCACAGGGGTTCGCTAAACGACCGAGTATGACAGCTGCCAACAATATTCACCGTGATGAGAACAATCTTGAACGTTAAGAAGGAATCAGCCATTCTTCCAATCGCTATTGCCTGAGCAATCACGTTGCAAACCTTTAACTGCATTTTCAACTATTAAATTGCCGGCGTGCGACCAATTATTATTACTAATTACTACTATTAGGAAATTTGTAAGTACCTCACAGCGAATTTATGAACTAGAATTGAATTTACTTACTTTATTAATAGGCCTAAAAGGGCGTACTGTGAAGCTTTATTGTTGTCGGAGATTAGAAGAAGTTTCGCACTGATTTTGTGAGTAGGATGTGAGTCACTTACTTTAACCGGTTATTCTTACTAATAAAATTCCAGCTTGAAGCTGTGTCCAACTGCTAACAGGACTCTGCGTTTTAACTTCGACTCCGGAACAATTCTTCAAGAAAATCATCTAGCTAGCAGTGCTGCGTCCAAAAGCACCACCGGTAGTGCAAAAGCAAGAGCACTTACCTTGCAACTAGCCAAGTTGAATGAGATGCGTGACGCGGAGAGGAAGAATCTGGAACTCAAATCGCAATCCGACCTCGTCTACATCCAGCAGAAATACAGTATTTTGGAAGAGAAGCTGGAGCTGGATGCGAAAGACGATCTTCCCAGCGGGAGAAGCCGTATCAGTCGCAAGTATTCCGCAGTATTCCGGAGTGGTAAAAATGCCCAGGCGAATGTTGTAGAATGGGTTCGGAAACAAACAGGGCAAGAAGATGGCGCTGTAGGTGTAGAGGATCAACAAGCGGCCGCTCTGCCCGATGAGATGCAATCCTGTAAAGCAAATGAAATGAATCAATCGCACAACAAGGGCGCGATTCCCAAACACAGTCCGAAGCCACCGCTGTTGGAACGATCGGCAGCGGACAGGCAGAAATCAAATCCGATGCCCTTGATTCCGGAGCTGACGACGCCAAAATTACCGTCTTCGAAACAACTGTGGTCGAAGGGAAATTCGTTTATACCAAAACCACAGTTAATGGGACAACCTAAACCGCGGTTTCCTCCAACGAAGCTACATCTGCTGGTTCGGGATTCTGTACCTTCAGGTACTCCAAATGTGGCTAAAACTCCACGGGCATCGGGTAAACCCTTGCTAACCACGCCAGGAGAGTCCGATAGCATCGACATCAATGAGGACCAAGATGAAATTCAGCCTTGCCTAAGTGAAGATGGAAACCTTCAGTCGCTAGTACAACAACTTGGACTTGGCCCAGCTGACATTCCCAATATAAAACAACAATATACTCATTGTGCACCCTCTTCCTCGCAATTGGCTGCGAGACAGGTAATGCCCCGTGACCTGCCATCCTTCTCCGGAAATCCTGCCGATTGGCCGGTCTTTATTAGTAACTTTACCACAACTACTCTTGCCTGTGGATACAGTCCCGCGGAAAACCTCATTCGATTGCAAAGATGCCTAAAAGGCCCGGCATTGGAAACCGTTCGCAGCCGTTTACTTCTCCCGGAGTCAGTCCCACACATCATAGAAACCCTTCGTTTACTATACGGTCGTCCTGAACTATTGATAAACGCACTTTTGGCGAAAGTACGATCTGTTCCTGCTCCGAAAGCAGAGAAGTTGGAATCCCTGATCGATTTCGGAATAGCGGTTCAAGGCTTGTGCGATCACTTGGAAGCAGCCAATCAACGCGCTCACCTCTCAAACCCATCGTTGCTGCTCGAACTGGTCGACAAGCTGCCCGTACACGTGAGGCTTGATTGGGCCGCATACACACGAGAGGTCGCGGAGGTCAACCTGCAGGACTTCGGGGAGTTTATGTCCGAAGTAGTAAGGAATGCTAGTCGTGTTACACTCTATTCCGGAGTGGTAAAAATATGCGAGGAAAACAGCAAATCAAGGCGAGGGACGTCAGCGAACGCTGAGAATCATGTCCATCGTTGTTCGGAGCAAGCCATTCTCTTCAGAATTGTCCCGATCACACTTCACGGACCTGAAGTGGACATAGAAACTTTCGCGTTTCTGGATGATGGTTCTTCTTTAACACTGATCGAAAGCGCTCTGGTGGAACAGCTAGGGGTAGGTGGTGATCCACAACCACTCTGCCTCAAGTGGACCGGAAACATGTCACGCCTAGTAAAAGCGTCGATGATCGTCCAACTGGCGGTATCGGGCTGCAACACACAACAGTTAGAAATGAAAGACGTGCGCACGGTGAAAAATCTCAACCTTCCACGTCAAACCCTGGACATCGAGCAACTGTCGAGTAAGCATCAACACCTGCGAAACCTACCAATATTCAGTTATTACGACGCGGAGCCACGTATCCTAATAGGAATCAATAATCTAAGGTTGATGGTCCCTCTTCAGGTAAAAGAAGGTGACGTCGGGGAGCCAGTTGCTGTACGCACCAGGTTGGGATGGAGTGTATACGGTGGAACGAAATCTCGCGAAACTATCCCTTCATTGAACTACCATGATTGCCAGTGTTCAACCGACGAAACACTGCACAACATCGTCAAAGACTATTTTGCCAAGGAGGACGTGGGAACTCATCCTCACCATGCGCTAGAGTCGGATGAAGAAAAAAGAGCCCGATACATAATGGAACATAGTACAGTTCGCGTTGGTGATAGGTTCGAGACAGGCTTGATCTGGAGATATGATAACTTCGAATTCCCAGATAGCTTTTCGATGGCGCTGAAGAGACTGGAATGTTTGGAGCGCCGGATGGCCAGAAACCCAGTGCTGAAGGCGAATCTGTTTCGACAAATTAAGGAGTACGAAGACAACGGTTACTCCAATCGTGTCAGCGAAGCAGAACTGCTAGAAGCCGACCCGAGAAAAGTGTGGTATTTACCACTTGGAGCAATCATACATCCAAAGAAAACGGAAAAGGTCCGGATGATATGGGACGCCTCAGCCAAGGTCGACGGCATATCGTTGAATGAAATGTTGCTGAAAGGTCCTGATCAACTTACTGTGTTACCCGCTGTCCTGTTTCGGTTTCGTCAGTTTTCAATAGCCGTCTCAGCCGATATCGAGGAAATGTTTCACAGAGTCCTAATCCGTTGAGAAGACCGGCACGCTCAACGTTACCTATTCCGCAGCGATCCTTCGAAGCCTCCAGAAGTTTACATTATGAACGTGGCGACGTTCGGTTCGGCATGCTCACCCGCATCCGCCCAATATGTAAAAAACTTGAACGCGTCGGAGTTCGCAGAGTCTCACCCCAGAGCTGTAGAAGGGGTTCTCAAAAGCCACTATGTCGATGACTATCTTGATAGTTTCCCCAATGAACACGAGGCCAAACAAGTTTCCGCGGACGTGCGGATGATCCACACAGCGGGTGGTTTCAACATACGCGGGTGGCGTTCCAATAGTAAGGTAGTTCTCGAACACTTGGATGAACATACTTTGTCGCAGCCTAAATACCTGAACATGGATGGAGCTGTAAACTACACGCGTGTACTCGGTTTACTCTGGCTACCGGAAGAGGACTTGCTTAGTTTTTCGGTGGTACTTCACAAAGATCTGCAGAATCTGATCGATAAAAAAGAATATCCAACGAAACGACTGGTTCTTAGAGTTCTAATGTCATTTTTTGATCCTCTCGGAATGTTGGCTCCTTTCATAATTCAGGGTAAAATCCTACTGCAGCAAATCTGGCGATCAGGAGTTAAGTGGGATGAGCGAATCGATAGCGAAGCGTTCATGCGCTGGCGACAGTGGACTGGGTTATTTCCATTAGTCAACAATGTTCGTATCCCCAGATGTTACCTCGATAGTTCAACCGCGGATCACTACATTTATTTATTTATTTATTTATTTCAAGTCGTCAATCAGATGTAGACCGGTTTCTTACAATAATTATTAAACTAACTTAACACTAGTTAAAATTTTGGTTTACTTTAAACTGCTGCTTAAGTTTTGTTTTCGACATAGTGAAGTCAATGCTTTCGCAATGTTTGTTGTAAATATTCATCATTTGGTTTAAAGGGCCAAACTTGGCATAATTAGTGCGATGGCGAATTGTACAAAAGATGCTGCGGTTACGTAGTTGTCGAGAAGGAGCATAAAAATTTAGTTTCGATAAAAGTTCGATTGAATCAATACGATGTGATACAATGTCGTTTACAAATGATACCATAGAAAATTCACGACGATCTTTCAAGGTTTGAATGTCAATTAGCATGCACCGTGCTTCACAAGATGGCAAATGTAGTCCAGTCCAACCTAGTTTACGAAGAGCGAACATCAAAAACTGCTTTTGTACTGATTCTATCCGGTTTGCATGCGTTGCTGAAAAAGGCGACCAAACTATACTACAATATTCTAGTGTTGAACGCACATAGGCTACATATAATGTTTTTATTGTGTAGGGATCTTGGAAATTATAGCTGAAGCGTTTAATAAAACCTAGTGTGCTGTTTGCTTTGTTAATTATTGTGTTATAATGATCTACGAATGTTATTTTGGAATCTATAATAACTCCTAGATCTCTTATTCTGTCACACTTTTCTACTTGTTGATTTCCCAATAAGATTCTATTGTTCTGTATATTATTCTTTCTACTCAATGTTATGGAATTACATTTTTTTACATTCAGTTTCAGCAGGCTTTTATTACACCATGTATAAAATATATTTACTTCGTTTTGAAATGTCTGAAAGTCTTCACCATTTCTTATTTCTAGAAATAGTTTCATATCATCAGCATATATAAGAACTTTTACATTTTTTAGAATGAAGGAAATGTCGTTCACAAATAAAATAAAGAATAGCGGGCCCAAATGAGACCCTTGAGGGACTCCTGATGTAACTTGAATTGGGATTGATTTTATCCCTTTAAATCTAACAGCTTGTTCACGATTTGTAAGATATGATTGTACCCATGTAAGAAGTCCTGGCTCAAACCCCATTTTTTCTAATTTAAAAAGTAGCATGGGTATGTCGATGCGATCAAATGCTTTGCTAAAATCTGTATAAAGAGCTTCAACGTGGTTTCCGTTATCCATTGCTGTTAATGTGTAGTTAATGAATTCGAGTAGATTTGTACTTGTAGAACGCCCTTTGAAAAAACCATGTTGCACATGGGTAATTCTGTTCTTGATTTGGTGGAATAAATTTTCATTAACAATCGCCTCGAAAATCTTGGGAATGCACGAGATGATAGCTATTCCACGATAGTTACGCACATCGGATTTTTTACCATTTTTAAAAATTGGAACTAGGAAAGAGCTTTTCCATGTTTTAGGAAAACAACCTGATTCTAGAGACATGTTAAAAAGCCAAAATAAAGGAGCGGTTAGTTCTATTGACAAAGTTTTTAAAAACACCGGTGGAACGCCATCAGGTCCAGGGCTTTTAGAGCTATCCAAGTTTTTTAAGGCATCCATGATTGTATGTACTTTTATCTGTTTAATGTTAATAGCTCTTGAAAGTTCTGGGAGGAATGAAAAGTATTCACGCTCTCGATCCTTCTCTGAAAATGTAGTGTAAACTTCCTGGAAGAATGTTGCAAAAAGATTGCAGATTTCCTCTGAGTTATCGCCTACCTTTCCATCAAGATGCATTTCTGTTGGGAAATAATCCGATTTTATTTTAGTTTTTACGTAATTAAAGAAGTTTTTTGGGCAAGTTTTTATATTGCGTTCTGTTCTTGCATTGTACTCTTCAAACGCGATATCAATGGCAAGGTTCAATTGATCGCATAGATTTAAATAGTTTGTTAAGTTATCTTCGCTGTTGTATTTTTGTAGATTTTGTGTGCTTTCTGCTTACGATTTTTTAAATTTTTGATTTCTCTATTAAACCAGATGGGATGTTTTGAGTTATAGTGACGCCTTCTTCTTTTCAATGGTATATCTTCGTGAATGACTTCAAATAATATTTTGTAAAAGATGTCTACGGCAGCTTCAACATTTTCTTCATTTCTTAAAATCATTTGCCAGTTTATTGCATTAATTTTTTGCCTCAAGCTTTCATAGTTAGCGGACTCGTAATCAAATACCTCCTCAAATTCACTATCACCAGGTCTGTCGTTAACATGCAAGAATATAGAAAACTCAATGGCTGTATGATAAGCTTCATTCTTCCATAAGGGAGTAAGTGATTCCGTTACACAGAAGTCTTCGTCTATATTCGTCATTAATAAATCTAAATAGCAATGTCGCTGATTTCTTATGTGATTTATTTGATTAAGTCCTAAACTGGCAGATTTATCGCAAATGAACTGCAAAGTTTCATTTTCCCCTACAACAGGAAGTAGGATGCTCTCATTATCAGCATCTGGTATGAAATCAATACCGCGTTGATTGAAATCGCCATATATGTGAACTTTCACGTGCGGGGAAAGACTATTAATAATGCATTCAGCAGCATGATAAAACTTTTCGTAAGTCGTTTTTCGAGCAAAATTTGGAGGAAAATACACCGAAGCGAAAACGTGAGTTTCGTCTTTAACATGTACTTTCACCCACACATGCTCGAATTCTTTTGATTTTATAGTTTTGATAACTTCTGCATTTAGTTTTGCTGAAATCGCAATCAAAGCGCCCCCTCCTGACTTCTTACCAGATACATGACAATCACGGTCATCCCTAAATACATTGTAATTGCTCCCGAAAACTTCTTCACTTCTCACTGTTTCGTCCCAACTAGTCTCAGTTGCTAAAATTACGGAATAATGACAACCTAATATTTTGTTTTGAATCACATTCATCTTAGCTGCACTTTTCATGCGGTTAAAGTTTTGGCAATAGACCAAGATTTCTGTTCTTGACTGAGATTCTCTTGGAGAAGTGTTAGTTGAATGGGAATTAATTAGACCTAGCTCTACCTCTTCTAAATCTTGAATCGCAATATGATTTGTCAATTCATTATTATCTTGCTCTAATGAGCGCGTCGATAGCGGCAAAAACACTGACAGGCGCCAATTCCGGAGGGGTACATAGGTGTGGCAGCAGCTGTTCGATGTGAGGTGCTAGGTTGGTCGGTAGGGCACGGGTTTAAAACATCGCCTCTCTGGAATGCAATGGTAGGTCTGAACGAAGTTGAAGGTGGCCTCGAAAAACGTTTTTTTTGCCTCAGCCAGTAGCTCTCTATCCAACGGAAGATTGTCGATGTCGCGGCGTTTGTTATCGTGGTACGCAAATCTGCTGTGGTTGTAATTACATCCGTTATTTTTGGTGAAAATTGTGTGGTGCTTGTAACCGTGATTCTTGCGACGCTTAGTATTATTATTACGGGTGGTGTCAAGTGCATTAGCGGGCCTCTGTTTATTCCGTTTCTTCTTTATTCTTGCTTTCTCCGCCGCTTTTTGTTGATTGAGATGACGCAATTTACGTGCGTCGTATTCGGACCAATCAGATTTCCATACCTTAGAGTTGCCAAGGAAACGCCAGCCTGAGTTACTGGCTGCCTCGACGGACATCTCAGCCTCTAAACTAGGGGAGGAATCTGTTGCGGGTGAAGCAGCAGTCTTTTGTTCCAGTGAGTTTACTGCACTAGAAATTTGCTTTAACTCATCGATAATATCATCCGTGAATATTGGGTTTACATAACTCATATTCTGAGCCGAACAGTTGTTAGCCATGTCAGTTATCACGCTGCTGACCTTTTCAATTTCTGAACAAATTTGTTTCAACTCGCGTGTCATATCGGTGGTCAGTTCATTGACATAGGCTGCGATGTTGTTTTTCGTAGCTTTCATCGATATGTCGAATAATGATGTTAAGTGATTTTTTGTGGCAACGACATCAGTTTTGCCAGTTTTGTTGGAAGCAGCCAGCTCATTCCACAACTCCGAGGTTTTGGCTATGTGTGCAACCGCGTTATTATGATTAGCTGCAGTTGTTTTAATTTCGCCTTTCAACTCGTTTAAGAGCATTTCGATACATTCAAATCCATCTCGGACATTGAAGTTGCTAAATGTGGATGTGAGTTTGTGATTCGACTCCATAACTAGCTTGTTAAGGTTGATGGCTTCTTGTTGTTGTCTGTACAGTTTATCGAAATTTAACTCCATCACGAGACGCTTCTGGCACTCGTAGCATATTGGCAGCATGTATGTTAGTATTCTTTGCTCATGATTCCTCTGAGCACCAACGCATGCAGCGTGGAATTTTTTCCCGCATGATCCATGGCAGTACCACACATGTTTGTCGTCACTCACTGTACAATTATTAATCGCGCACGGCATGTTTTACTTACGCAGCAATGATAAATGAAAACAATACAAATTAAAACACGCACGGTTAAACTTTAAACGGTGCAAATGGAAACGCGACCGAACTGTAACGACGACTTGAATGCAATGAATCGTATGGAGCTACATATCTTCGTAGACGCGAGTGAAGAAGCCTACGCAGCTGTAGCTTACTTTCGAATCGTGCCGCCGGATGGTGATATCAAGGTGGCATTGGTCGCCGCCAAGACAAAGGTAGCCCCGCTTAAACCAATGTCGATACCACGGCTGGAATTACAGGCTGCAGTACTTGGAATAAGACTGATGAAGTTCATTCTAGAAAGTCATCCGGTGAAAATCGCTAGAAGAGTTCTACATTCAGACTCTAGCACGTTTCTGTCCTGGATCCGGTGCGATCCCCGTCGCTATAAACAGTACGTTGCACTCCGTGTCGCAGAAGTACTCAGCGAGTCTGAGGTCGACGAGTGGCGATGGGTACCGTCGAAAATGAATCCTGCTGACATCGCTACTAAGTGGGGCCACGGACCACCCCTCGATCCAGACCACGAATGGTACCGTGGATACAAGTTCATGAAACTGCCGGAAACTACGTGGCCGCCGCAACGTGTAGCCATCCCAATAACTGAGGAAGAGATTCGTTCATGCTATACGCATCATGGGATCTCTATTCCAACACCAGTAGTTAACTTCAACAGATTCTCAAGGTGGCCCACGCTGCTGAGAGGACTGGCGTATGTCTTTCGATACGTAAGCAACTTACACCGGCGGATAAAGAAACAAGACACCACTGCAGGATACCTTACGCAGGAAGAGTTGAGGAAGGCAGAAACGCACCTGATTCGCATGACACAGTGGGAAGTCTATTCTGATGAAATGGTGACGCTGCACGGCAATCAACATCTGTCGCCTGAACGCAGGCAGCCATTGGAAAAGAATAGTAAATTAAACAAACTTACTCCGGTTTTGGACGAGAACGGCATCCTCCGAGTTGACAGTCGCCTCAATACTGCCAAGAATATCGCCATGCAGACGAATTTCCCGATTATTCTACCGAAAAAGCATCCGCTTGCATACTTGATCGTCGACCACTTTCATCGCCAATATCGGCATGCCAACAGTGAAACCGTTGTCAACGAGGTACGACAGCTGTATAATATCCCGCAACTTCGTCCATTGGTCAAGAACGTTGCTCGAAATTGCCAGGAATGTAAGATAGCAAAATCTATGCCAAGAATACCGCGAATGGCTCCTCTTCCGAATGCACGTCTGGCTTTGTTCACTCGACCCTTCACCTACGTCGGGGTTGACCTGTTCGGTCCGCTGCTGGTAAAACTAGGAAGAAGCAACGTGAAACGGTGGGTGGCATTATATACTTGCTTAACGACAAGAGCTGTACACGTGGAAGTTGTATATAATCTCTCTACTGAGGCGTTCGTGATGAGTATGCGTCGATTTGTGGCTCGTCGCGGAAGCCCTGTTGAGGTATACTCGGATAATGGGACGAACTTCCAAGGTGCGAATCGATTGCTTCAAGAACAGATTCAGAAAATCGCCGAAGGTATGGCAGCCACTTTTACCAATACAACAACCAGATGGGTGTTCAATCCTCCGGGCGCTCCCCACATGGGCGGTTCATGGGAACGTTTGATGCGATCGATCAAGGTAGCGATGGCGGCGGTCAATTCGTCGGGGCGAAAGCTGGACGACGAAGGACTCCTCACACTTATAGTCGAGGCTGAAAGCATCGTCAATTCGCGTCCGCTGACGTATATGCCGCTAGACTCTGAAGAACAGGAGGCGATCACTCCCAATCACTTTCTGTTAGGCAGCAGCAATGGTGTTCGTCAGCCGGTAGTTGCGTAATTCGTGGAAACAGATACAATATCAGCTGGACGTCTTCTGGCAGCGTTGGGTACGCGAGTTTCTACCAACACTCACTCGTCGTACGAAATGGTTCGGTGATGTAAAACCAATCAAAGTTGGGGATTTGGTATTCGTTGTCGATGGGACTAGAAGGAATGGTTGGATCAGAGGCCGGGTGCAAGAGGTGCATGCCGGGAAGGATGGACGAATTAGGAAGGCGATTGTTCAAACTCGAAGTGGGCTCATGCGTCGGTCGGTCTCCAACTTAGCAGTTCTCGACGTGAGAAAGGATAGTAAAACTGGTTCAGGAACTGCCGGTGACCAGTATTACGGGGAGGAGACTGTTACGAACCGGGTGCACTGCCCCGGTCAGAGAGAAGCGCCACAGGGGTTCGCTAAACGACCGAGTATGACAGCTGCCAACAGTATTCACCGTGATGAGAACAATCTTGAACGTTAAGAAGGAATCAGCCATTCTTCCAATCGCTATTGCCTGAGCAATCACGTTGCAAACCTTTAACTGCATTTTCAACTATTAAATTGCCGGCGTGCGACCAATTATTATTACTAATTACTACTGTTAGGAAATTTGTAAGTACCTCACAGCGAATTTATGAACTAGAATTGAATTTACTTACTTTATTAATAGGCCTAAAAGGGCGTACTGTGAAGCTTTATTGTTGTCGGAGATTAGAAGAAGTTTCGCACTGATTTTGTTGAGTAGGATGTGAGTCACTTACTTTAACCGGTTAATCTTACTAATAAAATTCCAGCTTGAAGCTGTGTCCAACTGCTAACAGGACTCTGCGTTTTAACTTCGACTCCGGAACACGTAGATTTTAAAGTTTTGAATTATTTAGTAAAATACGAATCAAAATCAATTTAAAGAACCCGTAGTCGGTTAAAATATTGCAGTATGAAATTGAAAATAAATTTTAGTCTTTTAATAAATAAGTTCTTGTCTATTTGCCTTCTGCGCGTTGAAATCGTTTTTGAGTTCTAATGTTCAAAGTTTTCTTTTCATTAGTGTTTCGTGCAGTAAAAACTTTATGATATAATTTACGATTAACTTTATGATATAAATTGGAGGAAACTAATACAAACTCTAATTGAATTTTAAAACTAATTGTTATTGAAATAATATTTAATAGAATCATTCCTTCTGTTCAAAGTCTGGGCCCCCTCTACAGCTCCGGGCCCGGGGGGAAACACCCCGATGATAAGTTTACAAGTTGTATTTCCAAAATATAAGGTTGGTCTTCTAAAGAGCAATTATTAAAATCGAGAGCCATTACTTTGTTGTATTTATTCGTATTCGTGTAAAAAGTCCAATATTGTACTTCCGGATATAACTATAGATAGATAACTCAATACAGATATCCTAACTACTTCTTCGAACATGTTCAAAGTTTTTAAAGTTGGTTTCAGTAACTGCACAAATTTGAACAAGATTTTCTGGTTCCACAAAATATCCCATTCACCTTCAGTCTTCTGTCCTATAATACTATTTCAGACTATCAGATCCGATGAGGATACTTTCTGAAGCAGTCGCAGCCCGACAGGAGCTGTGTCAGGTGGAAGTTCACCTCTCCGTGCTTCCTATTGAACCACGTCGACAGGTTTTGGATGAGCTGGTAGGTCTTGCTTCCTACGATATTGTTCTGTACGCAATCGCGACAGAACAATATCGACACGTACATACATACACACACACACACACACACACACACACACACACACACACACACACACACACATTTTCCAATCTTGACGAACTGAGTTCAATGGTATAAGAGATTCGGCCCTGCGGGCCTTGGTTAAGAAGTCAAAATTCCGACCGATTGCATAACCTTTCCACATGAGAAAGGCAAAAATGGTAGTTAAGGTTCAAGTTACCTTTTTTAAGCATGTGTTAGAATTGAACGCTTGGTAGTGTGGGTAGGAACATTTGTGTTCAGCTTTGCCACCGGATTATCCATTTAAACCTTTTTAAAACTCTAAAAGAAGAATATCAGTCGATTTATTAGATCATCACGATTCAATTCATGCAAAATACCTGCTGGAAAAACCATCGGATTAGCTAAACGGTGCTTTTGAAAAAGTGGCTGTGGTTTTTTCATTGCGCAGTTGTGGTGCGTACCCCAGCTCGGTGTGGTAGTGTGATAAAAAATCACAGCCACTTTTTCAAAAGCACCATCCAGCTAAGCCGATGGTTTTTCCAGCAGGTATTTTGCATGAATTGAATCGTGATGATCTAATAAATCGACTGATATTCTTCTTTTAGAGTTTTGAAAAGGTTTAAATGGATAATCTGGTGGCAAAGCTGAACACAATTTTTCTTACGCATACTACCAAGCCTTGAGGTAACTTGAGCCAAAGTATATCATTAATTGAATACTCCCTAATAATGGTTTACGGCTGAGTTATGATAATATTCCCTCAGTGGTGCGTTTCATCCTTGCTTTCCCTAATAAGCGCGGTCGAATACTCGCTCCGCGTAGCACTCATAACATTCTTCTTCAGTATCGATCATTTGGTGCACACACAAGCACAAGGCATGCCCGAGGGTAAGCCAATCTCATCATTGCTCAGTTGATTGCTGCTAATTCGCGGTTGAAGAAGTGCAACAATACATTTCCGCTGTTCGGTGGTTATTACTCACATTCGGTGCTATATTAGTACTTATAGAAGAGCATAGGCGGCTCCAACCGGATGATTTAGAAGAGGGGCATGAATTACGAATTTTGTAAACGCGTTTCCTGATATGTGGCGAATAATTTGGCAAATCATTCACAGGATTCATTTAGGAGATTTTCCTAAAAGAAGCCACTAAGGTCCACTCGTATCTGTTTTATTCATCAATGGTATTAACTACATATGTTGCATAGTACTGAATACTAAATGCACCTTAAATTTTCATAATGTTTTGAAAGCGTTATGAAGCGTACATCATTGATGAATAAAACAGATACGAGTGGACCTTAGTGGCTTCCTTTAGGAACATCTTAAATAATTTCTGTGTATGATTTGCCTAGTACAAGTACTCACCAAAGGGTGTATACAATCGCTTTTCTGTGTTATTATATTCTGGTTGAATAGGAGGGTCACGCGATACCCCCCCACCCCCTCGTGCAACCCCTTGGAGCCGCCAACATGGAAGCGTAACGCACACACTCGGGTTGAGTATGATCTTTTAACCGTGATCCCACCTCATGGCTGTAGAAGTAGTACTAATGCGATCGCCAATCGACAGTCCAGCAACGCTGACCGGGAATCGTGTTCAAGACTGGCACTTTGAAACAAAGCTGGAACAGTGAAATCTAAATATGACTATTGTATAATAAATAGTGTAAATAAATGATGTTATGTTTAATAAATGGCCTTTTAGTGCTGTGTGGGCTGAAAATGTCCGAAGAAGGCGGAAAAAAATGCCCTTTTGCAGCCCTGTGAGAGGCGTTTCATGTTTTTGTTTGGGTGTTCGTTTGCTTTGCATCTAAATATTTATTGTTTCTAGAGCTAGTACGATAAGAGAAGATTGCATATAGCGATGCAATCGGAGACTGAAACATTTATTTTTTTCTGTTGAATCTCAATTTTTTTTAATTGATTGCCGAGATCCAAACAGATCTCGAATATCAGCAAGCAATTTTTTTGAGATCTCAGCAAAAGTAAATATTTCACTGGAAATCAGTAAACAAATGTAGCTTTGTTGAGATGTTAGTTCTTTCTAAAGTATGATAACCATTATGTGGATACGTAGTCCAGTAGGTGCTCTATAAATTTGCCAAAGGAAGTATGGTGCTAGAGTGTTTCTGGAAATGTTATAGTTGATTGGAAATCGATGGTTGGAATCAATTTTCGATCAGCTATAACTCTTTTCAGAAACACTTTATACCAACACTTCCGGTGTACTAAAGGAAGACTGATTTAAAAATTCTATTTCGATGCATTACCCAAAATCATTGGCTAATATCATACGTGGATGTAATGAAACATACATGTTTCTCATAGTTTCGAATGTTAGCAGAAAATAGGACTTTGTCCACTAATACGAATTTTCAAAGTTTGAACAACGGTTTATTTTTTTTTAGAAACATTCTCTCGCGTTTCCTTCAGCAAAGTCATTAGGCACTTTCTGGGCTATATTTTATACTTCAGGCAAAACTGCGGTTTTAGGTGCATAGGTATTTTAAACCCCAAAATGAAAACATAAAAATGTTGTTCTGAAAAAATAACCGTGTTGTCACACCCTAAAACAAACGAATATGAAGAGTTTAAGGTTGAACAGAGAAGGGGTTCGAAAACGAAAAAAAGCAGTTTTTTTTCCACACCGCGTGTTAGATCTTCATAAAAATCAATCAGCAGTACTGTGACAACATTCTACATACGCTGATTGATTTTTATGAAGATCTAACACACGGTGCGGTAAAAAACTGCTTTTTTTGTTCTCGATTTTTGCCCATTCTCTGTGCAACCTTAAGACAATAGCTAATCGAAGCAGGCGCTGGTAAAAAAAACAGCGATTCGACATCAGGTAACGTTTGGATCGACTGGACGCATCACTACCAGGGTTACCATATTCAGAGATTTGTCTGTAATGTCACGGATTTTTTTCATAAATTTTAATCACAGATTCACAGATGACAGATGTTTGGCATTTTGATGAAAATTTCACAGATTTTTTAACATATTGTGATTTTTCACAGATTTTTTGGAAATTTATCACAGATTTTTTTCCTGTCTTGGTCATCACAGATGGTTAAAAGATTTTTTTGACCGAAACGTAGATTTCAATGTGGCATCCCTGATCACTACACTGACTGACCACTTCCTTCCAATATTGATAATGATGGTTACTGTTCTGTACGTTTCACCCGGAACGCGCTGTTTACATCGAGCATGCGAATGATCCGACAAGAAAAGCATGACGAAGAAACGTCGCCTACTTTGGAAAATCTCGAACGATAATTTCAAAAGAAACAGCCAAGTAGAAGTATAAGAAATTTTTGCTGATAAATAAACGAAACAAAAATGGTTGATATCGCATGTATTTATTTATGATTCATACGATAGTGGCTCCACCGACGTAGTTTCACTAGAGAGTAGCATATCGGAGACGACATTTCCCATTTAGAAATCCAGCTGAGCTGGTCAAACGGAACATGACGTCATAGGTATTCTAGTCTCTGGGTACCTACCGGTAGAACCAACTAGCGCAGGCGACATCAGTAACCGGCAACTTATTTGCGGCTGTTGTCCTGTTGAACTCCCTGCTTCACAGCCGCAGCTCGTTGCTCAGGACTCTTGGTACCTTCACCTTGTTGGTACGCTTGTATGGATTCCTTTATAGCGGCGGCTCTCTGCTGGGTGTTGGAAGCTGAAAAGACAAATTTAAAATATGCGGAAACAAATGTTACAATCGCGCAGTATTAAGTTCTGACTATTTTAAGTATTCTATATGCACTTACGTTTATTGTCCGACATTTTGATTGGTTATCGCTGGAATACTTGGAAAAACGTCTGACCACTAGGAAAGTAATATCTAAAATGAAGCAAGGAAAATCCTTTCTATGGTATATAGCGCCGAGAACTTGTACACATCTAACAAAAACTACTCAAAATAAGGGTAACTACTACTCAGTTTTGCTATAACTTTATCATTCTTTTATTACTTGATTTAACACTGTTCAATGTGTTAGTTCGACGGCGCCGAGGGTCTTTTACATTTTTACAATACACCAAAAATTTCTTTCTGACATTCGAAACCTGTATGTGCAGTTTTCTGCTGCGCATTGAAATCTTCCTTCAAGGCGGCGAAATATTTCGAGTCTTGTCGACTGCAACTTGAGGTTCGATAGCTTTTCCTGCTTTCCTGCACAGTCAGATGTTTTGGTTTGTTCCACCGTCTATTGGAATAAAACAAGCGCTTGCGCTTTCAACACTCGCTTAAGTTTTCGATAAACTACTTTTTCGATTATCAATATAATGTATATTATCAACAGTCGCATATCACAATAACTATCTAGAATAACCTTGTTTTTAAAACTTAGGAGAAGGGTATCTGTTCCTTCCGACAAATGTGTACTAATGATTTGTAGAGAAGTCTTCAACAGTCAGTTATCGTGGAGTTTCTTCATTTCAAATAAAAATGTCTCTTATTTTTAGGAAAAATTGGAGAACTTAGAGAAATTTTTCCAAATGAAGAATTAATTGCAGAGAAAATTGTAGGTGATGGAAATTGATGATTGACACCATTTTCAAATTCAAAGTATCGACCTACGGTTACCATGAAACACTGGAAGCCTCCATTTTATAAAAAGTGATCCTTACTTACTTTTACTATTCTACGGCAATAGAGTTGCCATCGCAAAGAGAGGCTTTGACCCCAAGATTATTACCGGAGACTAATTGAGACGAAGGACTGAAGGATTTTCTATTGTTTCAAATAGTACTAGTACAGTCCCTTGAATAGTCAAAGATTGATCGGTACTCAGTACTCATTTCCATATGCTTTGGATATAAGTAAGCTGACCAACTGTGGGCTAGGAAAAATCCGTAGACATTTCATCTCAAAATTTAGAAAACTAAAGTTGATTTCTTAGACTGTTTAGTATTTCTCTTGTTTACTATATTTTACTACAGGCAATGGGATTTTTAACAATGGTTTTAGGGGTTGGCATAGCGTAGTTGGTAAATCGATTGGTTCGATTCCCAACCCCGCACACAGGGTCAGAGTTTTTTCAAAAGAGATTTTTCTACCACGAAAAAAGAAGCAAATGACCCTAATTTTAAAACCTCTATAATCGAAATATTTTCTGAATTCAATGTTATTGATGGAGCACAGAAATTATAAGTCAGAGTTTCTGTGTTAGTGTCCTGATCGGTTTCCTCCATGTACATTTGTTATTTGATTTGCAGTTATTATTTATGGAACCAAAATATATTTAGTTTACCATCATAATCTAGTTCGACCGTTCCAAGACATCGTTTCGTTCTTCGCATTATGCTTTTAAAAAATCCAGAAAAAATCTTCTGTTTAACATTCTTCATGTTCACAACTGGAATTTCTTTTCATGCAGGAAGGTTCTTAGAAATTATATGGGTTTCTGTAGAAAATTAGACAATCCGATCGAAATGAACTTACGAAATTATAACAGTTATGTTGGTTAGAACATTGGATTCAAAATTATTAGGTTTCGAATTCAAATATCCATGATAATCCAATCCCATAATTATGAACTTTGATTAGAGGATCTGAATGCAGAATCATAGAATGTTGAGGTAGGAATCTGTCATTGATAACTGCAAAGCGTGGTTTGTAGAATTATACTGTCGTGTTTTGTATTGTCGGACCAGGTAGGAAGAACGCAATCTTACCGCGTAATCACCATTGAAATATCTAGGAATAATTAGTTTTTTTTTTCATGTGTCCTTTGTAACGATTTCATTTTTCTGTACAGCGACACTTTTAAAGACCGTATCGCAAGCTCGAGATGCCATATCGTGCAGTCGAATCTTGATTTTGCTATTATCCATGAATACGACTTTTTGTAGATTGTTCTGCAACATGATTTTATTTGTCTGGCGCAATCTATCGAAATTTATCATTATTGAATGTCTGATATGATGGCATCTGATAGAGGTGACTTTCGCAAGGCTAAGCTATGAAACCTGTATGTAAATATTCCAAAACTCGGACTGATACGAAAAGATTAAAAGTAACGTTCTTTGATCCGAGTTCCTCTTTTATTTTTTTCATTTCCACACATCTCGACAATAAACGATCACTTCGGCACGAATTAAAGTATTACAGCGATTGTTGTTCAAATTGGCACTTCCCGACAGATTCTACGATACAGTAATTCCTCCGAGATTCACCCAAAAAAATTTAAAATCGCGAAAGACCATCTTCGCTACAGATAAAACATCTAGACCTTTTATTCAAAATGACATATCTACAATGAGTGACCCTCTTTGTTTACTTTCTCTTCTGTTAATAATTCGGTCGCTTTAACGTTTATCCCTCAACTCTTTGCATAATATGCTAGTCAAAACCACCGTCTTTCGATCTGTACTGTAAAATAAGTGAAAAGTGCTATAGAGACGCCGTAAAAATCGAAAGAGAAAGTAAACAAAGAGAGTTACTCATTGTAGATATGTCGTTTTGAATAAAAGCTGTGTCATTAGACGTTTTATTGTGCACTTCCCACCAACCTGGACTCTTTTAACATGTTTCTAAATTTCATACTAACTGGCAGACAAAAACATAATTTTATTACAGAATACGATTCCCATAGATATTTTAAATTTTATTTTCTTTCTTTCTTTGTCGAGAGTTGTCCTACTGGAGCTGTAGAGCTGAGTTCACGGAAGGGCTACCCATCAGAATCCCTCATTACTACTTAAGTCCAATTGCAGCAGGCCATGATTCTGATTGGGTATCAAGTGGACGGCTCAGTTGTGCGGGCGTATGGGCTTTACGATCGCGTGAGAATCGGATTGGAAGTGATGTAGGGGTCAATAAATCGTTAGGGACGTTTTTGTGTTAGCGAAATATTGGGCGTAGTTGTGCGTGGATGAGCGCGATTGTATGTTCGGCTTTGTGTACCACCGCGAAGGTCTAGGGCGTTTGTATGTTATTGTGTTCGATTGCGTAGACGTCTGTTTGTCGCGTAGACGTTTGCATGTCGTGTGTGCTAGCGTGGCACTTCGCATGCATAAATTCGATTTTACATTTACATATTCGCGTGGGTTTTTGGATGATCGCACAGACCGTGAATCTAATACTTAATTTTTAGTGTATGATTCAGATGCTAGAAAATAGTGAGTTTTCTATTACTATCAACTCTATCACTAGAGTTCCCGGTCATGCCGCCATGGAACGTATTGTCTAGTAGATATGAGCGTCATTTTTTTTCTGATTGGTCCAGCTGAGAGCATGGGGCCTAGGCTGCTAGGGCCGAGAGGAAGAACTTCCGGACGTAGTTAATTTATGATCGCGAGAACACGAGCTTGTGTAGGCTCATTCTTGAGACCGCGTTTGTGAATTTATAAGTGCTAAAACGTTCAATTAGTCACCGGAGCGCATGCATGCACAAGAACGGTGCTGCACCGTTCTTTTATTTTGTGCACTGGCTCATAATAAGGGAGCGGGGGGGGGGCTTAAATATTGATATTGTTTGTAAACTTAGAATAAGTGGAATAACATAAAATAAGTCAAAATAAGTGTTCCAATTGCAGGTAACCCAAGACTAAGAATATCACGCTGTGGCCCTATCCGACACATTCAGATTTGTTCAGGGAATCTGATCTGTACCTGAATCAAGAGAGCATAATGATTTGTCGTGAAGAATGGTGAAGCTCTCATTAGTGTTTCTGAAAAAGCGTGCTTAAAGTGTCTTCTACGGGAACGCTCCTCATTATCCAGGCGCACCCTGCGAGGCGGGGTAATAGATGACGTGAACTCTCCTCACAATAGACACACTTTACAGCATTGCTAATTAAAAAATCATCCCAATGATTCTCTGCACGATTGCCATATTGGCCCTTATTGTTACAATGTCCCATTTTCTTATATTCAATGCAATGCATAACGCGCGGTACAAATAACCGTACAGACAGACGAACGTTGTTATGCGTAAAACAGCCAATCCGGTATTTCACACCGGTAACTACACTGTCGATCTCAATTTTGTGGGCGGGGATGTAGGCGCGGTAGTCATTCATAAAATTCTTGTCGCCAGTAATGCCAATTGCTTGCAGTCCATCACAAATCTGAGATTATCTGGGCGAATTTTCGAGATTGACGAAAGATTTTTCATGATTCGACGAAATTCAATGTACATGATTTTCAACGAGAAGTTGGGGTCTTCTATGACGAATCTTGTTCACCTTCCTGGTAGAAGTGGGTTGTCTTCCCCAATAAATCGTTTCCCCAGTGAACCGATCTCTACTTATTGTCTCCATTCGTCACCTTCAAAAACCTAGCGTTAACTGATTTTCCGAGAAAATGCTCCAACCGTCGCCTTCAAACAACGCATTAATGATATTGCAACGAACTTGTGCCCTTCAAGTGCAAAGACTGGTTTTACCAAAACAAAAAAATCGCCCTGGTGAGAAAAATTTTGGTGTTTACCCAATTTTTCTCCTTAGGGTGAAATATAGCATAGTGATATTGCAACGAGCTTATATCTGAATTTTCACAAAACTTGAATGTACTGTTGGTGAAGACTTCACCCAAAATTGTTGCATCACTTTGGAAAATTTTTCTGAAAATTAGTTTCAGCGTTTTTTATGAAATTATTATTTTATATACATTAAATATATATACGAGGGAATAATCATTCTGGGCGTCTGCAATGGGCTCATTCTAAATGTTTTTGAGTCGAATCTGTGTTGTCATGTCAGTAAAACTTTTTATGTGATTATCTATAATAGAGGAAACAGCAAACTTAACTATACTTGTACTGGTTCTCCTAATTGACGAATGAATTTTTCCCTATCGAAGCGATAGTACTTAAACTTCTTTTCAGGTGTTCCCAACGGTGTTGGTGTGGTGAGAAAACGTGTGCCGAAATCTATCCCCTCCTACCTGACTCTCTTAATCAAAGCCAATGGAATTCAATATACTCGCAAAACGCAAACGCAAACAGTTACGGAAAATATTGCAACAGACACCACAAACGGTTACTAAAACAATAATTACGGATCACTCAACAACGACTGCACCAAATACTTGCAAATCAACAACCAGCACAGATAACAAAACATCCAAAGCCGCAGAAGACTAATACGCAATAATGACTCGTAAGAATATAAAATCCAACAATCATGAACAACACAAAAGCGATGGCATTTTTGGCGATGTCATAAAGATGAGGATATGGACGTGGACGCAAGAGAAGGCAAATCGGTTGACCCCCAACACGCAGTAGCAAATTGCGTCAACAGGATCGGATCCATCGGACAAGAAATAATTGTAGTTGCTATACTTTTAATTTTACGCATAACATAAGAGACCCACGGCTCAGTTAAGCTGTGTCAAATAAATTCATATATAAAAAATGCTTTCAACAATTCAATATCAGTTGCGCAGGACCGTACCATGTTGTTGACCGGGATGTCCCTCGGCAAGGACGCCAGCCATAGAAGAGCGCCGAAATCTCTATCTGATTTATAAACTTAGGCTGGATAAGGGTGCTATTTATATATACACAATTATTGTTAGAAATTCTAACTGAAAAAAACCATAAAGAGGCGCAACGCTGAGCCACCGCCAAGGGCACCAGAAGACCTCGCTACGGCACTGCTTGTACTGTAAACTTGTACTGTCGAAGCCTGACAAGATTTATCTTTTTGATCTATCGGGGGGAAAATTCCGTGTTTGCGAAAGTTAAGGCGATTTACTGGCACTTTTTTCTGAAATTTCTGCAGGAAACAAAATTGCTTGCTTGTTTGCAGTGCAGTCTGCCCCGTTCAACCCCGAGGGGATTCGTTTTGCCCCACCTATATTTTAAAGAGTAATTTGTAACGATATTGAAAATTGAACATTTTTTTGCTTTAGAATATTTTGTGAAACGATATGATTGCTATTACATACTAGTTAAAGGATATCATTAATTGAATACTCCCTAATAATGTTCTACGGCTAAGTTATGATATTTTCTTAATGGGGCGTTTCACCCCACTTTCCTCTACTATGCGAAGTCGACTACTCATAAAATTCTTTCCCATGATCGATCATTTTGTGCACACATAAGCACATTTGCTTATACGCTCTCGCCGTTCGGTGGTTTATTACTCAAATTGTGTGCCATATTAGTATTCACTGATAGAAGAACATTGGCGGCTCCAGCTGGATAGTAAAGAGGAGGGGCACGTCTTCTTGGTAAAATGTATCCGATGCTCGATTTGGAAAATGTACTTTAGAATTTTCGGAAACGCGTTTTCTGACATGCGGTGTGAGTGACGAAAAATTTGCCAAATCATGAACAGGGTTTATTTAAGATGTTCCTAAAGGCAGCCACTAAGGTCCACTCGTATCTGCTTTATGCATCAATGATATTGACTACATATGTCGCAGAGTTCTACTAAATACTAAATGAACCTTAAATCTTCATAATGTTTTTAAAGCGCTATGAAGTTTTAAGATGCGTTTTGTATTTAGAACTCTGCGACATATTCGGTCAACGTCATTGATGAATAAAACAGATGCGAGTGAACCTTAGTGGCTTCCTTTAGGAACCTCTTAAATAATTTCTGTGTATGATTTGCCTAGTATAAGTACTCAACACAGGGTTGTATACACAAGAATGTAAACACATTCTGGTTGAATAGGAGGGGCACGTGTCCCCTCGTGCCGCCCCTTGGAGCCACCAACATGGAAGAGTAACGCACACACTCGGGTTGAGTATGATCTTTTAACCGTGATTCAATCTCATGGCTGTAGACAGGCCCGTGCGCAAGGGGAGGGTTTTATGGGTTCAAACCCCTCCCATGAGGGTTTTGAATTACTTTTAAAAATTTATTAACTTCCTGTTCAGGGATGAGATTATATAGTGAGCCGTGTCATTCGAGTACGATCACTCTTGAAACAAGTCGTTGAAAAAACCAAGGAAGAAACCCCACGAAGGTGGCTGGAAAGGGATGTGAGTTATGTTGTTCGGCTTGTTTCGATATTAGCACTAGTTGTGAGTAGATCAGCTACACAGCAAAGGTCGGTCAGCGGGCTAGCAACGGGATCTAAGGATAAAGCATGATGTCAGAGAAAATCGAGATATCGTTATCTGCAGAAATTTTACAGCCGATGATCTCTTCGTCGGAGTGACTGACAGCTAAATGACTCGCGAAAATGGTTATCGGTCCCGGCAGAAATACCGCCGCCGAGAAATTCTCAGCAGCAGCTATCAAATGAACAGGAACGAGTAGCACCAAGAAGGATAAAAAACCCTGGAAAGGTGGTTGTAAAGAGATGTAAATCATTATGGTCGACACCTCCGGATCGGTTCGTGTCTCAACAGGTGACGATATTTGCAGCAGACCTGAGCAGGTCAGATATACCGAGAAGGTTGGACAGCAAGCAAGAAAAAGCATCATTGGAAAAAAAAACATGAACGATTAACACAAAATAAAAAGAGCTAGAGTACAATTTCCACTGAAGTTGTGCCTACACGGAAAAAAATCGTTCATAAATTCATGAAAAATTGATTGCTATTTCGTGAACGATTCACGAAATCCGTGACAGTTTCTAAAACTATGAATGCTAGACCTCGTATCCATGAAACTATCTGTGTTTCTACAAAACTAGTTCACTCCGACTATATACATGGCGTTACACTTGAATGTTTGGTTGGGTTACCGTTGTTCGCTTGATATGTTTAGTTTTTGTTATGAGTCTTGTTCATAATTTGGGAATACACAGCCGATTTTGATGATTTCAGGATTCTTATGTCAGAGTAGCGGGATCTATGTTAATGATTTCAGGATCTTAGTCACGATTTTCGTAATTTCTATTCACTTTATCGTGATATTTCAGTCATGAGTAAAGTGATTCATGTTCATAATCTCACGGTCTTAGTCACGATTTTGAATATTTCAATCACGAGTAATGTGATTTATGTCCATGATTGAAGGAACTTTGGTTTTCATATTTTCTGTTCATGTTGTGATATTTGAGTCACGAGTAGGGATTCATGTTTATTTATGTTCATGATTTCAGGATCTTAGTGACGATTTTTGATATTTTTGTCACTAGTTGTGTGATTTATGTTTATGATTTCAGGACCTCAGTCACGAATTTTGTAATTTCTATTCATCTTACCTTGATATTTTATTCTAGACCTTACTTTCGAATTTGACACGTGAAGCAATGTGACATGATTTCAGTTTCATCGTGGTATTCGTAATTTCTCTTCGTCTTATCGCGATCTGGTATTTTTGGTTACTATCGGTTTTTTACTCGGAGTAACGTGACAAGGTGAACTGGACCATAAACGTGTTCGCGGGATCTTATTCTGTAAACTATATTACGAACACGATTTGAGGCGCTCAGCACAGTTTTCGTTTTCTATCCAGTCATCACACTGAACCGCATCGAATGAATAACGATAATGGTCCCAATAATTTTTTATATCCCAATAATCTTTTATATCTACGATTACATGAATACTGTTTGATGGCTTCGTGAACTATTTCATAAGCACGAATGGTAACTTGTGACTACTATACTGGATAAAATGATCCAGTTGACGACATGAATAACATTTTATAATTTTGTGATTTATTTCACGGGTACGCATGGTCAGTCGTAACTATTATACTAGAAATAATGAACGAGTTCACGAGTACATGAATAATATTTCATGATTTTGGAAACTATTTCAGGAGCACGAATGGTAAGTTGTGTTTAATATATAATCATGAAATAGTTCACGAAGATCGAATGGATTCATGAATAAAATTCCGAGCATCGTGAAATTGAGTACGAGAAAATATCCACAATCCACAATGGGTCACAGGGGCGGTTTTTTGGTACAAAAATCAATAACTCCCAAACCGTTCATTTTAGAGAAATTATGTCTGAGAGAATATTTTTGGAAATTAAATTGGCTTTCTTTTAAACTAAAATGGAACTAGGGTGGTCCTCTCGAACATTCTTTTCGAAAAATTATTTTTCGAACTAAATGGTGTAGCAAGGTACTTACTTCAGCAAAGTTGTAGAAAAATGGTTTTCAAGTAACATTTTCAAATGCATCAAAGTTATAGCATTATCGGTTTTCATGCTATAATTATTTTTCTTCTTTAACCTAGGGTGTTTCTGAAAAGTCAGTTTTTTAACTAATAACTTTTTAAGTAGTTAGTCTTTCTTCATACTCTTTATGAAGCAATTTCAGTATTTTTGATTGCGGATATTTCTGCTGAAGAATATGAATCGATATCATTTTTCGTTATCGAGTTACGATCATTTTTTTTAAATAAAAATAATAGTTTTCAATGACCTCTAACTCAGAAGGTTCCAAAAAGTAGCAGCTAAATGTGTACTCTTTCGAAAATGCATCAAAAATACTATAAAATATCTCAAAATCAACTTTTGCTTTTTTGTCCTTCGATGCCAAATATAAACAACAACACCACGAGTAGTGACAGTTTAATTGGTATCAATCCCATTCACGAATCGAATCGCAGTAGCCAACGACTGCTTTGATGAACGCGTGTAGTGCTTTGTATTATTAGTTCCGTTAAAATGGATAAAAGAAAACCATTCGATCTCTGGAAAGTGACCAAAGGTGAAAATAAAAATAAAATAAAGGTTGTGTTTGAGGAAATTATGAGATCTCAGAATGCAAAAGCTGTAGCAATTAAAACATGTTAAAGGTTTGATTAATTTTGGAAAGACAGTCATCAAATTGAGACGAAATTGCTCTATAAAAATTCGAAATATTTCGAAAAGCCGTTAACAGTTCAAAAAAAAATGCACTTCCTCCCAAACCAGCATTCACAGAAATTCGTCGCTTACTCAGAGCAGAATAAAGGGTAATCCTTAAGTCATTCGCTTTTTAAAGTAACATGCTCTACATTTTATATTGTTTATATAATGTTCAAAATTATAGGCCGTCCAAAAAACGAGTGCATGAATTGTGCTTGAAAAGGAAAAGGAAACTTAACCTTTGGGAAAAGAAACACGATTCAGATAGCGACGACGATGCTGATGTTGTTGAAGATTGTGATTATAATAATTATGACGATTATAATAAAATAGTTGACTTTTTGATCTAGTAAAGCAGATGCTAAATGGCGATGACCAGGTCCTTAAAAACAGCCGTAAGCTGATGTCATTTGATTATAATGTTGATGTCAACATTATTCGCTGAAGGATAAAAAAGCAAAAGTTGATTTTGAGATACTTTATAGTATTTTTGATGCACTTTCAAAAAAGTTCAAATTTAGCTGCTACTTTTTGCAACCTTCTGAGTTAGAGGTCATTGAAAACTATCATTTTTATTTAAAAAATGATCGTAACTCGATAACGAAAAATGATATCGATTCACATTCTTCAGCAAAAATATTCGCAATGAAAAGTACTAAAATTGCTTCATAGATAGTATGAAGATAGACTAACTACTAAAAGTTATAGTTAAAAAACTGACTTTTTCAGGAGCACCCTAGGTTAAAGAAGAAAAATAATTATAGCATGAAAACCGATATAACTTTGATGCATTTGAAAATGTTACTTGAAAAACATGTTTCTACAACTTTGCTGAAATAAGTACCTTGCTACACCATTTAGTTCGAAAAAAAAAATTCGAAAAGAATGTTCGAGAGGACCACCCTAGTTCCATTTTAATTTAAAAGAAAGCCAATTTAATTTCCAAAAATATTCTCTCAGACATAATTACTATAAAATGAACGGTTTGGGAGTTATTGATTTTTGTACCGAAAAACCGCCCTTGTGAGCCATAGTGCAATGAGTCAACTGAGAGTAATGATCATAAAGTTGTGAACTAATTAACGTACAGAAAATCGTTTTGATAATGACAAGGAAACCGTGATTGAATTTCACAAAACAAAAACTAATATTTCCACTAATAAAAGCGTTATGAGGGCGTTACTGAAGCGAAATTGAACATAATTATAAAACACATGATTTTTGTTCATTGTCCTGTTCTCGTAACGAAAAAATGTAAATGTTCTAGAACTCATGGTACTCTATGCAAGATTTTAGGAACAATGTTTTTCAGTGTAACAGTGGCCTCGGATGGATGAGGATGGCAAGATACAAGAGGTTTAAGTTTAGTCAGTAAGATTAACTACTTCAAACCAATCCGACACTACCACCAACCAATTCCATTCCATCTTGATAATAGACATTTACCCAATTTGTTGAGCTGAGTCGATTGGTACACAATACTCAGCCTTCCAGGTCTCATAAAAATCTTCAAAATTTAACCTTTCTTTTATGAGAAACGTAAAAAAATCAAAACCCTCCCAATGAGCATTTTCTGCGCACGGGCCTGGCTGTAGAAGTATTACTAATGCGATCGCCAATCAAGACAGTCTAGCAATGCTGACCGGAAATGATGTTTCAGACTGGGACTTTGGAAAAAAAAGTTGGAACAGTGAAATCTAAATAGAACCATCGTATAATAAATAATGTAAATAAATGATGTTATGTTTAAAAAATGCACTTTCAGCGTTGTGGTGGCTGAAAGTGTCCGAGGAAGGCGGAAAAGAACACCCTTTTGCTAGCCTGTGAAGGGCGTTTCGTGTTTCTGTTTTGGTGCTGTTCGTTCGCTTTGAATCTCAATGTTTACTGTTTCTAGAGCTAGTACGATAAGAGAAGATTGTATATAGCGATGCAATCGGAGACTGTACACATTTTTTTCCGTTGAATCTCAGTTTTTTTAATTGATTGCCGAGATCCCAACAGATCTTGGATATCAGTCAGCAATTTTTTCTCAATAAAAGTAAATCATCAGTATCAGTCATATCTGACTCTCGAAAAATATTCCAATGAAAATGATTAAACAAATGTAGCTTTGATGGGATATCAGCTCTTTCTAAAGTATGATAACAATTATGTGGATACGTGTTCTATAACTTTACAGAAGGAAGTATGGTGCTAGAGTGTTTCTGAAAAATGTTATAGTTGATCGAAAAGCGATGGTTCGAATTCAATGCCGGTATTTAATTCGAACCACCGATTTTCGATCAGCTATAGCATTTTCCAAAAAACACTATGTACCACTCTACTTGCAAACACTTCCGGTGAACTAAAAGAATCTTGATTTCTATTTCTGTTACCTGTTTTCATTCCAGTCCTTCAAATAAATTATCATTTATCATTCGCTAATATCATACGTGGAAGAAAAGATTCAAACATTTAAATAGAAATTACATGTGTCTCAACTTTTCGAATGTTAGCAGAAAATAGGACTTTGTCTACTAATTCGAAATCGCAAAGTTTGAACAACTATTTATTTTTTTAGATACATTCTCGCGTGCTTCTTTCGTCAAAGTCATTAGACACTTTCTGGGCTATACGATTACGTAATAAATTTTATACTTCAAGAAAAACTGCGATTTCTAGAAATGAAAGGAAAAATAATAAGTTTTCCAATACAATTCTCTGTTACACCACCCTAAAGCATACGAATATGAAGATTTTAGGACAATTGCTAATCGAAGCAGGCGATGGTTAAAAGAACAGCGATTCGACATCAGGTAACGTTTGGATCGACTGGACGCATTACTACACTGACCACTTCCTTAAAATATTGATCATGATGGTTACTGTTCTGTACGTTTCACCCGAAACGCGCTGTTTACATCGAGCATGCGAATGATCCGACAAGAAAAGCATGACGAAGAAACGTCGCCTACTTTGGAAAATCTCGAACGATAATTTCAAAAGAAACAGCCAAGTACAAGTATAAGAAATTTTTGCTGATAAATAAACGAAACAAAAATGGTTGATATCGCATATATTTATTTATGATTCATACGATAGTGGCTCCACCGACGTCGTTTCACTAGAGAAGAGTATATCGGAGACGCCATTTCCCATCTGGAAATCCAGCTGAGCTGGTCAAACGGAACATGATGTCATAGTTATTCTAGTCTCTAGGTACCTACCGGTAGAACCAACTAGCGCAGGCGACATCAGTAACCGGCAACTTATTTGCGGCTGTTGTCCTGTTGAACTCCCTGCTTCACAGCCGCAGCTCGTTGCTCAGGACTCTTGGTACCTTCACCTTGTTGGTACGCTTGTATGGATTCCTTTATAGCGGCGGCTCTCTGCTGGGTGTTGGAAGCTGAAAAGACAAATTTAAAATATGCGGAAACAAATGTTACAATCGCGCAGTATTAAGTTCTGACTATTTTAAGTATTCTATATGCACTTACGTTTATTGTCCGACATTTTGATTGGTTATCGCTGGAATACTTGGAAAAACGTCTGACCACTAGGAAAGTAATATCTAAAATGAAGCAAGGAAAATCCTTTCTATGGTATATAGCGCCGAGAACTTGTACACATCTAACAAAAACTACTCAAAATAAGGGTAACTACTACTCAGTTTTGCTATAACTTTATCATTCTTTTATTACTTGATTTAACACTGTTCAATGTGTTAGTTCGACGGCGCCGAGGGTCTTTTACATTTTTACAATACACCAAAAATTTCTTTCTGACATTCGAAACCTGTATGTGCAGTTTTCTGCTGCGCATTGAAATCTTCCTTCAAGGCGGCGAAATATTTCGAGTCTTGTCGACTGCAACTTGAGGTTCGATAGCTTTTCCTGCTTTCCTGCACAGTCAGATGTTTTGGTTTGTTCCACCGTCTATTGGAATAAAACAAGCGCTTGCGCTTTCAACACTCGCTTAAGTTTTCGATAAACTACTTTTTCGATTATCAATATAATGTATATTATCAACAGTCGCATATCACAATAACTATCTAGAATAACCTTGTTTTTAAAACTTAGGAGAAGGGTATCTGTTCCTTCCGACAAATGTGTACTAATGATTTGTAGAGAAGTCTTCAACAGTCAGTTATCGTGGAGTTTCTTCATTTCAAATAAAAATGTCTCTTATTTTTAGGAAAAATTGGAGAACTTAGAGAAATTTTTCCAAATGAAGAATTAATTGCAGAGAAAATTGTAGGTGATGGAAATTGATGATTGACACCATTTTCAAATTCAAAGTATCGACCTACGGTTACCATGAAACACTGGAAGCCTCCATTTTATAAAAAGTGATCCTTACTTACTTTTACTATTCTACGGCAATAGAGTTGCCATCGCAAAGAGAGGCTTTGACCCCAAGATTATTACCGGAGACTAATTGAGACGAAGGACTGAAGGATTTTCTATTGTTTCAAATAGTACTAGTACAGTCCCTTGAATAGTCAAAGATTGATCGGTACTCAGTACTCATTTCCATATGCTTTGGATATAAGTAAGCTGACCAACTGTGGGCTAGGAAAAATCCGTAGACATTTCATCTCAAAATTTAGAAAACTAAAGTTGATTTCTTAGACTGTTTAGTATTTCTCTTGTTTACTATATTTTACTACAGGCAATGGGATTTTTAACAATGGTTTTAGGGGTTGGCATAGCGTAGTTGGTAAATCGATTGGTTCGATTCCCAACCCCGCACACAGGGTCAGAGTTTTTTCAAAAGAGATTTTTCTACCACGAAAAAAGAAGCAAATGACCCTAATTTTAAAACCTCTATAATCGAAATATTTTCTGAATTCAATGTTATTGATGGAGCACAGAAATCATAAGTCAGAGTTTCTGTGTTAGTGTCCTGATCGGTTTCCTCCATGTACATTTGTTATTTGATTTGCAGTTATTATTTATGGAACCAAAATATATTTAGTTTACCATCATAATCTAGTTCGACCGTTCCAAGACATCGTTTCGTTCTTCGCATTATGCTTTTAAAAAATCCAGAAAAAATCTTCTGTTTAACATTCTTCATGTTCACAACTGGAATTTCTTTTCATGCAGGAAGGTTCTTAGAAATTATATGGGTTTCTGTAGAAAATTAGACAATCCGATCGAAATGAACTTACGAAATTATAACAGTTATGTTGGTTAGAACATTGGATTCAAAATTATTAGGTTTCGAATTCAAATATCCATGATAATCCAATCCCATAATTATGAACTTTGATTAGAGGATCTGAATGCAGAATCATAGAATGTTGAGGTAGGAATCTGTCATTGATAACTGCAAAGCGTGGTTTGTAGAATTATACTGTCGTGTTTTGTATTGTCGGACCAGGTAGGAAGAACGCAATCTTACCGCGTAATCACCATTGAAATATCTAGGAATAATTAGTTTTTTTTTTCATGTGTCCTTTGTAACGATTTCATTTTTCTGTACAGCGACACTTTTAAAGACCGTATCGCAAGCTCGAGATGCCATATCGTGCAGTCGAATCTTGATTTTGCTATTATCCATGAATACGACTTTTTGTAGATTGTTCTGCAACATGATTTTATTTGTCTGGCGCAATCTATCGAAATTTATCATTATTGAATGTCTGATATGATGGCATCTGATAGAGGTGACTTTCGCAAGGCTAAGCTATGAAACCTGTATGTAAATATTCCAAAACTCGGACTGATACGAAAAGATTAAAAGTAACGTTCTTTGATCCGAGTTCCTCTTTTATTTTTTTCATTTCCACACATCTCGACAATAAACGATCACTTCGGCACGAATTAAAGTATTACAGCGATTGTTGTTCAAATTGGCACTTCCCGACAGATTCTACGATACAGTAATTCCTCCGAGATTCACCCAAAAAAATTTAAAATCGCGAAAGACCATCTTCGCTACAGATAAAACATCTAGACCTTTTATTCAAAATGACATATCTACAATGAGTGACCCTCTTTGTTTACTTTCTCTTCTGTTAATAATTCGGTCGCTTTAACGTTTATCCCTCAACTCTTTGCATAATATGCTAGTCAAAACCACCGTCTTTCGATCTGTACTGTAAAATAAGTGAAAAGTGCTATAGAGACGCCGTAAAAATCGAAAGAGAAAGTAAACAAAGAGAGTTACTCATTGTAGATATGTCGTTTTGAATAAAAGCTGTGTCATTAGACGTTTTATTGTGCACTTCCCACCAACCTGGACTCTTTTAACATGTTTCTAAATTTCATACTAACTGGCAGACAAAAACATAATTTTATTACAGAATACGATTCCCATAGATATTTTAAATTTTATTTTCTTTCTTTCTTTGTCGAGAGTTGTCCTACTGGAGCTGTAGAGCTGAGTTCACGGAAGGGCTACCCATCAGAATCCCTCATTACTACTTAAGTCCAATTGCAGCAGGCCATGATTCTGATTGGGTATCAAGTGGACGGCTCAGTTGTGCGGGCGTATGGGCTTTACGATCGCGTGAGAATCGGATTGGAAGTGATGTAGGGGTCAATAAATCGTTAGGGACGTTTTTGTGTTAGCGAAATATTGGGCGTAGTTGTGCGTGGATGAGCGCGATTGTATGTTCGGCTTTGTGTACCACCGCGAAGGTCTAGGGCGTTTGTATGTTATTGTGTTCGATTGCGTAGACGTCTGTTTGTCGCGTAGACGTTTGCATGTCGTGTGTGCTAGCGTGGCACTTCGCATGCATAAATTCGATTTTACATTTACATATTCGCGTGGGTTTTTGGATGATCGCACAGACCGTGAATCTAATACTTAATTTTTAGTGTATGATTCAGATGCTAGAAAATAGTGAGTTTTCTATTACTATCAACTCTATCACTAGAGTTCCCGGTCATGCCGCCATGGAACGTATTGTCTAGTAGATATGAGCGTCATTTTTTTTTTCTGATTGGTCCAGCTGAGAGCATGGGGCCTAGGCTGCTAGGGCCGAGAGGAAGAACTTCCGGACGTAGTTAATTTATGATCGCGAGAACACGAGCTTGTGTAGGCTCATTCTTGAGACCGCGTTTGTGAATTTATAAGTGCTAAAACGTTCAATTAGTCACCGGAGCGCATGCATGCACAAGAACGGTGCTGCACCGTTCTTTTATTTTGTGCACTGGCTCATAATAAGGGAGCGGGGGGGGGGGGGCTTAAATATTGATATTGTTTGTAAACTTAGAATAAGTGGAATAACATAAAATAAGTCAAAATAAGTGTTCCAATTGCAGGTAACCCAAGACTAAGAATATCACGCTGTGGCCCTATCCGACACATTCAGATTTGTTCAGGGAATCTGATCTGTACCTGAATCAAGAGAGCATAATGATTTGTCGTGAAGAATGGTGAAGCTCTCATTAGTGTTTCTGAAAAAGCGTGCTTAAAGTGTCTTCTACGGGAACGCTCCTCATTATCCAGGCGCACCCTGCGAGGCGGGGTAATAGATGACGTGAACTCTCCTCACAATAGACACACTTTACAGCATTGCTAATTAAAAAATCATCCCAATGATTCTCTGCACGATTGCCATATTGGCCCTTATTGTTACAATGTCCCATTTTCTTATATTCAATGCAATGCATAACGCGCGGTACAAATAACCGTACAGACAGACGAACGTTGTTATGCGTAAAACAGCCAATCCGGTATTTCACACCGGTAACTACACTGTCGATCTCAATTTTGTGGGCGGGGATGTAGGCGCGGTAGTCATTCATAAAATTCTTGTCGCCAGTAATGCCAATTGCTTGCAGTCCATCACAAATCTGAGATTATCTGGGCGAATTTTCGAGATTGACGAAAGATTTTTCATGATTCGACGAAATTCAATGTACATGATTTTCAACGAGAAGTTGGGGTCTTCTATGACGAATCTTGTTCACCTTCCTGGTAGAAGTGGGTTGTCTTCCCCAATAAATCGTTTCCCCAGTGAACCGATCTCTACTTATTGTCTCCATTCGTCACCTTCAAAAACCTAGCGTTAACTGATTTTCCGAGAAAATGCTCCAACCGTCGCCTTCAAACAACGCATTAATGATATTGCAACGAACTTGTGCCCTTCAAGTGCAAAGACTGGTTTTACCAAAACAAAAAAATCGCCCTGGTGACAAAAATTTTGGTGTTTACCCAATTTTTCTCCTTAGGGTGAAATATAGCATAGTGATATTGCAACGAGCTTATATCTGAATTTTCACAAAACTTGAATGTACTGTTGGTGAAGACTTCACCCAAAATTGTTGCATCACTTTGGAAAATTTTTCTGAAAATTAGTTTCAGCGTTTTTTATGAAATTATTATTTTATATACATTAAATATATATACGAGGGAATAATCATTCTGGGCGTCTGCAATGGGCTCATTCTAAATGTTTTTGAGTCGAATCTGTGTTGTCATGTCAGTAAAACTTTTTATGTGATTATCTATAATAGAGGAAACAGCAAACTTAACTATACTTGTACTGGTTCTCCTAATTGACGAATGAATTTTTCCCTATCGAAGCGATAGTACTTAAACTTCTTTTCAGGTGTTCCCAACGGTGTTGGTGTGGTGAGAAAACGTGTGCCGAAATCTATCCCCTCCTACCTGACTCTCTTAATCAAAGCCAATGGAATTCAATATACTCGCAAAACGCAAACGCAAACAGTTACGGAAAATATTGCAACAGACACCAGCACACAGTCAACTTATGCTAAACCACAAACAGTTACTAAAACAATAATTGCGGATCACTCAACAACGACTGCACCAAATACTTGCAAATCAACAACCAGCACAGATAACAAAACATCCAAAGCCGCAGAAGACTAATACGCAATAATGACTCGTAAGAATATAAAATCCAACAATCATGAACAACACAAAAGCGATGGCATTTTTGGCGATGTCATAAAGATGAGGATATGGACGTGGACGCAAGAGAAGGCAAATCGGTTGACCCCCAACACGCAGTAGCAAATTGCGTCAACAGGATCGGATCCATCGGACAAGAAATAATTGTAGTTGCTATACTTTTAATTTTACGCATAACATAAGAGACCCACGGCTCAGTTAGGCTGTGTCAAATAAATTCATATATAAAAAATGCTTTCAACAATTCAATATCAGTTGCGCAGGACCGTACCATGTTGTTGACCGGGATGTCCCTCGGCAAGGACGCCAGCCATAGAAGAGCGCCGAAATCTCTATCTGATTTATAAACTTAGGCTGGATAAGGGTGCTATTTATATATACACAATTATTGTTAGAAATTCTAACTGAAAAAAACCATAAAGAGGCGCAACGCTGAGCCACCGCCAAGGGCACCAGAAGACCTCGCTACGGCACTGCTTGTACTGTAAACTTGTACTGTCGAAGCCTGACAAGATTTATCTTTTTGATCTATCGGGGGGAAAATTCCGTGTTTGCGGAAGCTAAGGCAATTTACTGGCACATTTTTCTGAAATTTCTGCAGGAAACAAAATTGCTCGCTTGTTTGCAGTGCAGTCTGCCCCGTTCAACCCCGAGGGGATTCGTTTTGCCCCACCTATATTTTAAAGAGTAATTTGTAACGATATTGAAAATTGAACATTTTTTTGCTTTAGAATATTTTGTGAAACGATATGATTGCTATTACATACTAGTTAAAGGATATCATTAATTGAATACTCCCTAATAATGTTCTACGGCTAAGTTATGATATTTTCTTAATGGGGCGTTTCACCCCACTTTCCTCTACTATGCGAAGTCGACTACTCATAAAATTCTTTCCCATGATCGATCATTTTGTGCACACATAAGCACATTTGCTTATACGCTCTCGCCGTTCGGTGGTTTATTACTCAAATTGTGTGCCATATTAGTATTCACTGATAGAAGAACATTGGCGGCTCCAGCTGGATAGTAAAGAGGAGGGGCACGTCTTCTTGGTAAAATGTATCCGATGCTCGATTTGGAAAATGTACTTTAGAATTTTCGAAAACGCGTTTTCTGACATGCGGTGTGAGTGACGAAAAATTTGCCAAATCATGCACAGGATTTATTTAAGATGTTCCTAAAGGCAGCCACTAAGGTCCACTCGTATCTGCTTTATTCATCAATGATATTGACTACATATGTCGCAGAGTTCTACTAAATACTAAATGCACCTTAAATCTTCATAATGTTTTTAAAGCGCTGTGAAGTTTTAAGATGAGTTTTGTATTTAGAACTCTGCGACATATTTGGTCAACATCATTGATGAATAAAACAGATACGAGTGGACCTTAGTGGCTTCCTTTAGGAACATCTTCAATAATTTCTGTGTATGATTTGCCTAGTATAAGTACTCAACACAGGGTTATATACACAAGCTTTACTATGTAAACACATTCTGGTTGAATAGGAGGGGCACGTGCCCCCTCGTGACGCCCCTTGGAGCCGCCAACATGGAAGAGTAACGCACACACTCGGGTTGAGTATGATCTTTTAACCGTGATTCAATCTCATGGCTGTAGACAGGCCCGTGCGCAAGGGGAGGGTTTTATGGGTTCAAACCCCTCCCATGAGGGTTTTGAATTACTTTTAAAAATTTATTAACTTCCTGTTCAGGGATGAAATTATATATTTATTTATTGTCGTCAAACAAGAGTAGACCGTTTTGTTACAACGCTAAAATATAGTATACACTTAAAACATAAAATACTAATAACTAAACTAAACACTATCTGGTTTACATAGCACTACTTTAGGATGTTCTTTATAAGCGAATAGAATTGAAATATTTTTTTAATTTGCTTTTTGTCATTGTTAAGTCAATAGCTTCGCAGTGCTTGTTGTAAGTTGCCATCATCTGATTTAATGGTCCAAACTTGGCATAATTTGTACGATAATTGTTTGTTATAAATGTATTTCGGATTCGTAACTGCCGGGAAGGTATATAAAAATTAAGTTTAGATAGAAGTTCGACTGAATCAATACGACACGAAATTATATCGTTTAGAAATGAAACCATTGCATATTCTCGGCGCTCTTTTAGTGTTTGGATGTTAATGAGCATACAACGAGCTTTATAAGATGGGAGAGGAAATCGTGTCCAACCTATTTTGCGAAGTGCAAACAATAAAAATTGCCTTTGTACTGATTCTATTCTTTCTTCATGTGTGATTGAGAAAGGTGACCAAACTATGCTACAATATTCCAGTATTGACCTTACATACGAGATGTATAATGTTTTAATTGTATATGGATCATTAAAATTGTAACTAAAACGCTTTATAAATCCAAGCATGTTATTTGCTCTATTGATGATTGTGTTGTAATGGTCAATGAATGTTAATTTTGAATCTAGAATGACTCCCAAATCTTTAACTCTTTCGCACTTTTGTACCACTTGATTTCCTAGAGTGATTGAAATGTCAGGTGTATTTCGTTTCCTACTAAAAGTTATTGCATTACATTTTTTTACGTTTAGTTGCAGAAGGCTTTTGTTACACCAGAGGTAAAACATATGTATTTCTTCCTGTAATATCTTTATGTCTTGTTCGTTCCTAATTTCTAAAAAGAGCTTCATGTCGTCGGCATAGATAAGAACTTTTATGTTTTTGAGAATGTATGATATGTCGTTTACGAATAAAATGAACAAAAGAGGGCCTAGATGGGAGCCTTGAGGAACTCCTGATGTGACTTGAATGGGATTCGATTTCTTCCCTTTAAATCTAACTATTTGTTGACGGTTAGTTAAATATGATTCGAGCCATTTGAGAAGATCTGATTCAATTCCTAATTTTTTCAGTTTGAATAATAGCAAGGGTATGTCGATACGATCAAATGCCTTGCTAAAGTCCGTGTAAAGAGCTTCAGTGTAGTTTCCATTCTCCATTGCAATCAATGAGTAGTTAACGAATTCTAGTAAATTTGTATTAGTTGAACGTCCTTTGAAGAACCCATGCTGCGTGTTAGTAATTCTGTTTTTGATTTGATTGAATAGTTTTTCGTTAACGATTGCTTCAAAGAGTTTAGGCATACATGACATAATGGCAATTCCACGGTAGTTACATATGTCAGATTTTTTGCCACTTTTAAAAATGGGTACCAGGTACGAGCTTTTCCATAAATTGGGGAAAATGCCAGATTCAAGCGACATGTTAAAAAGCCAAAACAGAGGAGCTGTGAGTTCCAACGCTAAGTTCTTCATAAATACGGGTGGGATCCCGTCAGGTCCACAACCTTTGGAGGCATCTAGTTTGTTTAGAGCCTCCATAATATCTTGCACACTGACATGATTGACGCCAATGTCTGTGGTGAATTCTGGGAAGAAACCGAAATATTCGCGATCACGATCTTCTTCAGAAAATGTGGTATAGATGTCTTGAAAGAAGGTTGCGAAAAGATTGCAGATTTGTTCCGCATTGACACCGACATTTTCTTTAAGTTTCATTTTTGAAGGGAAGTTTTCCGATTTTAAATTATTTTTAACATGATTAAAGAAATTTTTTGGGCAAGATTTTATTTGAAGTTCGGTTTTTGAGTTATACTCTTCAAATGCTATTTTAATGGATAGGTTTAGTTGATCGCAAATGTCCAAATAGTTAAATAAGTTCCTTTCATTTCTGATTTTTTTATACTTTTTGTGGGCCTTTTGTTTACGATTTTTTTAAATTTTTAATTTGCTCGTTATACCAAACTGGATATTTTGTGTTGCCTTGTCGCCTAATTTTTTTCAGTGGTACTTGTTCAACTATTATATCAAACAATTTTGTGTAAAAGACGTCTACTGAATTTTCGATACTTGTTTCATTTCTAAACAACGTTTGCCAATCTATACTGCTTAGTCTTTGTTTTATGTTGTCAAAATTTGCCAATTGAAATTGAAAGGCCTCTTCGTACTCGCAGTCATCGGGTCTTTTGTTATCATGTACAAATACAGAAAACTCTATTGCTGTATGAAACGCTTCATTTTTCCATAGTGGAGTTAATGATTCGGTGACACAGAAGTCTTCAAGAATGTTTGTGAATAATAAATCTAAATAACAGTTTTGCTGATTTCTAGCATGATTAATTTGGTTAAGTCCTAAACTTGCAGTTTTGTCAAATATGGCCTGCAGAGTTTCGTTATCCCCAACGACTGGAAGTAGGATGCTTTCATTTTCAGTGTCTGGAAAGAAGTCAATGCTTCGTTGATTGAAGTCACCATAAATATGAACTTTTACCTCTGGGGGGAGCTTGGTTATAATGTCTTCGGCAATAAGAAAAAACTTTTCAAATGTATCTTTGCGGGCATTATTTGGGGGGAAGTACACAGAGGCAAATATATGTGTTTCACCTGCCAGATGGGTTTTAACCCACACATGCTCAAATTCTTTAAATTTCCTTGTAGTAATGATTTCTGCATTAAATTTTGATGTAATTGCTATTAAAACTCCCCCTCCTGACTTCTTTTCAGACATATGAATGTCTCGGTCAGCTCTAAACACATTGTAGCTGTTCCCGAAAACTTCTTCACTTCTAACACTTTCGTCCCAACTAGTTTCTGTAGCCAAAATAATTGTATAGGAACTACTTAAAATATTCTTGTGAATTTCATTCATTTTCGATGCACTTTTCATTCTATTAAAATTTTGACAGTAAATTAAAATTTCTACTGACGACTCTACTTGAGGAATCGAGATTACCTCTTTTTGTTGTCGTTCAAATGGCGTCGAATCTTGGCAAACTGCGGTGTCCTCGTCATTTCCTTCTTCTAGGGAATGCATCAATGTCGTCGAAAACACGAATGTTGAGAATGGCACGCCTTACACAAAACTGTTGACAAGCGCTCCGATGTTGGGTGCATTTGCATCGTCGACCGTGGTAAATCATCCACTGGATAGGGATTCAATGTCGGTCCTCTTTGAAACTGAATTGTTGGCCTATAGTTCGTGGGGGGTCCTGAGAAATGATCTTTTGCAGCCGCAAGAAGCACTCTATCCGGTGGCAGGAAACTATTGTTGTAGTGACTACTCGTATGGTTTTTGTTATAGTGGGTGTTGCCGGCCCTAAATGTGATTCTGCGATTGGTATTACTCGTATGGTTACTATTAACTGGCTGTCGTGAGTGGCGCGCTGCTTGCTCTTGATCAGGTCGAGGAAAATTTGTGGTGCTTTTGTTTTTTTCATTAACGTTATTATTATTATTATAGTGAGCCGTGTCATTCGAGTACGATCACTCTTGAAACAAGTCGTTGAAAAAACCAAGGAAGAAACCCCACGAAGGTGGCTGGAAAGGGATGTGAGTTATGTTGTTCGGCTTGTTTCGATATTAGCACTAGTTGTGAGTAGATCAGCTACACAGCCAAGGTCGGTCAGCGGGCTAGCAGTGGGATCTAAGTATAAAGCATGATGTCAGAGAAAATCGAGATATCGTTATCTGCAGAAATTTTACAGCCGATGATCTCTCCGTCGGAGTGACTGACAGCTAAATGACTTGCGAAAATGGTTATCGTTATCGGCAGAAATACCGCCGCCGAGAAATTCTCAGCAGCAGCTATCAAATGAACAGGAACGAGTAGCACCAAGAAGGATAAAAAACACTGGGAAGGTGATTGTAAAAAGAGATATAAATCATTATGGTCGACACCTCCGGATCGGTTCGTGTCTCAACAGGTGACGATATTTGCAGCAGACCTGAGCAGGTCAGATATACCGAGAAGGTTGGACAGCAAGCAAGAAAAAGTATCATTGGAAAAAAACATGAACGATTAACACAAAATAAAAAGAGCTAGAGTACAATTTCCACTGAAGTTGTGCCTACAGGGAAAAAAATCGTTCATAAATTCATGAATGATCGCTATTTCGTGAACGATTCACGAAAACCGTGACAGTTTCTAAAACTATGAATGCTAGACCTCGTATCCATGAAACTATCTGTGTTTCTACAAAACTAGTTCACTTCGACTATATACATGGCGTTACACTTGAATGTTTGGTTGGGTTACCGTTGTTCGCTGGATATGTTTAGTTTTTGTTATGAGTCTTGTTCATAATTTGGGAATACACAGCCGATTTTGATGATTTCAGGATTCTTATGTCAGAGTAGCGGGATCTATGTTAATGATTTCAGGATCTTAGTCACGATTTTCGTAATTTCTATTCACTTTATCGTGATATTTCAGTCATGAGTAAAGTGATTCATGTTCATAATCTCACGGTCTTAGTCACGATTTTGAATATTTCAATCACGAGTAATGTGATTTATGTCCATGATTGAAGGAACTTTGGTTTTCATATTTTCTGTTCATGTTGTGATATTTGAGTCACGAGTAGGGATTCATGTTTATTTATGTTTATGATTTCAGGATCTTAGTGACGATTTTTGATATTTTTGTTACTAGTTGTGTGATTTATGTTTATGATTTCAGGACCTCAGTCACGAATTTTGTAATTTCTGTTCATCTTACCTTGATATTTTATTCTAGACCTTATTTTCGAATTTGACACGTGAAGCAAAGTTTTATCGTGGTATTCGTAATTTCTCTTCGTCTTATCGCGATCTGGTATTTTTGGTTACTATCGGTTTTTTACTCGGAGTAACGTGACAAGGTGAACTGGACCATAAACGTGTTCGCGGGATCTTATTCTGTAAACTATATTACGAACACGATTTGAGGCGCTCAGCACAGTTTTCGTTTTCTATCCAGTCATCACACTGAACCGCATCGAATGAATAACGATAATGGTCCCAATAATTTTTTATATCCCAATAATCTTTTATATCTACGATTACATGAATACTGTTTGATGGCTTCGTGAACTATTTCATAAGCACGAATGGTAACTTGTGACTACTATACTGGATAAAATGATCCAGTTGACGACATGAATAACATTTTATAATTTTGTGATTTATTTCACGGGTACGCATGGTCAGTCGTAACTATTATACTAGAAATAATGAACGAGTTCACGAGTACATGAATAATATTTCATGATTTTGGAAACTATTTCAGGAGCACGAATGGTAAGTTGTGTTTAATATATAATCATGAAATAGTTCACGAAGATCGAATGGATTCATGAATAAAATTCCGAGCATCGTGAAATTGAGTACGAGAAAATATCCACAATCCACAATGGGTCACAGGGGCGGTTTTTTGGTACAAAAATCAATAACTCCCAAACCGTTCATTTTAGAGAAATTATGTCTGAGAGAATATTTTTGGAAATTAAATTGGCTTTCTTTTAAACTAAAATGGAACTAGGGTGGTCCTCTCGAACATTCTTTTCGAAAAATTATTTTTCGAACTAAATGGTGTAGCAAGGTACTTACTTCAGCAAAGTTGTAGAAAAATGGTTTTCAAGTAACATTTTCAAATGCATCAAAGTTATAGCATTATCGGTTTTCATGCTATAATTATTTTTCTTCTTTAACCTAGGGTGTTTCTGAAAAGTCAGTTTTTTAACTAATAACTTTTTAAGTAGTTAGTCTTTCTTCATACTCTTTATGAAGCAATTTCAGTATTTTTGATTGCGGATATTTCTGCTGAAGAATGTGAATCGATATCATTTTTCGTTATCGAGTTACGATCATTTTTTTAAATAAAAATAATAGTTTTCAATGACCTCTAACTCAGAAGGTTGCAAAAAGTAGCAGCTAAATGTGTACTCTTTCGAAAATGCATCAAAAATACTATAAAATATCTCAAAATCAACTTTTGCTTTTTTGTCCTTCGATGCCAAATATAAACAACAACACCACGAGTAGTGACAGTTTAATTGGTATCAATCCCATTCACGAATCGAATCGCAGTAGCCAACGACTGCTTTGATAAACGCGTGTAGTGCTTTGTATTATTAGTTCCGTTAAAATGGATAAAAGAAAACCATTTGATCTCTGGAAAGTGACCAAAGGTGAAAATAAAAATAAAATAAAGGTTGTGTTTGAGGAAATTATGAGATCTCAGAATGCAAAAGGGTATCTTCGTCGCGAGCGGTTGACTCTCGTAGAGCTTCCTTCGAATCGGTTAATTTTCATCATTTTTGGCACAGTTTACTGTCTCCCGGTTATCAAAAGTGTTAATAACGGTGCAATTTAACAATTATACAAAGTGAAGTGGTTTATAAAAGCATTTTTCGGCATATTTTCGACAGACGCGAGTGGTGACAGTTTGTGAAAATTGAATTCCGGCAAATGAAAAAATATCTTTTCCTCGCATTACGGGCCGTCGATTCCCGATGCAAGGACAATAAAAGTGTACAGAAAACATCTAGAAACACAGTGTACATTGTAAAAATAGTGAAAAATGGTTTTTCAGAGAAAAAATTCGATCTGCAGCTTAAATTAAGTCTGCGAATTTGCAGACTTGTCTGCAAATCTGGCATCTCTGAACCCAGCGGTGGGTTCTGTCTAGAGCACTCTAGTTAGAGTGTGGCCAAGAGGCAGTGACGTGTCCAAACGAACATGGAATTTGACGTATACACAATAGAAATACGTCAAATTTCATGTTCGTTTGGTTACGTCATGGCCTCTTGGCCACACTCTAACTAGAGTGCTCTAGTTCTGTCAACAAGTCGACTCCTGCGAACAGAAAAACTCGTCCGACAAACATCTTCCATTAATCCGATTCGTTTGATGTTGGAACGAATCACCGATATTGTCGGACGTCGAACCCCTCGGTGTAACGTCAGAAGAAGTAAAAAGGAAATAATCAGCTGATCAGAAACGTCTCATGACGTGATGACTTTTCATACCTATTGTTTACATGATTAACTTAATTTGGCACAGTTTACTGTCTCCCGGTTATCAAAAGTGTTAATAACGGTGCAATTTAACAATTATACAAAGTTGAGTGGTTTATAAAAGCATTTTCGGCATATTTTCGACAGACGCGAGTGGTGACAGTTTGTGAAAATTGAATTCCGGCAAATGAAAAAATATCTTTTCCTCGCATTACGGGCCGTCGATTCCTGATGCAAGGACAATAAAAGTGTACAGAAAACATCTAGAAACACAGTGTACATTGTAAAAATAGTGAAAAATGGTTCTTCAGAGAAAAAAATTCGATCCGAGAAGTGAAAAAATATGGCAATAAGAAAAATTGACATTCAAATAATTGGCGTTTCACCAGCGACTAGCGACTATCAGGTGTCGCCCAAAATTCTTCGCCCGAAAAATAGGTGGCAAACCAGCCGGTCGGTGCTCAGCTAATTTCGTCCGCGTCCCTTGTCACCTATTTTTTATTGAGTGTTTCATCGGCGGTGCTATCTTTAAAAATGAGCCGCCTTGGATATTCAACTGTTTTTTTACTGTATTATTTTATTGCAAATGAGTAGAGGTTTTGAGTCTTTTATATTCGGGATTGCAAATATTTTGTCGCATGTAAATTTTGGGTGTTCGTTGATGTGATGGCGCTGTAAGGAAACACGTATCTGCCGGTCGGAAAACTTTTCTTTGGACTGAGCAAACTAATTTTTATGTTTCTTTAGGGTTTGTTTTACCAACGAGGGAACTGATTCACAGAGCATTCAATGTGCTTTGGGAAAACACATGACCTTATTTGAGTGGAATGATGACTTCAATCATGTATAAGGTTTGAGCATTGACAATTCGCGAGAGGGATCGGGGACCGGTTGGCAATTACCTTCAGTAATGTCAGCACGAAGAATAAGTGTTTTGCTATCATTTTCATTGCTTAGTTTTCTATTCTATCGCATGCCTCCACGCGAGTCTAAGTCTATTGATGACATTTGGTCCTTAGACCGGCGACGACTGGGAGCTATCAGCCTTCTGCCGATAGTAGCAGAATGAGAGCGACTAGCGATGCGACTGCGATATAGCCGAGAAAACAATACCGTAAAAGTTGTTCGGAAATCAGCGCCAATAAGACTTTAATTTGACTAGTATCGATGATCGCGGGTCAATGCGTACTGAAAATTCGCCGCGTCTGTTTTAATAAATCTAATTTCAAGTTCCGTTATTGGTAACAAGCCCGTGCATCAGGTTAACGATCCTCTGTATTTCCCTTCAATGTTCGATATAATCGTTCGTATACGTGTATTTCACAAACAATCCGATATTAGAAATACTTTCGTTGATTTATAACATCTAGAGCTGTCATAACTCTGTCTGTATAACGTTTTATCACTCGGTAGTTTGCAACCCAAAAAATATATCGTAGAGAAGGAATAGCGAAATTAGTCTAAATAATGTCGCAATAAATAATGATCCGGCCCATTACACAGATAAGATTAGCTTTTCTAGGCAATACTCCCACGATCGGCTGTGTGGATGTGAAATTGCTTTTGTTTAGAAAACATAGGATACTCTCGGTAGATCTTATTTTTCGAGCGATCGTGTTCTCGAAAACTAACTGAACTACTACCTAATAAACTATGTTATACAGGTCGCATCGCTTGCTTGGAGCGAATCCTAGACCCTATTCCCTTCCAAACCACCAACTCCGCGATACCTGTGGAAGATTCTGATGAACCTTCCGTATAAGATTCCTCATTTTATTCAAACGATCGCCGGGTAAAATCAGCACCGACACGATAGAAACCACGAAAAATTCGTTGAAATTCGTTGTGTGATTGAATATTCTTAAAAAATATAAGCAGTGCTCCTTATAGCCGGCTATCCGGAGTTCAAGGTGCTTATTTTGCTAATCGTATTAATACAACAAATGATAAATTTCCCAAATTCTCGGCAGCCGGCTGCCCAGAGTAATTATTACATGATAACGCTATTGACATACTTACTAACAACTCTCCCCATCCCGTGATACATGTATACATGGAGATGCAGAGGATTCCTCGGTCTCTAGTAGTAACATGTATCGGACTAACATTCCTTCCTTTCCCAGAAGATCTGCATTCGGACGTGGCCGGCGTCGGTATTGATCAGCATGCAGGGATCAGAATAGATTGTACAATGTGGCTCATCATGTTATTCCCAAGCATGTTGTTCCAATGAACATTTTGCAACCTAATTTGGTTCTGGTCAATAACGGAGTAGCAACTACGGGCGATCTCTTATGCTTATGCTTATGCTTATTATTAGATCTCAGAATGCAAAAGCTGTAGCAATTAAAACATGTTAAAGGTTTGATTAATTTTGGAAAGACAGTCATCAAATTGAGACGAAATTGCTCTATAAAAATTCGAAATATTTCGAAAAGCCGTTAACAGTTCAAAAAAAGAATGCACTTCCTCCCAAACCAGCATTCACAGAAATTCGTCGCTTACTCAGAGCAGAATAAAGGGTAATCCTTAAGTCATTCGCTTTTTAAAGTAACATGCTCTACATTTTATATTGTTTATATAATGTTCAAAATTATAGGCCGTCCAAAAAAACGAGTGCATGAATTGTGCTTGAAAAGGAAAAGGAAACTTAATCTTTGGGAAAAGAAACACGATTCAGATAGCGACGACGATGCTGATGTTGTTGAAGATTGTGATTATAATAATTATGACGATTATAATAAAATAGTTGACTTTTTGATCTAGTAAAGCAGATGCTAAATGGCGATGACCAGGTCCTTAAAAACAGCCGTAAGCTGATGTCATTTGATTATAATGTTGATGTCAACATTATTCGCTGAAGGATAAAAAAGCAAAAGTTGATTTTGAGATACTTTATAGTATTTTTGATGCACTTTCAAAAAAGTTCAAATTTAGCTGCTACTTTTTGCAACATTCTGAGTTAGAGGTCATTGAAAACTATCATTTTTATTTAAAAAATGATCGTAACTCGATAACGAAAAATGATATCGATTCACATTCTTCAGCAAAAATATTCGCAATGAAAAGTACTAAAATTGCTTCATAGATAGTATGAAGATAGACTAACTACTAAAAGTTATAGTTAAAAAACTGACTTTTTCAGGAGCACCCTAGGTTAAAGAAGAAAAATAATTATAGCATGAAAACCGATATAACTTTGATGCATTTGAAAATGTTACTTGAAAAACATGTTTCTACAACTTTGCTGAAATAAGTACCTTGCTACACCATTTAGTTCGAAAAAAAAAATTCGAAAAGAATGTTCGAGAGGACCACCCTAGTTCCATTTTAATTTAAAAGAAAGCCAATTTAATTTCCAAAAATATTCTCTCAGACATAATTACTATAAAATGAACGGTTTGGGAGTTATTGATTTTTGTACCGAAAAACCGCCCTTGTGAGCCATAGTGCAATGAGTCAACTGAGAGTAATGATCATAAAGTTGTGAACTAATTAACGTACAGAAAATCGTTTTGATAATGACAAGGAAACCGTGATTGAATTTCACAACACAAAAACTAATATTTCCACTAATAAAAGCGTTATGAGGGCGTTACTGAAGCGAAATTGAACATAAATATTAAACACATGATTTTGGTTCATTGTCCTGTTTTCGTAACGAAAAAATGTAAATGTTCTAGAACTCATGGTACTCTATGCAAGATTTTAGGAACAATGTTTTTCAGTGTAACAGTGGCCTCGGATGGATGAGGATGGCAAGATACAAGAGGTTTAAGTTTAGTCAGTAAGATTAACTACTTCAAACCAATCCGACACTACCACCAACCAATTCCATTCCATCTTGATAATAGACATTTACCCAATTTGTTGAGCTGAGTCGATTGGTACACAATACTCAGCCTTCCAGGTCTCATAAAAATCTTCAAAATTTAACCTTTCTTTTATGAGAAACGTAAAAAAATCAAAACCCTCCCAATGAGCATTTTCTGCGCACGGGCCTGGCTGTAGAAGTATTACTAATCGCCAATCAAGACACTCTAGCAACGCTGACCGGAAATGATGTTTCAGACTGGGACTTTGGAAAAAAAAAGTTGGAACAGTGAAATCTAAATAGAACCGTCGTATAATAAATAATGTAAATAAATGATGTTATGTTTAAAAAATGCACTTTCAGCGTTGTGGTGGCTGAAAGTGTCCGAGGAAGGCGGAAAAGAACACCCTTTTGCTAGCCTGTGAAGGGCGTTTCGTGTTTCTGTTTTGGTGCTGTTCGTTTGCTTTGCATCTAAATATTTATTGTTTCTAGAGCTAGTACGATAAGAGAAGATTGTATATAGCGATGCAATCGGAGACTGTACACATTTTTTTCCGTTGAATCTCAGTTTTTTTAATTGATTGCGGAGATCCCAACAGATCTTGGATATCAGTCAGCAATTTTTTCTCAATAAAAGTAAATCATCAGTATCAGTCATATCTGACTCTCGAAAAATATTCCAATGAAAATGATTAAACAAATGTAGTTCTTGTTGGGATATCAGCTCTTTCTAAAGTATGATAACAATTATGTGGATACGTGTTCTATAACTTTACAGAAGGAAGTATGGTGCTAGAGTGTTTCTGAAAAATGTTATAGTTGATCGAAAAGCGATGGTTCGAATTCAATGCCGGTATTTAATTCGAACCACCGATTTTCGATCAGCTATAGCATTTTCCAAAAAACACTATGTACCACTCTACTTGCAGACACTTCCGGTGAACTAAAAGAATCTTGATTTCTATTTCTGTTACCTGTTTTCATTCCAGTCCTTCAAATAAATTATCATTTATCATTCGCTAACATCATACGTGGAAGAAAAGATTCAAACATTTAAATAAAAATTACATGTGTCTCAACTTTTCGAATGTTAGCAGAAAATAGGACTTTGTATACTAATTCGAAATCGCAAAGTTTGAACAACTATTTATTTTTTTAGATACATTCTCGCGTGCTTCTTTCGTCAAAGTCATTAGACACTTTCTGGGCTATACGATTACGTAATAAATTTTATACTTCAAGAAAAACTGCGATTTCTAGAAATGAAAGGAAAAATAATAAGTTTTCCAATACAATTCTCTGTTACACCACCCTAAAGCATACGAATATGAAGATTTTAGGACAATTGCTAATCGAAGCAGGCGATGGTTAAAAGAACAGCGATTCGACATCAGGTAAAGTTTGGATTACTACACTGACCACTTCCTTAAAATATTGATCATGATGGTTACTGTTCTGTACGTTTCACCCGAAACGCGCTGTTTACATCGAGCATGCGAATGATCCGACAAGAAAAGCATGACGAAGAAACGTCGCCTACTTTGGAAAATCTCGAACGATAATTTCAAAAGAAACAGCCAAGTACAAGTATAAGAAATTTTTGCTGATAAATAAACGAAACAAAAATGGTTGATATCGCATGTATTTACTTATGATTCATATGATAGTGGCTCCACCGACGTAGTTTCACTAGAGAGTAGCATATCGGAGACGCCATTTCCCATCTGGAAATCCAGCTGAGCCGGTCAAACGGAACATGACGTCATAGTTATTCTAGTCTCTAGGTACCTACCGGTAGAACCAACTAGCGCAGGCGACATCAGTAACCGGCAACTTATTTGCGGCTGTTGTTCTGTTGAACTCCCTGCTTCACAGCCGCAGCTCGTTGCTCAGGACTCTTGGTACCTTCACCTTGTTGGTACGCTTGTATGGATTCCTTTATAGCGGCGGCTCTCTGCTGGGTGTTGGAAGCTGAAAAGACAAATTTAACAAGTCTTAAATTCTGACTATCTTAAGTGTTCTATATGCACTTACTTTTATTGTCCGGCATTTTGATTGGTTATCGCTGGAATACTTGGAAAAACGTCTGATCACTAGGAAAGTAATATCTAAAATGAAGCAAGGAAAATCGTTTCTATGGTATATAGCACCGAGAACTTGTACACATCTAACAAAAACTACTCAAAATAAGGGTAACTACTACTCAGTTTTGCTACAACTTTATTATTATTTTATTACTTGATTTGACATTGTTCAATGAATAGTTCGATTTCGCCGAGGGTCTTTTATATTTTTACAATACTACAAAAATTTCTTTCTGTCATTCGAACCTGAAATCCTCCTTCAAGGCGGCGAAATATTTCGAGTGTTGTCGACTGCAACTTGAGGTTCGATAGCTTTCCCTGCTTTCCTGCACAGTCAGATGTTTTGGTTTGTTCCACCGTCTATTGGAATGAAACAAGCGCTTGCTCTTTCAACACTCGCTTAAGTTTTCGATAAACTACTTTTTCGATTATCAATATAATGAATATTATCAACAGTCGCATATCACAATAACTATCTAGAATAACCTTGTTTTTAAAGCTTAGGAGAAGGATATTTGTTTCTTCCGACAAATGTGTACTAATGATTTGTAGAGAAGTCTTCAACAGTCAGTTATCGTGGAGTTTCTTCATTTCAAACAAAAATGTCTCTTATTTTTAGGAAAAATTGTAGAACTTCGAGAATTTTTTCCAAATGAAGAATCAATGACAGATAGGTGATGGAAATTAATGATTGACACCATTTTCAAATTCAAAATATCGACCTACGGTTACCACGAAACACTGGAAGCCTCCGTTTTATAAAAAGTGATCCTTACCTACTTTTACCATACTACGGCAATAGAGTCGCCATCGCAAGGAGAGGCTTTGACCCCAAGATTATTACCAGAGACTAATTGAGACGAAGGACTGAAGGATTTTCTATTGTTTCAAATAGTACTAGTACAGTCCCTTGATTAGTCAAAGAATGATCGGTACTCAGTACTCATTTCCATGTGCTTTGAATATAAGTAATAGTATCTAGAGACAAATCAAACAATAATAAAAAAGTTCGAAGGGGATTATTTGCACTTTAACTACTTAACTGTCAATTTTTCCACTATCGTTATTTATATTGATAAACAACGTTTTTATTTTCTTTTAGCCGACAAAACAATGATACAAGATCAAAGTATGCTGCGAAAAATATCACATCCAAGAACTCATTAGACATATCTTTTTAACTACAAGCAAAGCAAACACAAAATAGTTTGCTGTGCGGGGATATTGGGGTTGGAAGAAGTGTATGATTAAGATTAAAACCTTTATAATAAAAAAAACGTTTATGGTTCGTGATAAAACTGCAAACCACACTCCACCACAATCAGCCTTATGATGCCGTTTTTGCTAGGCTTTGAAGCTGAGTCAGTTTCTAACCTCAACCGTTGTTATCTCATACATTTTAACATCATTTGGGGATCGAACCTGACTCAGTTTCACCACAAACAAAATCATATTGCAGAATAAGACTGAACACGTCTAAAAACACATGGATTCTTTCAGTTTTATAGCTACTGTTGAGAGTGATTTCGGAGTAGAATTTCAACTAATAATACTTCGATAGAAGAGAAAGGAGGACATCCGCTATTTCAATTGCTGAACTCGAGAGTTCGTAAGACAAGGACATGAATCCTTTCAGCATATCAGAAGCTCCGTCAATTACGAAAATATTTGGCAATCGTCCAGCGGAGCCTGAAGAAGACGCGAAAGGCACGATTATTGTCGTCATTATCGACTGATCGAAGCAGGCGATGAATTTGTCCGAGTCAAATTAACGAATGTTCGCTTGCCTGGCTCTCCTGGGTCGGCAGCACAATTTTCAGAAAGTGACAAATTTCACAAGGTACCTTTTCTTCTGGTTATTGATAGATTACCGTTGGGTACCACCGAAAAAGCCTTAAATAAGGTTTTGGCACTTGCGTAAAAAACAAATAAATGAATTATTAGTTTAATTCGAACGGCGAGTTCGCTCCCGTCATACTTCTGGTAACGGGACAAGGGACCAGAAATCGACAGTCTTTATAAGCTCTGTCACCCACCGAAGTACGATGGGTTGAACTAAAAAGTTAGACAACGGACGATAATAAAAACCCGAGCCTTGGTATCTAGCGGGGAAATTAAATAGATCAAATATGTTGGGTACTAGCTGCGGTTGTTTGTGATCTTGCTTTGCAGGCAGGGTATGATCACCATCGCTAGTGCGATAATCATAAGTTCATCATATCCCAGGAATAGCATAAGGGTTAGTGCATTGGGCCGGAGTCTCGAAGGTTGCGGGTTTCAATTTCGCCTCTGGGGGAATTTTTCCCATTTAATTGCTTTAGCTTCACTTATCATTTCAATCAGTTTTCCCCGTTGGATAACAGCAAAAAAGTCCTTATGATTTTGTTTTTGAGTTTGAAGTTAAGCCATTTACTACACAGTAAACTGGATGTACCTAGAAAATTGGTAGTAGGAATGTACCCAAACAGAAATCTCTATAAAACGTATTATTTTCCATGTGCAAGGTAGACATAATTTACCTAATTTAGATAGAGTGAATATACCCACTTTTAAATTTGTGCTCTTTTCCTAAGAAGCCTAAGTAAGTTCCACAAACTAGTGATTGGAACCTAATAGTAGGTAATTTGAACCCATTTTATGGGTACTACGCTACTACCAATTTTCTAGGTATATCCAGTTTACTATGGAAAGCTGCTAACGGGGAAACCGATCATAAAATGACACAGTGGTATAGCTGGAATTAAAACCTCCGAATGCGATGCCGCTTTATTGGCTGGGATTCGACTTAGCGACCCTAGTGCTACCGCCTTATGCTACAGTACAGCTTACAGAACCATGACTGTGCATGAGTAGTATTGCGGGTATTGAAACCTCTGAGATGAATAATGCAAATGTCTGCCCCTCAGAGGTGATCTTTTTGCAGGAAACTCCGGTCATCCTTCCGTTCCAAGGCCTTCGATTTATTTCTACCTCTTTGACATGCTGGGTACAAGTATCATCATTTCGTGGTTTGTGTCACTGACTTGTGAAAACTGCCTATGATTTTAACAAAAAGTGTGGTTTTTCATATTATGTACAAGATGAATCTCAAAAGTTTGTATTAAAAAGTTGTAGAATACCCTCATTCTAAAAATAAACACAAAAACGCCTACAACCCTAAAACTGGAAAAAATTAAATTCAAAACTCAAAAACACAAATAGCAATGATTTTCGTGTTTGGTGGTCCCAAATTCATCGCAAAATCAGTGCGAGATAAAAATAATTGCCTGTAACAAAATCTTCGCAGCTACGCGTAACGATTTCTTGTCCAAAGTTGCAATATTCATGTAATACATTCCAAAATGTAAACGAACAACATAAAATTTCTGTTTTTTTGTAACTAGCATGTCGTACGACCCAACCACAAACCTTTTTGAAATTTGTCTAGTATTTCATTTTTTTTTTGATTTTCTATTTTTTAATATTCTTAAAATTGGAAGGATATATTTGTTCTGTTTTCTACGTTATTTCATGTTCTTCCATTTTGTCATTTTACATTTCGCACCTAATTTCACCTTCATGATGTTGTTTACAACATTGAGAAAGCCTTCTCACTCAAGCAATCTAGCTTGGGTGTATTCCTAGATATTGGGGGTGCTTTTGACAATGTGTCCTTCTAGTCTATTCTGGAAAGCGACGCGCGGTCATGGGATATCTGCATGTATCTGTATGCGAGTTGTATAAACGCAATGCTTAGTAACCGCATACTTTGTTCGTCACTGCGACAGGCTGAGATACGGTAGTTGAGTATTTGCGGTTGTCCTAAGGACGGCGTTCTATCAGCTGGGTGTTGCATCGTTCGCCCCTCTCCCCCTTATAATTGCACCTCACCCCTTCATCACCCCCCCCTCGGACCACACTTACACTCGCATTCTCTTCATTGACCCCGTATACCGGAAGTGTATGTGTGTCATTTAAACTTACACAATTTTCTCAGAAATGGCTGAACCAATTTACACAAACTTAGTTTGAAATGAAAGGTACAGCGCTCCCATAAGCTGCTATTGAATTTTTAGTTCATCCGACTTTCAGTTCCAGAGTTACGGATTGGAGAGTGCGGTTACACAGCAAGTTCTCATATAAACTGGTAACACCATGATGTCTAAATTATTAAAATGGGTACAACATTGTTTGTATTTGCAGGTCTAGATCACTTATGACCAATCAAAGTTGATTTGACCACATTGGCCACCTATGACGGTTCTTATTGCCTCCGGGGAACTCGCCTAGTCTCCAAATTATTAGCACACCTAGATCCCTGGTGGCTAACCAAGAATTTTTTAAACATATTGTCCACTATCCGGGTATATACCAGAATCAGTTCTTCGGTGATGACTGTACCAATTTTCACTATCTTAGTCACAAATGCAAGATACAATATGGGGTTGGATGTTTCTCCTACCCTTGATCCCCTCCCCCATACCCTTCCACTCTCCCGGCCCTCTCGACAAAACGATTCGAGCCAATATATTCCGATTCCCGTGTGATTTATTTTTTGCCTTTCTCAATAGAAAGGTATGGAATTGCTCTGAAAAGTGACATATACCATTCGATTCAGTTCGTCGAGTTCGGCAAATGTCTGTGTGTGTATTTATGTGTGTGTATGAATGTGTGTATGTATGTGTGTGTATGTATGTGTGTGTATGTGCATCTGTGTGTGTATGCGAGCACAATCTCACTCACTTTTCTCAGAGATGGCTAAACTGATTTTCACAAACTTAGTCCCAAATGAAAGGTGCAACGTTCCCATAGGCTGCTATTGAATTTCTAATGGATCCGACTTCCGGTTCCGGAATTACAGGGTGATGAGTACGAACACGCAGAAAATGTCGATTTGAATAAATTCTGCAATGAATGTATAATGGTGAAAAATTTACCAAAATGTGACCACAACTGCTTCGATTTGTAGTACTAGGTCAGTAACAGTCATTCAAAGTCTCTTTGATCACATTGGCCACCATCATCGGTTCCGGAAGCCCCGGCGGAAGTATCCAAATTCAGAATAACAGTCACATCGGTTTCTCGGAGATGGCTAGACCGAATCAACTAAACTCAGTCTCAAATGAAAGATGTTGCGTCCCCGTAAATGGCTATTAAATTTTATCCCGAACCGACGTTCGGTTCCGGAGTTACGGGTTGTGGCGTGCGATCACGTAGCAAATGGTGATTCAAACCGATATTCCGGTGAAAGTAAAAAAGGTAAGAGTTTCGCTAAAATATCTTTCAAACAACTTAAATTTGCAGTTCTAGGTCACCGACGGCCAAACAAACTTTCGTTGACTACATTGACCACCATAGACGGTTCCGGAAGTGCCCGGGAAAAAAAACTAGCAAACTCATATCAGTTTCTCGGAAATGTTATAAAATTAATAGAATAAAATAAATTGTTAAATACTAGCAAATTGGATGAAATGAATAAAAATAATGACTGAACAGAATCAATAAAATAATAGAATGAGTAAAATGAATAATAGGGGGAAGTGGGCCAATTTGGACCCTCACTTGTTTCTCAGCTATGGTAATATTATGAAAAGCGTATATATCATTTTCATAGCTGTCATGTACCTCTGTTCTATCTCACAAAATTTTACGGTTCTCAGTTTTAGTGAGCTTGCGCTAGGGACGGAGGTTGTTTCGAAGCACTTTTTTGAAAAATGTGTAAGCCAAAAACAAGATTTTTAATGACAACAACAATTAATTAATTCATTCAAGTGCATTATCGCTATTTTGGATCTGCCGGACAATATACGTTATCTAATATCTTGGGTTTTGGGCGAGACTATCAACTGTTTTAGTTTAATCGAAATGGTTGGGCCGATTTTCACAAACTTAGTCCCAAATGATAGCTATATTATCCCCACAGATGTCTATTTCTGTATTCTTATTTTGATACCGCACAACAAAATGAATACACGAATTTGTGGTTCAAGTTATTTCCTGATAATAGTTTTTATGGGTTTTTATGTGTAAGCTAAAAATAGAGAACTGGAAAGATATGGTTGATGGAAGGTATAGCGCGGTGACGAGATATTGGCGGCCGGTGAGTCCCACTAATGGGCATTGGGGCTGTAGTGGTTATTACGAATCTGTTGGAAATTTGTAATGAAGTCATGACAGTTCTTCGATGGTGGAGTGGTTAACGCACCCAACTAGAGCTTGAAAGGACGTAAGCTCGATTCCTGCTTTTCTCAGGCTGTATTGAACAGGTAAATTTCTCAGTGCAAGTGGACATTTTTCAAAAAAACTTCGTTATGGATCGACTCCTCTTGCAAAAAAAAATGCAATGGACGATAATGATGGAAGACACAAATCGACGTCAACATTTCATAAGGCACTATGTACAAAATCCTTATTTTGGAAATATCAAGTTAGAATTTCAACTGATGTTTTTTAATCCTATTTGTCCAATTGATTATGAAATGTGATTGTTGTATAGTAATATTTAATAAAATTCAACTGGGTATACTAAAATGTAACGATTTTCATTTAAATTTTTTTATTTTCATTAAAATTAAGAAATACATGATTTAGTCCCTTTCAAAACGCATGCACTTTTTGTGCCATTCGACATAACACCTTTTCGGCGAGTCATGGTAAATAACCCCTACTTTTAGGCCTTTTGTTTTTATTTGAAGAATATGTGACGTTTGTTTTTAGATCCATTCTGCGTCCGAGTTGTTTTTGTGCCTTTTTATTTCTTTTTATACCATAAAAATAATATAAATATATAGAATGAAGTGCTTGTTCATCGATATAGTTCAGGATTAAGTTGATTCCGCAGATGGCTGGTCCGCGATTGTTCAGGTACAAAACAAACGACAACAATGCGGAATGCGCTTAATGCATTGAGCTGGAGGTGAAATGTACCAGAAAAAAGGATAAACAGAGTTTCGATAGGCAATCAGGCAACTATTTGCAAGGAATCAGTGTAGGACCAGTGGATGATTTGCTAATCAGAGATGAGACATGGGCATGAGTTTGACATGAATTTTTTTCCTATGAAATAAATTGACTGCTACCAGTAGTTCAACCGAATAGATAGCTTGTTGACAGTAGCGCTTTGCTAAAACAAATGCTTCTCTCCCGGATTAATATAAATATTAACAAGGATGAGCAAGTATACGTTAAGGATGCCCATTATAATAGCTGCAGTCGGAACGTGTACCGGTGCTGTCAGATGCTGTATTGCAGGATGCAGGATGTGGCTCAACGGTGTGCAAAACCACCTTATCTTTACGGTGGAATCACTAGAAACCCTGAATCAGGATGTGAGTTTTGTAAGGGATGCAAAGGTGATGAAGAAAAAAGACAAATATGTTACTGGATTAAATAAACCTGAAAGTTAAATATTGCTTCCTTTTTATATGATGACTTATTCGCACAATTTGAGGCGCATTTACAAATGTGATTCTGTAGAAATCGAAATACTTTCCACTAATTGTTAAATGCAAGAATAAAGAAAAACTATTAAACATATGATTTCAGGTCTCCGTAAGCTGAACTATTACCGTTCCGTTATGTGACTTGTTCCAATCGCTCATGGATAGTATTCTTGTCGAATAGGCCGTTGGCATAGATTGCAGCTCCAACGACGCTTTTCTGTGTGCAGGAACCGATGATGCTTTAGCACTGTACTGTGGGAAAAAGTGCCAAAGTGAACCAATAGATGACGATATTTTGAATCGCTTAGTAAAAAGTGAAACTTTCAATTTTATGACCTCAGGTGAACTCTGATTCCTGTTCCAGCGGCGAATAACTTTGGGCAAGTGAAAATAAACGATAAAGGAAAACAAAGTGGTCGTTCGATTGAAAAGTATTTTATTTTAGATTAATTGTATAGCCTTGTTCCACATTACGACGAATCGTTTGACGGATGAATATGTGTTGCAATCTCATTAACGACAGCAAAATGAAACGGAAGTCGGATTTGCTCGACCCATATTCATATGCAGAATAAGGCCACTTACAGAGTAGCGGCAAGAAGCTGAGCTGGGGCTGAAACTGACATTGAAATGCGAGAAACCTGCTTGCTGCAAACCAAAGGGTTTATGTCAGCCGAGCGGATCTGTGCCGACTGCCTGCGTTTACTCTGACATGCTGCAAGCAGGTTTCTCGCACTCTAATGTCAGTACCAGCCCCAGCTCAGCTTCACACGTCCACTCTGTAAGCACCCTAAGGATGGTTATTTTGGAATCAGCAGTCTTCCTCCAAATTTGCGTCCATGTCTCCATCGAATATGAAATCTTGTTCCACTTCTTTTTGTTTCCGACCTCGCTTGGAAGTGACAATATTTCTGAGCATAGTCTCATAGTACTCTTTGTTGGAGACGTATTTCATTAATTCTCTCAGATCTTCGAGTTTCGCTTGTTGTAGCTTCAATGGGTGCTCATCAATCCGTTCTAGTTCTGGAACTGGAGTATTCGCGAGATCACATGCGTCTGCCAATGTGAAGGTTTTATATTGAGCGTCGGAATGAGAAAGTTTGTAGCCCACTACTCCCGGGTATGAAGAATTATATTCAAACGATACGATGGGTTTAAATTTCAAAACTTCCCCATTATCGTCAAGCTTAGGGCGTTTGTAGCGTACGTAATGCGTAAAACTGTGACTGCTCAAGTTCGATGACCTGAAATGGAGGCGAATAGCTCTAATAGTTGAAAACCAATAAACGAATAAACTTACCTGGAGTGGATTTATCTTCCTCACTTGAGCGATGAACACCGCCCAGTCTCGCGGGATTTCTATGTCTATCGAAGTCGTTTTTTTCGCCTTCTGGATTGCGGCATGAACGGAGTCAACCTCCATATGACTATGCCCTGACACCATAAACTTATGGCGTATAACCACCTCCAAACCTTCCTGATGTACAGACTCAGCAAAGTAACTTAACAATGCACACATAACAAAATTGTGGTTTTGTCCGCTGCACCGGTCCGAATAGAGGTTGACAAGTCGAACATCTGGAAACTCTCGAAGTAGAGCTTGCATAAAATGCAATATACACGAGCCTATCTCTTGGGCACCACGACGAGCGATTGTCTCGTTCCATATGAAGCATTTGACATGATTTTTACCATGCACAGTATAGAATACAGTCAAATTATACGTGTAAAGTTGGCGCTTATAAAACGCAACTCCGCAGCGCAAATATGGCGTGGCTAAACACTTTTGAAGATCAAAACTGACCGTACAGATAGATCTGTCCTTTTTAGCATTGTCAACGTCTTCCTTCTTCATTTTATAGACGAAATCGGATGCCTCTTGGTGTCTCTTTTGAGCCATCCCTGGTGTTATCATCTAGCGCTGCCTTCACAGCGATTTTAAACTTATCGCAATCATTGCAACAATCCTTTTGAGGTTTTTTAAAGGCTAAATTGAATGTGTGAAATATTATGCGATATGTATTATAGTGAACGATTTCTTTACTGTCTGCTTTGCATTTGCTGATGTATAAATCGTACATTTTACGAATGTTTAAATCGGATGATAAATACATTCTAGAACTCGATTCTCGACAATAGTGTGATCGATATGACGGGAAAGATTTTATGTGCTCTTCGATATAGCTCTTTGTTTCGCTACTTATCGATATATGGCTTGAAAATTGTAGCCTATTGTCGTCAGAACAAATGCCTGAGCCCTTTAGAAGTTTCTCAGTCAAAACTCTTGCCTTTCTGTGTCCGATGTCGAAAGTTGAGAGAAACATTTCCTTACATACACGGACCCTTCCTCCTACACCCGGTAGAAAATAATGATAGGTGTACTTCCGATTCGAGTTCAGAACCTAAAAAACAACACAATGTGATAATAGCTCTACATGAACATTGTTTTATAAAGAGCTTACTCGGTGCTTTTGTGCATATTTTACATCGATGTGTGAACTGAGAAATTGATTCTGCCCAGACATTTTTAATTGAAGCAAGCTTCTTAACATTTTCTCTCGCATCTCGACGGAATACTTCGAATGGCAAGTCATTCTTGTACATTTGCACGAACCTTTCATTCGTCGGGCTGGTACTTTCTTACCAGCAGAACTGGTACCTATATTCTAGTCCTAGCTCTCTTCGCTCTTTATTTTTCAAAATCGAACGCTTTGCCTTACGGGTTGGCTCCTCCAAATCCATAAAACCTAAGCCTTGGTTATCTTAAAAAAATATATAAATTAACATCGTTACTACTTTCAAAGCTCACTATATGTACCGTCATCAGATGTGTCCGTGGAATCACCCTCGTCGATCAACGTATCGTTATGGTAGGGTTGAAAGTATTCGAAAAGAGAAAAATCATTTAATAACGTAGCATCTCCCGACTCATCCTCGCTGTCACTGTTATCTACAGCTTCGTTACTGCTGTCCCGTCTATTGTCGTCGAGTTTCGACGTATTAGTTATCGTGGCTAACCTTTGAACGAGGCCTTCGGTAACAGAATCAGACAGTGTTTTCACATCACGTTGAGTATAGCTAATCGAGACATCTTGGCTTGTCGTGTATACTGACCCTTTTTCATCGCTCCGTGCACATTTGGTCAATGTAGTTCGAGGCAATCTCGAAGAATGATTGTTCATGGGAATTTCCACAAGTTCGTTATTCTGACGTATAACAGTTGATGAATTACAGTTTGGGGATCCTGGTGTAAAATGATTTAACAGCCCATTGTTGCAGACCTCACCGGAAGGACGAACATACCGCACCTGATGTGAAACACGGTTGGATCTGATTGGAAAAGTTGCCTCGTGGGGGTGCTGGCTTGATATTTCGTACGATTCTACGGAAGAAGCACGAACATATCGATCATCCATTGTGCGTACCATCTGCGAATCGGAAAGCCGTTCGCTTGCCAGTGAACCAAATCGATGGCGACGTCCAGTTTGTATAACTCGATGTTTCAATGTCTGATGGAGGGCAATCTTTCCATGGCCACGATCACTCACTGATTTTTGAACGGGATTACGACGAGGAGTACGAAACAGGCGGTGTTCCATTGCTTGAGCAAATGGGCCAACAGCGTGAATGCGGTCGCTCATTAAGGTTCAAGTTACCTTTTTTGAGCATGTGTTAGATTTGAACGCTGGGTAGTATGGGTAGGAAAAATCGTGTTCAGCTTTGCTACCGGATTATCCATTTAAACCTTTTCAAAACTCCAAAAGAAGAATATCAGCCGATTTATTAGATCACAACGATTCAAATCATACAAAATAGCTGCTGGAAAAACTATCGGTTTCGTTAAATGGTGCTTTTGAAAAAGTGGCTGTGATTTTTTGTCACACTACCACACCGTACTGGGGTACGCATCACAACTGCGCAATGAAATAACCACAGCCACTTTTTCAAAAGCACCATTCAGCTAAGCCGATAGTTTTTCCAGCAGGTATTTTGCATAAATTGAATCGTGGTGATCGAAAAAATCGAGTGATATTCTTCTTTTAGAGTTTTGGAATGGTTTAAAAGGATAATCTGGTCGCAAAGCTGAACACAATTTTTCTAACGCACACTACCAAGCCTTGAGGTAACTTGAGCCTTAAGAAATCTGTGTTATTTGAAACCGTCCGGGATGAATGTGCGCTTCGAAAAGGGTGATTTAATAGCGATTCGTTATACAAGCTTACTGGCGGACTCATGTAATCACGGCACGAACTAAGAACAGGTTGGTTTGACACAGACTGATCGTGGAAGCGCAAACTTGACGAAGTACCGTGCATGTTTCGTGAAGTATGAACGTATTGTTCCTCCATTGTTCGAACCAACAGCGTTTGATTGTACCGTCGTTCGTAGCGCGGAGTACAAAACAGCCGGTGATCCATGGTACGAATCAGCAAAGTTTCATCGCAGGATTGTTCCTCTTGTGATTCTGGCTGACGTGTGATTTGACGGTGATTCGGGGTTGATGAAACTACATTCGCAAACGAAAAATCCAAATTATCGCTCGTTCTGTCTGAAAAACATTGCTGAACGTTCGATAATGTAGTACAGATTCCGACTTCCTCATAACGAGCGACCGACGGATTCGAAGTAACAGTCCCAGGTGCTTTCTCCTCACTGATCCAAGCTGCTGCATCTGAACCAAACTATTAATATTATGTTGCAATATTGCCTGTGTCGGACATACATACCGAGCAGTAAATTAAAACCGTTCGAGTTTTCCATTTCAATGGTAAAAAACTTCCAAAAACCGCAAAATTACCGTTTAATTCTCAAAGATAATTCAAACGTCACAACTCTGCCATTAGCACAGAAGCTGAAAAAAGTGAATAGGCCTTTTTTGATCAAAGGGCTCAAAATCTTTTTCGTTCGGAACAATTTGAAAGGAAGATAGTACCTTCCCAATTTGAGAACGAATTCAAACAAATTAAAATAATAACTCATGTATTGTTTTTACTGACGAAATAAGTTTTAATTTCATACGGGAACTAAAACTAGTAGTGTAAGTTGTTATGAGATACAATACGACCAATAAATAGAAACTAAAAAAAAGATAGGACATATAATAGTGATCATTTATTATGCTCTTCCAATCATATAATCCCTTATTTTTAGTATGGAAGTAAAAGGTGTGATCATTCGAAAAAATTGAAGTCACGTATTTTGCTTTTGTGCCTTTACGAAAACCAGTTTTTTGGAAAGATGTTTAAAATAAACATGAACTCATTTTTGGTATATAGATAGCTTTGCTAATGTTTGTTTGAATCATGCATCTTTTTGATTTGTTTACATTTAGTTTATGTGCCCTTTTGAAATGTTCTCGTCGAAATCTTTCTTCAATGTAGGACTCCTGGTAAGCTCACGGTGTTTATTTATCAATACCGGTGCCGGTCATTACTTAATGTAAACAGAGGAAGCACACAAAAGCAATGTTAGTCCGACACTGATTGTGATTACATTCTTTTTATATCACTGCGTATTCTGTATATCTGTATATATTACTCTCAACAACTGCAAGGGGTAGAGAATGGTCGTTAGTAAAGATTGGGATTCGAATAAACTGTACTGGCATTTGCGTACGATTCAAGATGATCGAAGACTCTGGATACATGAAAAAGGAGATAGATCCAATAACATGAAAAGAAGATTTCCGTCTTTGTCGCCTTTTACAACGTGGGAGCAGGAAACCAGTGGATCAATTCTTAGCTTTAGCCATTACATGCTACGCGGCTACTTTGGAGATCGATAATAGTGACATCAACATTCTAGCGAATTCCACATCCACGTACATAAGGATTAAACAATTTTTTTTAAAATATTTTTGTATTGTAATTAAAATGTATCTGTCGTGTACAAAATGATTTAATCAAACTTTTTCTTTAGGGAGAACTACAGCGCAACAATGGCTCGATTTGGTTGTTTTTTTTTCAGCAAGTAGAACTCCTGTGCTTACAAAACTTCGTGACTAGTCGTTTGCTCGTGAACTCAAGTAGTGTTCTCTTTTTGAATTTGCGATTATCTGACGCACAGGTTTGTCTACTAAGATAAAGATGAGAGAAACAGAAACACAAATTTTCTTACTTACTAAAGTTAGGCATTGTGCTCTTCATGTACGCAATGGTTAATCACTTTGTTGATGTTAGCAAGAATGTAGCGCAAAAAAAAATTAACTAATATTGTACTGCTAATAACACTATTCTTAAAAGTTATCCTGAATTCTGAGAAAATTTTGCGACGAACTTTATGATATGAATATCTGTTAGAATTGACGAATACTTGGCAAGGTTAAGATAAATATGTTGTTTATGTTCAGAAGAGCAATCTAATTGTTTCATTGTGAATGTGGCTGCTATGTCACTGTTAGGTGGATACAATCAATAATATCCTCGTAAATAATTCGTATGATGAACAAAAAAATAATTCTATTCGAAAACAAATATTTCTTTTGTGTTTCGATTTAACATAAAATTGGTCGGTTCCGTCGGTCGGTTCCGACAGCATGAAGTAACAAGTTACTTTACGCTTGTCCGGACATGCCGTAGACTCAGGTGATTCGCATTTCTAATGCCAAATGACCCTGACTCCTACGGTAGCAGACAAAAAGTTAAGTCGCCGGTGAGCTGTATGCTTGCATATATGATCCTGCCACGCTTTTCTAAACTTTCTCGCTTCAACTCTTTGCTCTCCCTTGAGTACTATGGCTCTAAATATTGAAAAATATACTTCACCTTCCAGTCCCTTGCTAATTAAATGCCGTAACAACTGTTGACAAATTGACTCAATAGGTCGTTAACAAAAATGGTTAACAAAAAAAAATATGGTAAAACTATTCATTACTCTTATTTTATATATTTTATCAGCCCCTTGGTTTATATTAGGCTGGCAAAATGGGAACATTGTCAAAATCGGGACATCCTTTACATTTTTTTAATAATCCTGCTGTTAAAATATTCTTTAGTTGCATTAGGGCATAGTCGCACAACCCTTTTTGATTATTTAGCGCAAATTTCTCCAAGGAACAACCTGTCAATGCAAAATTAAAAATAAACTCTTTTTCTAATATTGCACAATATTGTAGGATAAGCTATTTTACAGGTATAAATTGTGCCGGTTGAATTTAAATTGTAAATTAACAATTTAATATGGTGTTGCAGATAGCTTTTAAAATAATTTAAAGCAAAATTGTACAATTGTGAAAAGTTTTCATATACAATAATATGTGAAACATGTTTCTTTTAAATTGATACTAATTGAATAAATTTCAATCTGACGACACATTTCTGCCAAGATATTGTTTCGTTATGTGTGCTGATAAATGTGAAGCCGCATTCTGGCTATGCGGATGTATAGACTTATCCAGCTGCGTTAGTATTGTGTCGTTTTGACGTTTAAATTGGGAGGAAAACAAATCATTTGCACTGCGAATTGGGAGGAAACCAAACCGCTTGTGGGCTTAAGGGGAGGGCGGTAGTATAAAAATGCGAGATCTCGGTGTGCGTATTTTAAACGTCAGATATCTCAATACATCCTGCACACTCATGAGCGAGCAGATTTGTTTTTGCTCAACTTTCTATCATTACGGATACAGCTCAGTTAGTACAGTATGTCATCATCAATTCGTCATCAATTTCATTAGACATCGGTGATCGTCAGATCCATCACAGAAATCTTCTTGATATAATTTCATATATAGTACGAAATTTGAATAATTTATTTAATAAGTTATTTGATAGCAATTTGTTTGAGAGCATACTTTTCCATCTATTGACGTTGTACTGTATTGATAAAATTTGCAATTCGACGCGATCAGTGTGTGTTATATTACACTCAACATTTCGATCGTGAACCTACAAAGCGGTCTAACTCGCAATACAAATCAAACTACACGCTCATTCAGAACTACTCAAAATTTGAGTTCCGAGTACTCAAATTCAAAAATCTAGGCAAACTGTCAAAAAATGAGTTTTGAGTTGAGTGAAATTATCTCATCTCTTGAGTAACCGTTAAGTTTTAAAGTTTTGGGTGAAAAAATTACTTTGAACAATTGACTAAAGTTGGGTGTCGACCAGAACTTAAAAAAAGACCTTGCTGTGAAGAGGAGGTGCGGGAACATTCAGGAAAATCAATCGTAAGTTTCGCCAAGTTTTATTTTTGCTTTAACCTAATTCCTTTTGATTTTTTTCAGATCCAGCCGTTACTAAGAGATTATGATCTGCATTCTATCTAGGAAGGGGGAACATTCAGGAAAAAAAAGCTCCCGGAATATATGGACTGAGATCCAAACATCGTGTTAACGCCGGGAGGTATAGGTAAATAACATTTTAAATTACGTTGAATTTTCATATAGCTATATTCTAAATATGGAGTGGTTATTTCTCACATTTTGTTTTTGAGTAAAAAGTACTCAAATGTTGACATGTTCAATTCGAACTCAAAACTGAGTAAGCGAGAAAAACTCTCCTTTTGGCTATGTGCACTTTTTATGAAATTGAGTGGCTGGCCACTCACTTTTGAGTTATGTTGGATGAGCGTGTAAGATAAGAATACTTCTCGACAAACATAAGCGGACCCTACACGATCAGAAATATTGACAATAAATCATATATTGATCAATATATTGATGGTGTAAGGTCATTTTGAAAATATTGATTCTGTAGAATTTAAATGGGATTGATGGATTGAAGCAGTCTTGTCAATATAATTATTGACAATATTTCTGTCTCGTGTAGGGTCCGCTATATGATTACGGCCTAAAAACCAACTGTCAAAATCCACTTTGATTGGAAATTCCAGACAAACCGTTACTAGTCGAACACAGTTCACAACAGTTTATGAAAGAGAAAACTTTTCTCTTTCATTTACTACCAACATCTGTGATTGGCGTGTAACGGTTTGTTTACGGCTTTCAGGCCGTAATCATATGTTCGTCGATACTTGTTCGCATCTTATTCCGGACGAAACGTAACATGCAGAATGTAGGTCTTTTTACACTGTTTGTAAACATCTGTGCTTAGCTTGGCCAGGGATGAAATCGGTTAAATTTAATTCTTAGGCTATATTTCTCGTTAGTGGAGAACAATTTTGGTAACAATTATTCTTTCTCCATTAGGGAGAAAATTGTTTAAACTTATCTTTGCACGTGAAGAGCACAAAACCTATAACTAAATTAGTTATGGAATATGCGTTTCGATTTCGTCTCGTCAGAATCCGGCACTAACTTAGTTAAATTGTTCTTCGTCAGATATTTACCCATTTCAAATGAATTTTGTCTCTGGCCGATTTTTGATGCGGCTTAGGCCCTTTTGCCGAGATACAATAGAATTCGCTCTCGTCCAATCGCTGTTCTGTCACGACCGGTTATGCGGCAGCTAGCTTCAGTGCAATCGCCAACGAATCGAGCTGGTAAGCACATTATTGCAATCATATAGTGTATTTTCATGCTTTATAGTTACGATTTCAGCTAGAGTATCGAAAAAATGGGAACATCGATGTCCAAAAAAGAGCAGCGAGCCGCGGATATTCGAAATTCTTTGTCATTTTACAACCGAAAACATGATCCATGGGGGTCTGATCACCGAGCAGCGGCTGTGTTCAGTGGTGTTCAGCGGAACAATCGTCGTCGATCGGGTTCCGCCGGTTGCGGTTGCTTGGGCTGGTTAGTTGTGTTACTGGCAGTCGGAGGATCTGTCTGGTATACAAGGAGGTGGATGAAGCAAAGTACACAAGAGTTTTCTGCTTATTTCCCGATGTCCACAGTAATTTGGCGAGATGATTCCCCGCTCGCGCAGTACGTGAGCTTCACGCTCAATTATTGTGTTTCGTTGTGGCAGAGCTTGGTGCAACTTTGGAAAGAAAAGCTTTCAGATATGACAAATAAACTGACAAGGTGGTTTTAATGGTACCGACACAATTTGGTTGTGATTATGTCCGCGGACTGGGTCGTCTATTTATGTTAAGTAAATACATCGTATTTCTATTTTGTTTCGTTAAAATTTAACTGGTATTCATTTTATTTATATACAGTTCGTATATGAACTTTAAACAATCTGAAATATTGGCAAGCCAGGGGCCAGGCTATTCCCAGAAATTTTCTTCTTGTCATTAGGTGGCTGTGAGAATAGGGACCCGTGTATTGATCAATATATTGATGGTGTAATGGCATCTTGAGAATATTACAACTATAGCGGCGAACACTAGTAGCGGTAAGCTTAAAGCTAGTTGGTACCGCCACACGGTACTATCTTTGATTTTAGACTTGAGTTTAGTCCGGTCTAAGACGTTGGTACCTGTCATCGCAGAAATGGCTGCATCCTGAAACGAACCCATAAAACAGAACAGAATCTGAATTTAGAAGTGTTGAACACGATGTCCTACTTCAGGACAGTTTCCCGTTGGGTACTGTTAGCAGTCCCAACAAGCGCGTCCGATTCCCATAGGCTGAACGAATCCAGCAGGGAATGGAACATGAACCATTTAAGGTTGAATATAAAAACTATTCATCCAAGTTTCAGGGATCTTTGGAACATACCTGTTACGAGAAGCAAAGGAAGTTTTTCGGCAAAATGAACTCTAAGTTTTATATTAAAATCGACTTTTAATTTCTCTTGCAGTTTTTTGTTACATTATTCCAACGCGCATACGGGTTTAGCAGAAAGCCTAAATCCCAGTCATTCGTCAGAGGTTACGGATGTATTCCGACTTTTCTTTGAGTTTGATGGGACGGGTTCTGCGTTTTATCTTATGGCTTTGGATTAATAGCAGCAGCAATATCTGTGAAAGAGAGAAAGACCAATAGTAATATGTAGGAAAAGGAGCTTACACCGAACACGGAAGGAATTTGTCAGTCCGTGTTGCGTTGGCATAAATACCTTTTTTCTATTTATCGCGGGCATCTATAGTCACACTGGCCGTTCCGGGGACGATGAAGGGGTTAACTGTATTGCCCTTCATCTGAGCGCTGACGGTGGAGATGTGGGGAGATGGCCCATCTGGATAATTGGTTATAATTTTAATTTTTTTTAATGTGCACTTTTACTTACCTGTAGCGCATCTTGCAAGTCAAGATGGCTTCATGGTTGATCTTGAGAAGATTTGTGGGTTTCTGCAGGTCAATCTTTTGCAGACAGTTTGCATCCTGGCAGCAAAAGGCAGCCACCATTGTTTTCGCCTGAAATAGACATTTTTTCAAGTAAATATCAATAGAAGCAAAGCTTCGATATGTTTATTGATGTTTCTTCACTTACCTCGATTTTCGTTGAATATTAGGCCGATATTCACGATTCTTCCACTAATATTTAACTTTTAGCACTTCGATCGTAATGTAAACATGGAGCATAACGATATGCTGCCATGACAGTAGTGTGACGTTTTGTGATTGACGAGACAAACGTCAGTTTGCTCGCCGGTAGACTTGCCCGCCTGGTTTCTATTAGTGTTCGGTTGACTCATATTGCCACTTCTACAGATAGCGTGCCAGACAGGTGAATTTCGACAGCTTCCTATTCCTGGGTATCCAAATCGGGTAAAATTGCCAAGGGGATGAGGTTTTCAATTAACGGGTGCCTGGGTGTACATAGCGATTAACAACGTTACACCTAAAAAAATCGTACGTGTGAGTAAAACCTCTATTTTTTGTAAAATGTTTAAAAAAAAGAAACGCTCCGTAAGACCCAATAGTTGTGATAGTGTTCCTATAGTTGTAAGTCTATGTTCCCATTGTTGCACTATCTGTTTTCGTTCATCCACATGGGTTATTTCGTACCATTTCAACAAATATAATCGAATCAAACAGTATCAAATTCTAATAGTATAAGAAAATTTACTATTTTTTCAGTCTTTTGGTTTAACAGTTATGAGCTCGACAGGGTAGCCGGGCACCTTTTCATATTTCAAACCAAAGAATTCCAGGCTTCCTCTACAAGCTGGGGATTGGAATCTAGTTACATCTTAAAACATCACCAAGCTTAGCTTCTGGGGGAATAAAATTGATGATGTGGGAAACGGGAGCCTGAGGAAAGGCCTCAAGATTTTTTTACCACGTAACAAGACGATGAGGATACCCGGGCACACCCAAAACTGAAATGCTCATAACTGCGGCATTTTCCCCCCAGTTTGATGGACGAATTGACCGTCGTTGCAAATAAAACTGCTATCACAGCTTCGCAGCATAATCAAATGGCAAAAGATGGATGGCTCTGAACTGGGTTCCAAAAGAGTGTGGCGTTCTGACTGGTCAGAATATGACTTACGTAAACAGCGTCGTATTCAACAACAAGTAGAGAAAGATAAAGCTACAAAGAGTTAAAATCGAAAAGAAAACAAGGTACAAGATACTGCAATATCAACAACAACTACTACAACAACAAAGACAGCAAGAGCAATAAAAACAGGAACCGCAATAAGTACAACAATAACAATAATCACAACTAGAACCAAAATAATAACAACAACAATAACCAACCAAACTACAGCTACAAGTCCAATAACACCACCAACAACTTCAATGAAATAGGTACAATAGACACAGCAACGACCACAACGGAAACAGAAATAACAACAATAAAAGCAGTAACAAAAACCTCAACAACAACTACAACATAAACAACAACAACAACATCGAAAACAGAAACAACAGCAATAACAGCAGTTACAACAACAACAGAAATAATAACTATAACAGAAACAACAATGCACTCAACAACAATCACCATAACGATCAGCATCATTGTTCATCTTGCTCCTGTGAACTTTCGTGTTTTCGTCAATTTTAACGCACTCCTCAGAGGCAGACCAGGACAAACATGACGCAGCTAGTAACAGTACAATAGTTTTAGATAATATTGTTACGCATAACGAATCACAACCAACAACTTTCTTCGAAAGCCTCAGTGGTTTACTGTTAAAATTTTGATAGAATAAGGAGCGCCGTAAAGATGAACGAAATTCATAAGAATATACTAGGCTCCTCATTTTCGATCATTCTAGGTTCCGAAACAAGTTGAAATAATGACATAAAAAGTGAAGAAGTTTTTGGAAGGGACTATAGTGTGTTTAGAGATGACCGTGATTTACGACTAACCCAAAGAATGTCAGGCGGAGGAGTTCTCATCGCAGTTTCATCTATGACACATTCTTTCGTGACGTTTTCAACAATTTGACGAATCTTCATACGACAAATATGTTGTAACTTTATCAAATGAATGCCTACTTTATCAAATGAATGCCTGCCACTAAATATACTAGAATTTGATGATTTGACTTTTATTGAAATACGTTGAAAGTTATAATTTGTCACACGTTTTAACGTCACGTTACATTATCGGTCATAAAACAATCCTCTTCCTGTATATTCAGGTAATGTTGATTGAATCTTTCGTAAAATTTTGTCTACTTTCTGAATCTGTAATAAGTTTTGATGTAGGCGTTCATTTGATAAAGTTATAACATATTTGTAGAATGAAGATTCGTCAAATCGTTGTAACGTCGCAAAAGAATGTGTCCTACATTTAATTCCTATCTTATTGTTTCACCAAAGTTCAAATGATTTGAGCATGTATGACTCTGACTCTGAGAATGAGAGTATTCTACTTCCTGTAGTCGGTAAAAACGAAACATTTCAATATATGTTTGAGAAAATTGCATTGCTAAGACTCGTGCACAAGAATCATAATTCCATTGACTTTAATTCGAGGACGTCTTCGATTATAGAAAAGCTAATTATGAAAATATTAGATATAAATTAAGCAGCGCCAATTGGCAGTCCCTTTTAAAGAAGTTAAGTTGAATTCTTGCAACTTTCCATCAAAAATGTCTTTGGATGAAAAAGAGGGTGAAACTTCAAAAGATATTTGTAATTTCTTCGCAACATTTTTTCACGAAACTTATCCTAACTATTCGGATAATGATTGTGACTTTGAATATTTTTCTTATTTTCCTGATTATTCAAGAGATGTTGGTATCAGTCACATTAATGTTCAAGATATCTTGTCTGGTCTCAATGATCTAGATGCCACTAAAGACTCAGCATCTAATGGAACTCACATCACCTTTATTCTGGCTGTTCAATAAGTCACTTGCTTCTGGTAATTTCCCAAAAGACTGGAAAATATCTTCTTTAATACTTATTTATAAATCGGGTAAAAATCCGATATTTGTAATTATCGAGGGATTGCCATTCTGTCTTGCTTTCCTAAACTTTTAGAATCCATCATAAATAAAAACATTTTCGACCAAATCAAACATAAAATAACAAATTCACAACATGGGTTCTTTAAGGGCCGTTCAACAAGTACAAACCTTCTAGAATTTGTTGTATACTCGTTAAATACCATGATGGATAAAGGAAATCACATAGAAACTCTTTACACTGACTTCAGGAAAGCTTTCGATAAACTTGACGTTCCCATGTTAATTTTCATACTCGAGATGAGACTCCTCAATTGAATTAAGTCGTATTTAACAGATCGCCAGGAAATAGTTAAATTCTATGAGATGAAATTCGATATAATTAAAGCTACATCGGGGCTTCCTCAAGGTTTACACTTAGACCTCTTCTTATAGTTTTATATGTCAACGACATCTCTCTTATTTTAAAAATTATTAAAATTCTCATATAAGCTGATGATGTGAAGCTATTTTCAGAAATTAGAAATAATAATGACTATAATGGTTTTCATAATGAAACACAAATCTTTTATACATGGTGTTGTAAATGTTTACTGGAATTAAATGTTAAAAAATGTAGTCTAATAACTCTTAGCTGAAAACAAACCACGACTACCATGTCAATTGCATTAGGTAATCAAATCGTTCAGAAATGCGATAAAATGAGAACACCGCCAGTGTAACGGACTTCTAACTCAGTTACACTGTCTGTGAAAAAACACACAGTGCAGTGATCGGCTCCGCCTTCCATTCAACAGGCAACTGAGCTTGTCCGGCCAAATCCGTTCATTAAATAGTCGAGGATGACACCATTCATAGAAGCGTAGCGCACTAGGTACACAAATTTGTCGTGCCGGCCTTGGGAAGCGCTATCTTCTGTGTGTAAATGCGCGATATTTGGACTAGGTTGTACATTATTTAAATTTTTAATGCCAAGATATCAAAAATATTTGGGTTTATCTATTGGAATCTATTCTTAGAAGCTTTTCGGGGCGATATGCCCAAATAATTAGAAAATTTATCGTGAGATGGCTGAATTATATCCGTTTAAAATTGGACCACTTTTCGTTACATACCATTTTTGTAGAATTTGCAAAGTGAACCCCTATATCGAAAACAAAGACGTAGCCCTACGTCAAAACGTAGTCCTAAGTCAAAATTGAAATTTTTGGAACATTACAACACAATTGTTCATAGAGTTAGCAATATGTTTAATTTTATGAAACGCTTCGGATATCACGTTCAAGATCCTTACACAATTAAAACTCTTTATATAGTATATGTTCGTTCGATTTTGAAATATTGTAGTATTGTTTGGTCACCATACGTAAAAACACGAAATGAGAATTGAGTCAATTCAAAAGCAGTTTCTATTACATGTACTACGCAAGCTAGGATGGACAGCATTCCCTCTTCCATCTTATGAAGCACGTTGTATGTTGATAGATATTCAAACATTAAAAGAACGTCGGTACCATGCTATGATCTCGTTCCTAAAAAGTGAACACAAAATTATTGCGACACCGAAAATGTCATGCCAATTTTCTTATAATGTTTAAAATCAAACCAAAATTTTAGGGTAGTTTTATATATATATTTACTTCAAAAATCAAAAGAAAAGTTAATCGATGGAGCCTTGAGTGTAAAATTGAACGCATTTTCGCTTGATGCCCTCCATCAAAGTCTTTACAGTGTAATCCGGTACCAGTTTCTCAGTTTTTTCCGTTTTCTTAACATGTCCTTCACGTCTTCGACTGTCTTCTTGCTCTTCCGAAGTTCCCGCTTCATCATTGCCCAGTACTGCTCCACCGGGCGCAGCTCCGGACAGTTTGGCGGATTCATGTCCTTTGGAACAAAATGGACAGAATTGGCCTCATACCACACCGGGACACTTTTAGAATAGTGGCATGATGCCAAATCTGGCCAAAGTAGCGGGGCTTCGTCGTGCTGCTGCAAGAACGGCAAAAGGCGCTTCTCGAGGCACTCAGATTTGTAGATCTCGCCATTTACTGTGCCCTTTGTCACGAAAGGATCACTTCTCAGTCCGCAAGAACAGATGGCCTGCCAAATGAGATATTTGGAGGCGAACTTCGACATTTTTTTCTTCTTAAATTTGTCGTCCACATAGAACTTGCTCGTCGTCCATTACACAGCAGCCATATTTTGTCAGCATCTTCTCGTAGAGCTTCCGTGCCCGAGTTTTAGCCGTCGATTGTTGCCGCTCATCGCGGTTTGGGAAGTTCTGTACCTTGTATGTATGTAGTTCAGCTCTCTTCTTTGCATTCTGGACGTAGCTCTGTGACATGCCGATCTTTTTAGCCAAATCACGGCTTGAGACGTTGGGATTTGCTTTAATCATCCGCTTCACCTTTCCCTCCGTCTTTTTGTTCTCCAGTCCCGGTTTTCTTCCAGCCCCTTTGCCGTGGTCCAACGTCAACCGCTCCTGGAACCGCTTTAATACTCTGGAGACGGTTGAATGGTGAATGTTCATTTTTCCCAACTGCCGGTGCGACAGGTCAGGAAATTTCAGGTGTTTGGAAAGAATTTGTTCTCTCGACTCTCGTTGGTTCACCTCCATTTTCGTTGAATCGACACGACTTCGAGTTTGACAGCATGTAAACAAATCACATCACTGAGAAAGTGTGCAAAATTTGGTTGATTTTTACCTAATGGTAAAAAAGGTATGCCCTTTTGAATGTGTCGCAATAATTTCGTGTTCGCACTTTAAACGATATCGTCATTGTTATTGTTATTTATTTAGGTTTTGATTTTTAAAATTTAATGTACATTTCATTCAATAATTTAAACTTTATGTTCTTTAGAATACTGCGCAGGATTCGTCCTCATAATGTGTCTGATAGAAGTTCCACTCGCTGGGTGTTCTTGAGTATGTCAAAGTATAAGTGTTCAGTGGGTCATGGAAGACCTCCCCAGCGTCCCATTTGGGGTGTGGTGGAGGGCCCATGTGCAGGCCGCTGTCTTGTTTAGATTTTGAAGATATGTGTTGGTTGATTCCAGGAAACCTCCCCAGCACCCGGTATGGGTGTGGAGAAGGGCCCGCGATTGAGGAATCCATTAGGGTAAGGTGGGGCAAATCCGACCGTTGGGTAAACCCGACCCCCCTCTGTTACCGAAAATCAGAAGCACTATGCGAACTAATATCAATGGTTTCGTGTAGAGCATCGAAAATAATCATAATGGTGGCATGACAGCATTTTATTAATCTACATTGAGATGCTCAAACGACAAAAAGTGTGTTTTTTACAACTTTTGATTTGACTTTTGTGCATTATTGCCTACAGGATATTTCTGATTGTTAAAGTGATTGCATAAAAAATGTAAGTGGATTTAAATTCTTTGAATAAAGTCCTACAAAGTGCGTAGATGAATTTGGTTCAACCTTTTTCATAACTTTTTTTAATTGCATCGTAATGAAAAATGACGCGATGGGGCAAATCCGACCTCTAAATAGTGGGGTAAATCGGACCGCTTTTTTGCTAAGAAAATGTTTATTAATCAAATTGAAATATATGTTTATTGTTATTTTATATTATTTTTATGAAAAATGGTTCATAATCACAAACGAAAGACACAAAAACGTGATGATTATAGGATTCGTCAAGCAATTGCTCCGATGCAAATGGGAATATCATTACATGCTACTGCTCGTGATTTTAGCATTCCAAGATTGACATTGAACTCCATTTTCTTCATGTTACAATTCAATAACACAACATTCGTTGATTTATCATTGAAAAACCATAAAATTTGGGTAATATCTGCACTAAATCAATCAAAAACATAGGGGGTCGGGTTTACCCCACCATTTTTGAAAACAGCAAAAATGAACATTTTCGTTAAAAGCTTGTGTCTCAAAATATTCTCAAGATCCGAATAGAATACTATAAATAGAAAGTTGCCCAGGAGTCTAACCTTTAATTTGGTATATAAAATGACTTAATTTGATGTAAAATGAGCATTTTACAGCCAAAACCATTTACTAGGTCGGATTTACCCCACCTTACCCTACATATTACTAAGCAAGTTCGCATCTTTGACAAATTTTAAAAGGTTGTCTTCGCGTACTGGATCATTAGAAAGTATTTCTCGAATGGACGAAGACATGTGGTATTTTTTTCGGAGATCTTCCAACTCTTTGCAGTTGACAAGCAGGTGCTCCACAGTGCGCCTAGTTTTGCAGATTTCGCACGAGGGAGGATCAATATTTTCTGCTCAGTTCTGCTCCTCCGGTCCTTCCATGGCTCCAGCGATCCCTTGATCTTTTGTAGATGCCCGTACGATGCTCTCCAGTGAAGTGTGAATTTTTCCTTCGCCTTTTTTGTAAATCGATGTATATAGCAATGCTCCAAGACTGTGAATATTTTTCTTGTGGGCTTCAAATTTGCGTAATTCTTCGGGCCATAAGTCGTGCTTCAAGGCAAATCGTAGATTTTCCATCACTTCATCCTTTTCTGATCCCTATTCAATATCGCCTAAGGTAATTTCCATGCAACCCGCGTCCAACGCGTACAAAAGATGGCTGCCATCGTCGTCTTCAAAAGGTTCCGACTTCTGAGAATCGTGAATCAACCGTGATAGTGCGTCCGCTACGTTGTCTTTCCCTTTGATTCTCTCCATTGTGAAATCGTATGGTTGAAGTCTCAATGCGCAACCTTCAGCTCTCGAGAACGCCCGCTTTCCGATGCGGTAGTTGGAATGGAAAATGAATTCATTTGCAGAAGCATTTGTACATACCACAAAGGGTCGACCGGTAAGATAGAACGTAAAGCGTTCAACGCCCCATACTACTGCTAGTGCCTCTCGGTGAGACTGTGGGTAATTTCGCTCTGAGCTTGTGAGTGACTTTGAAGCACAAGCGATTATTCTTGGATTACCATTCGAATTGTACTGAACCAATACAGCGCCTAATCCTACCGCAGAGGCGTCAACGAAAAGTTCAGTTTTGTCTGTGTTCTTGTAGTACCCTAATGTCCTGATCGCTTCTATTGCATCGGTCTGCAAAGAAATAAATTCAGCTTCTTCTGCGTTTGTCCAGTAGAATCTGGATGCATTTGTCAATGCTCTTAGATGTTCAGTTCTTGTAGCGCGGTGAATAAGGAACTTGTCAACAAAAGTAATCAAACCGAGAAAGCTCTTAACCTCGGCACATGATGTAGGGCGCTTGAAATTTTTGATAGCATTGATTTTCTCTTGGTCAATTCGCCATCCATTAGCTGTTAACTCGAATCCTACAAATGTTAATTTTTGGCTGCTGAAAACGCATTTAGAATAGTTGATTTCTACATTATGGTCTTTTAGTCTTTCCTGCACTTCAGCAAGGTTCTTATCATGTTCCTCCTTTGTTCCACCGAAAATCAGGATATCGTCGAGGTAATTGCATACGCCTTTGCAATCTGCTAGAATTGTGCGTTCCATTACTTCCTGGAAAATGTCCGGCGAATTACATAGTCCAAATGGTAGTCGTTTACAGTGGCGGCGCTAGAGGGGGGCGAAGGGGGCAGCCGCCCCGAGCGGCAAAATTTAGGGGCGGCATTTGCTGCTCAACATATGTTAAATATTTATTAGTGACTATCATTTTTCATTTATCGCAATAAACATTAAGCGTGTGTGAAACGTTTGAATTCATATTGCATTAGCGCCTGTTGAAGATTCAGAGTGTTAACGATCAGAAGTACAACGCATGTGACGAAACAATGCAATATGTATCTGAACCTGAACCCCAATCGTAACGACCTTAGCATATGCAAACAAAAATAGTTTTAAAAAATCCTGGGGTGTATCTTCGTTTATTAATTGTTTAACCATTTTCCTGAAAAAGAACTGTAATGTATTCTATAATAAAAGAAAATAGGCAGTTCAGTTTATGTCTTACAAATAAGGAACCAGAAAAATCGGATACTTACTGTTGCAATTGAAAGAAAAAGGGTTGTTTTTTTTCTTATGTATATAAGCGTTCACTACATTTATATTAACACTGTCTAATATATCCAAAATGTTATAAGGTGTTTTATTTATTTTCAATATCTTTTCCGAACTTTCGGGAATTTCTAACACATGGAATGATAAAAATACTATTATTTTCTGCGGTATCTTTAATACCAGTATTTACTCTATAGTTGTTTCAACATTTTATTGTAAAAAATCTTTGCAGGGCGCTTTCGTTATTACCAAATATTTGTTATTTCAAAAAAATCCGACTTCCATTTTTTCCCGTCTAACAGTATTGAGTACCACAATTTAGCTTGGCCCTGAAAGAAATATTAGATTGATTTTATTTTGTTGCAATTGGTTTTTGACAACGCCGAGATCTTGGCACTAACCCTTTTAACTCTCTTGTTACTTACCATACCAATCAGTCCAATGTCGAGATGCCCTTTGCTGTATCAATATGTCGTCTCTTGCTCTGTCCGGTCATTGTTGTTTATCGTCGCCAGCTTCTCAGAGCACGAAGGCTCCTCAGGTTCCCTTCATCTTGGTCGACCCACCTTGCCCGCTGTGCCTACTTGTGCCAGTCGGATTAGTTTTGGGAACCATTTTTACCGCGTTGCCTTTCGCCATTTTGACGACGTGTGAACGATGGATAGTTCTTCAAACAACTGTTGCAATTCATGGTTGTACGTTGCAACTTCGACTACATAACCTATTGGCCAACCGGACAATGAACATTTTGTAACTGGTTCGCTTCGTACGGTACGGTACTTTGTTTGACCGAATTACCGAGCCCAAAGTGACAGAATACATCTCCAAATTTCTCTTGTGGTGTGTGCATCGGCGGTCACCGGTGATCCCAAGTACACGAACTCATCGACCACCTCGATATCGTTGCCATCGACCTTCTCGGTGAGGCGCGTTATGTTTCTTCCTTCAAACCTCTTGCTCTAATATACTTTTTTGGCGCATTTTTACTAGCCTAATTCGTTTTTCTTAAACCTACAGTCAGATGTATATCTCCACCATTGTCTCAATGCTACGGGCTACAATATCAACGCAATCAAAGATAAGTTAAGAAGAAAGATACCCAACTTCAGTGAACTTTTGGAGACAGCGTTAACTGCCTGTACTAGTTGGATTACTTACCGTAATTTTTTCCGAGATTCAAAAGGACTCGCTTTTTTCGTTCGATTACCTTTTTTCTGATCCACACTTGCCTGTGTAGTTTCTCGTTCACCCTCGTACGGTGCATTTTTTTTATTTTTTTTTTCGGTTACATTGATTTTATGACTAATGGTATTTCTAGGAACAATTTTCCAAGCAATGCACCATGGGCCACAAATCGATTTTTTTGGTCGAAAATCCAGAACTTATAAACCGTTAGTACCAGACTTTCAGTGTCTTTGGAAGAAATTGTCTACAATAAGTGCTCTTCATTTTAGGGGAAACAAAATTAGGGTGGCCCTCTCGATTTTTGAAATAAAAAAATTATCTCCTGAATGAAAAAAGATGGGAGAATATGATCTTCCAAAGAAATGTAGAGAAAGCAATTTGGAGTAACTTTGCTGAAAATGTCGAAACTCTATCTTCAACGGTTTTTATTTTACAGCGATTTCCCTTGTTCCGTTTAGGGTGGCTCTTAAAAATTCAGTTTTTTTAATATAACTTCTTTGAAGTTGATTTTTCGTGAATGTCAACTTCAGACAAAAGTTAGCTCTTACAAATGCGCACATTTCTTCTTCAGAGACCAACTCATTAACTTTTATATGAACAGAGTTATTGACGATTTTATGCTAAAAATTCGACATTTTCTAAGCTAAATAACTCCGAAGGTGGCAAAAAGTGGCAATCAATGTTATGACCATCAGATAGTACTTTAAAAACACTACAAAATAAGGGGTACATGATTTGTCTCCTAGCTACTGTTCATGTGAAATGTTTGCTTATAAACTACCTCTGTTCCATGGGCCAAAAATCAATATTTTGTTGAAAATCCAGTTCTTATATCCCGTAAGTGCTAGACATTCAGTGTCTTCAGAAGAATTTCTTCACCATAAGTGCTCTTCATTTCGGTGTAAAAAACTGGGTGGTCTCCTTGATTTTTGGAATGAAAATAATTTCTCCTGAACAATAACAATAGAAGTATAAAGCCCTACTGAAAATAAAAAATAATCATGTTTGAGTAACTTTGTTACTCAATTCCTTAACTATCATCAGAGGCTTTTATTTTACGGCATTTTCCATTATTTGGTTTGGCCTGACCTGACCTTTAAAAAAATAGTGTTTCAATAAAATACTTTTGAAGTAAATTTTCCAAAAAAATTGTTCTGATAAATGCTTATTTTTTCTTTGGAGACCAACTTATTAGTTTAAAAAACTAATATATTGAATTTTTTCAGCGGTAAATTTTTTTCTCTGCGTTTCAACAATTTCTACACTGATGCGTAGAAAACTGCCCATTTTGAATAAAAGTGGAATAACCCACCTAATGCCCACCTAATAACCACTATTTGGTTACGTTTTAATTATTATTTCTCGTGGAAAACTTACAACGAAATGCGTAAAAAATACCCATTAATGAAAATCGTCCCAGAATGAAAAATACTGAAAATAGTTTTTTTTCTGAATTTAAAAAAATTGTACAACACCAGTTTTACATTATTTCCCCTGGGTTAAAGTATAAGAATCCTGATAGAATCTCTATCCTAAAGCCTAAAATCAACATAAAAACTGTCAGTTGACAGAATCCCTGAATCTTCCAGGGCAGTCTAAATTGTTGAATTATCGCATATTTGCACCATTCTAAATAGTCTAAACTGCCGTTTTTAATAAGTAGGTTATCTCGCTTGAAGTAATTCATTATTAGCATCAATATATACATTGGCATAACTTCATCGAGTTATTATGAAATGGATTAGAAGTACTCATTGTTAGAAGCAAAAAAGTACCCATAGTTGACAGCTCGAATAACTTCCGAAAATAAGCAATTTATATTGATATCATTGATAAAGTTTTTTTTGTCGCGTTTGGAAAATAACTTCAAAGGGAGAGACTGCCAATCTATCCGTTGGATAATAATAAAAAAATACTATAAATGAGAGCTGAACAGCTTGTCCCCCAACGTACATTCACGTGGATTTTTTTTGTTAATTTTCAAAGGAAAACAATGGTATTTTGCGAAACTATTAGGCTAAATTACAGTGAGCTGAAGCAGAGGAGGTAATATAATTAATAAAAGACAAATAAATCATTAATGCTAAACAAAGGGTGTTCCTTTACGGTAAACCTGAGCTTTCAATATATTGTAATATATTCATAATAATTTCTTTTTTGCCATGCGAATAAAACGTATGCCATGCAAATACTCCAAACATTCATTTCATAAACCGTAGTCCGAAAACCACATGTTTTATGTAGAATTTCACTCCACGAAACAAGTTTAGAATAACATCTTCCGAGTGTACCGATTTGCATCAGAGATCCGGATATGTGTGTACATAAGAACGGCGACTATGTATGATAAATATATATTTTAAGTACGAATTTAGATGAATACCGCATGCATTCTCTATAGCAGAGGGAGTTTATAAGCAAACATTTCACATGAACAGTAGCTAGGAGACAAACCATGAACCCCTTATTTTGTAGTGTTTTTAAAGTACTATTAGATGGTCATAACATTGATTGCCACTTTTTGCCACCTTCGGAGTTATTTAGCTTAAAAATGTCGAATTTTGAGAATAAAATCGTCAATAACTCTGTTCATATAAAAGTTAATGAGTTGGTCTCTGAAGAAGAAATGTGCGCATTTGTAAGAGCTAACTTTTGTCAGTAGTCGACATTCACGAAAAATCAACTTCAAAGAAGTTATATTAAAAAAACTGAATTTTTAAGAGCCACCCTAAACGGAACAAGGGAAATCGCTGTAAAATAAAAACCGCTGAAGATAGAGTTTCGACGTTTTCAGTAAAGTTACTCAAAATTATTTTCTCTACATTTCTTTGGAAGATCATATTCTCCTATCTTTTTTCATTCAGGAGATAATTTTTTTATTTCAAAAATCGAGAGGGCCACCCTAATTTCGTTTCCCCTAAAATGAAGAGCACTTATTGTAGACAATTTCTTCCAAAGACACTGAAAGTCTAGTACTAACGGTTTATAAGTTCTGGATTTTCGACCAAAAAAATCGATTTGTGGCCCATGGTGCAATGGTATATTACGGAAAATGGTTTCCTAGGAATTTGTATTCAACGGAATGTTATTCCGGAACGTAACGTACCATCTTTCAAAATGCAAAGCAGTTTCACATATTTTGAAGGGTTATTTACGTGTTTAAAGCAAGCTCTACGATCTTCCGAAAAGTTTTGCAAACTTTACTAGTTTACAACTGTACTTTTGGCTCTACTATTAAATAACATTGATTTACTTAAAGATTCTGAGCACAGAACACGTAGATCATTTTACTTAATGGGGGCGTTGAGTTTTTGAGTACATCTCGTCAATATATTTTTATATGATTTATATACACTTCACATGGTAATCCATGAAAGGGGATTCACTTATAAAAATATTTAAACAGCATATTTCAATTACTGCTTGGTATTTCGTAAGTATTTACATTTGGAAGCTGACTTGCTGTTGTTGTATTTCAAAGGTACCTTTTTTGTCGATTGCTGTCTCCAAATGTATATACTACATATTTTTATGGTCAAATAAGCATGTTCGTACATTCTGAATTGGCGTTGTTTTTAATTAATATTTTTCTCAATAGTCGATCATATTCCATGACGAAATTATATTTCAGCTTTAAAAAATTTCAGGTCTTAAATAGAAATTACTTAAGCATAGCTGCCCTGGCCGAAACGCATTGTGTTAAAGTTTTACTAATCCCATATATTTGAAGATTCTTAAATGGGTTTTGGAGTTTTCAGATAGGAGAATTTTCAATAATTTGTTTTGTATGCGGAGGCGGTTTCATTGATTTTATGACTAATGTTATTTCTAGGAACAGTTTTCCAACCAATGGTATATTACGGAATTTGTATTCAACGGAATGTTATTCCGGAACGTAACGTACAATCTTTCAAAATGCAAAGCAGTTTCATATATTTTGAAGGGTTATTTACGTATTTAAAGCAAGCTCTACGATCTTCCGAAAAGTTCTGCAAACTTTACTAGTTTACAACTGAACTTTTGGTTCTACTGTTATATAACATTGATTTACTTAAAGATTCTGAGCACAGAAAACGTAGATCATTTTACTTAATGGGGGCGTTGAGTTTTTGAGTACATTTCGTCAAGTTGACTGATTTAGATAATCGATCACTCACATTGAAGGTTCAGGAGTTTGCTTCGACTTTTTAATAGATACCAATACGATCCATCCAGAAGCCGTGTGGTGTCCGGCGGGCTGAAATCTTTTTGCACTATTTCAACCAAGAATAGCACCTCTGGGAACTGCTCCCATGTCGTAAGAGGCGACTAACAACATGCTAGGAGTTCCTAGGCCGAGGTTTTGCTCCGTACCGAAGACTTAATCTGGACGGACCTTAAGGTTTTCCATATTACCCTCTTTCCAGTCTGTATTTAGTGAATCACTGACATATACCTTTTCTGATTCGCCTTTCTTGATTGTGTACCAACGTTTTAAGTTTCTTCTGGCGGTTGTATATTAGCCGTAAATGACGAAATCTAATTCTACACTAAGTAACAGAATATATTAATATACCGGCACTTCCACGCCAAGGTTTAACTTCCAAAGCTTTGGTTTAAAAACCGTTTTTAAAAAATGGAAACTTTCATGTAGGAAATTTATTGAATTGGCCTAAGATGGAGCTGTCGAATTTCACAAAAAGCTTTTTATGTTGCAAGTGATCTGTAGTTGTGTTAAATTAGGTATTTTTCTATTATATTTGGAACCGTCTACCGACAAATCTACATTTACGAATACCTCCAAAAGTGACTTCTTGAGGTCTCATGAAGGCCTGACACTAGCTTTATGATACTTTTGCTTTTCTAAACAGTAATAAAAATCTCAACATTCAAGAACTTCACTTTGTCAGAAAATGTAGGGCCATCGGAAGCTAAAACTTCGTAAAATCGCACTCCTGGTCCTTTTTTCAGTGCAGTACCCTACGTCACTCGTTCAAATTTGCACCGCTCTTATGGTAGTCGGTATTTGCTAGTATTACTGTTCTCCCATCCATTCTGGTAGTCAAACGGTGGGATAGCAAAATTCTTACAAGTTCCCTATCTCATGCCTCCACGCGAGTCTAAGTCTATTGATGACATTTGGTCCTTAGACCGCAGAATGAGAGGGTGCGAACAGAATGAGAGGGTGCGAACAGATCTAGTCGAGAAAACATTGCCGTAAAAATGAATAGTTGATCGGAAATTAGCCCCAATACGACTAATCTGACTAGTATCTATGAACACGGGTCAATACGTATTGAAAATTCGCCGCTTCTGTTTTTATGAACCTAATTTAAAGCTCCGTTATTGCTAACAAGCCCGTGCATCAGGTTAACAATCCTTTATATTTCCCTTCAGTGTTCGGTATTATCGCTCGTATACTTGTATTCCACAAACAATCCGATATGGAAAATAAGAAATACTTTCCTTGATTTATAACATCTCGCGCTATTTTTGCCAGTATAATATGCTGTCACTTGGTAGTTTTCAAGCCAATAAATATATCGTAGAGAAGAAGTAGCGAGTTCTGTCCAAATAGTGTTGCAATAAATAGTGATCCGGCCCATTACGCAGATAAGATTAGCTTTTCCAGGCAATACTCCCACGATCGGCTGTGTGGAGTTCAAATTGTTTTTGTTTAGGGAACATAGTATACTCTCGGTAGCCGGCTGCCCAGAGTTTAAAAATAACCAAAAACTAAACAAAATCATCTCTTTTTCGAGTGATCGTGCACTCGAAGACTAACTAAACAACTACCTAATAAAATATGCTTTACAGGTCGCATCGTTTGCTTGGAGCGAATCCTAGACCTGATACCCTTCCAAACCACCAACTCCGCGACACCTATGGAAGAGTCTGATGATTCGTCGTCCTTCCGTTAAGTAGGTGGAGCATCAACACTTCCCGTCTACCTTATCCTTTATCCTTCCCCGTGAACGATGGAGATGGGGGCGGCCGGCAATGATGGCTATCATGCTGTTGAGGTTTTAATATGGGTCGGATTGGTATGAATTCCTACTTACCACTTCCTAAGCAACTCTTATTAGATAATCAGCAGTCAAACATGATGAAGTCAGTGTGCAATCCGCCAAAATCATCGTCACAACGCAACGCAACGCAACGCAACGCACCCTCGTACGGTGCATTTTTTTTAATTCGTTTATTTGGCACGGCTTCGTACGGTGCATTCTCACCTATACCGTATTCTTTTCTTCGACTCAGTAGTGCTACCTATGGTGCTTAATAAGTTGCACCAGCCATCTTCAGGAGTAGCCACACCGACCTATTCTTCTGTCGGTAGTGCCGTCTCCAGCTGCTGCGTGTATTTTCGCAGCACGATCGTAGCTGCTAGTGTAGTGTAGTGCCTCGGTGTCCATGCTCGACGAGTGTTGTAGGCTAACATTTCTCGGAGGGCTGATAAGATCGTTGGCCGTCGTCGTTCGTAACGGAGTGCAGACCGTCCGGTTCGATCACCGGTTTGTACATTGCCTGCTGACCTATCTGGGCGTTCACATCGCCTTAAATCAGCTTAACATTCCACCGTGAGCATAGAATAGCATAGTTGTCATAGAAACAATGCAACTCCGCCTAAAATGCATCTTTCTCGTTCGCTGATCTCGCTTTGTGTGGGCAGTGAATGTTGATGGTGAAGAACGGGCTTTTGCTTCTCACTACACACATTCTCTCGCTGTTACTTGATTAAGCGTGGGCGAATCTTGTCCAACACTATAAAGCCCAGCTTGTTCGTTGTGCCGCCGTTCTGGTAGACTGTGGCTGGGCGATATTCGCTTTTTCACACCTTCTGTCCTGCCAAACAAAGTTCCTAAAATGCTACTACCCCGAAGTTGCGAGTTTGCAGCTTGTCGTTCTGAATTCAATCGATCTCCTGGAAAACAAAAAAATGCACTACTTTTTTCGTCGCATAACTTGATTATTCCGATCCGTACGCAAAGGTATGTTTCCGGGTGGCTTGTTGGACCTGCACAAAACTCCTATCTAGTCGGAGGCTTCTGATTTTATTACAGGAGGCTACGATAGCCCACAGATTAACCGATGTGTGTACAACCAAAACAAAACAGGCCGACAGGGTACCCGGATACCCCGTAAATTTGTAAGACCACAGCTAAGACAATTTTAACCGAATTAGAGCACTTTTGAAATCATCCACTTTTAGAATCTGGGAAATTGAACACTACGGATACATCTGGTTCCCACTAATCCGGATTTCCGGAGAGATATTCTGGTACTGGGAAATTTGTGAATACTAATAAGATTCAATAGGTATAAAAAATTCTTGGAGTTGTCTCAGAAGGTGCACTAAGAATTTTAATACTCATATTTCCAGTATTCCATTGGAATCCACAATTAATATCCCAATAATGGAACATACCTCCGGATATCCGAATTACTGGGAACCAGATACATTTTTTGTGTTCCCGAATTCAAAACATCCAAATGTGTCTATACCGCATATAAATACCATAGTTATGAGTATTTCGGTTTTAGGGGTACCCGGGTACCCTGTCGGCCTGTTACTGAGTAATTCAAACGCCATTCCTCAAGCCTCTAATCGCTGTATCATTAGTTTTATACCCCCAAAAGATATTCTTGGTGATATTCTAACATGTCACTAAGTAGCAATTTCCAGCTTGGGAAAGAATGGGGGTTTGCTCAGAAGCACAAATTATATTTTGGTATTTTGGAGCTAGCGTCAATCTGGCGCTAGCTTAGTCCTGTCACTAAGTTATTGTCGGATTCTGATGAGAGGAACTCGAAACGCCTTTCCAATAACTAATTTAAATAAAGAATACTGAAATTTCAGAGATTTAAATCTGTAAAGGAGTACCCCGTCGGACACATAACAATTGAGTGCGATAGTGTGAACAGAGTAGTACCCTCACTTTACGCACCATGATTAATACGTAACCCCATTGCAAGACTATTTAGTTAAGTTTGAATGAGTTTTATTCTGTTGATTTCAAATTGATAAAAAAGGCAAAAGACATTTCGTCCTTGTAATATGGTCCGTGCTTTTTTCTATATATTTATTTCTTTATTAAAAGATTAACAATAAAAACCCAATAAAACATTTTTAGGTGCAACATATGTTTTATAGAGAAAATGGCTGATAATTCCGCATGATTATAGACTTTTTTTTTGAAAAATCTGCCAAAAATGAAATTTGTGGCGACGCTATCAAGTTTCAAAGAATCTTAACATCAAGTAATATTTCGACTAAATCTCGTTTTTTAAAATTAGTGCTCATAAAAAGAATACCTTTGAAAATAGCCAAATTTCAAAGTTTTCTTGTAATTAACTATTTTGAAACAATTTACATACGCGGAAAACAGTATTGAAGAGATAGTCTGGTTAGTCAAAACCATGTAAATAAGAGGGCGGCAAATTTAACCTTTTGCCCCAGGCGGCAAAATGCCTAGCGCCGCCACTGGTCGTTTATACCGGAACATGCCGAATTCTGTCATGAAATTTGTCAAGAGCCGTGATTCTTCGTGAAGCTCTATGTGGAAGAATGCACTAGACAAATCTATGCTAGAAAACCACTTTGCACCTTTAATTTTTGCAAGGATTTTGTCCAAGCTAGGCATTGCATAAGGGCTTCGGATGATATACCGATTAGGACCTCGTAGGTCGACGACGAGACGGAAGTCATTTGGACCTTTCGGCACGACAAGCATCGATGAACAAAACGACGCGTCCATTTTTTTTGTTACGCGTTCAATAATGTCGGCGGAAATCAATTCTTCGAGTCTTTGACGTACTACTTGTTTCATCGCAATCGGAACGTTCATGTAAATGTTCCGACATGGTGGTTTTGACGCATCATAGCTTATCTTCACAGCCGGAATATTGAACTTCGGAAATGGTGTGCCGGTACTTACGAATGCAATATTCCACCAGATTTTATCGTTATCTTTTTCAGATGTATTACCAAGAGGGACTTCCAATCCGAGAAGTAGAATACTGTATCTGGTTGCTGTAGATCTGCTTAGCAGTGAACGTAATTCTCTGACCACGTAAAATTTCTCGAGAAATACCGGGCGGTCATCCGAAATTCTTAGGAATGCTTCGAAGGTACATAACACCTGTATACCATCCGATGCTGCGTAAGCTTTTAATGGGCGATCAGTGCCGGGTTGAATATTGTGTAATCCCTTGCTGAACTCCTTATTCCCTACTAATAGCTCAAACATCAATTCCGTCATTGTATTAACTTGCGCTCCTGAATCGATTAGGAATTCACGTGGCATTCCAGCTACGGTAGCATTTATAACTCCGTTGTCCATCGGTTTCCGAACTACTGCCAATGTAGCGTCAGCACACGAGGTTGCCGGATCCTATCAATGCAAAACAGTTAGTTCAATAACTTCACGAATAGTACTTATCACCATAATGGACTGAGAAAGGAACCTGCACAAGACTAACGTGTGGTAAACATGTCGAAGGAAATTATAACCACTTGATGCAAGGAATTCATTTATTTTATTACTTGTTCAGAATTACAATGTATAAAAAGTAGCTTTTCTTTCTTGCCCACCGGTGATATTTGTTGTTTTTAATAATTTTAAACTTCACTTACAGAATTCTCGACGTCTTCTTCCTCAGACTTTGCTTCTGACTTGCTTCCGATAACCGCCACTTCCAACGGATCTTCGCGTTGTTTTCGATCATCGGACAGTCGCATGTTGTTAGATACTGCTGGTTTGTTGCAAGCTCTCAGAAGATGTCCGATGCCACCGCAGTTATGACACGTCATCTTGATTGCAAAACATCTATCAGCAGAATGATAAATGCTGTTACACCTATTACAGCGCTCTGGAACATGAGAGCTTGAGCCTCGCCAAACCATATTACCTCTTACTGGTCGTTGTCCTCGTCCTCCACGATTAATGGATTTTTGTTGTGGTGTTCTACCATAGGCAGGAATCGTTTGACGAGGTATCGTGATAGTCCAACAGTTTGTACCGCGTTCACTGATGCTGAAGATGATCCCGCAACAGCTTGCTTTTTGGCGACATATTCCTCGTTTAAACGTATCGTTTCGATTTCTCGGACCTTGTCGATAAGGTCTCCGATGGTACCTTTACGGTTCATCATTTTAAGCGCAGCTATTCTTACTGCCTTATGTTTGGCTTGTTCGGCTATGGTGCTCAAAATCTCCTCAAATTGTTTTCCATCAGTGTACTCATATTGTCTAGCAGCTAGCCCAACTCTCCTGATGAACATCAAATCCGACTCATTAGAATGCTGCGTCATTAGAGCAAGCTTCCTACGTTGAAGCATAACATCCGAGGTAGAAGTGAAGTACGTCTTAAGACGGGATATGGCGTTAGAAAAAGGACGCATTCCTTCATTCGGGGTCTCGATGGTTGATTCTGTTGCCCGGTACACTTCGAGAAGCTTCTGACCTGCTTTGACCTTGAATACCGCAAACTGTGTTGCCTCATCGGTAATGCCAGCCAACTCGAATGAGCTTATCAACAGATCTTGCCATGCGTCGAAATCAAGTCTGGCGATATCTTCGCCGTCCACACTCGGCTTGCATTCTGGCACATTGATCGTCGATACGGACATCTGGTGCATCGATGAAACGAATCGAGACAGTTCTATTGTAGATTCGTTTCGTTGTTTGAGTTGGTGCCTGGTACTGGACGATCCTAAATTGTTTCCGAATTCAACGCTGTTCACATCTCCACACTCGCTTCTAACTGACGATAAGCTGGCCTACAATGAGCGAATTGTTTCGTGCGCTTTGGCCAGCTCTCCAGCAAGATTGGCATTGTTGGAGTTGGCTTTGGATAAATCTCGTATAGCCGCATCCAACCTCGAATTTTTCTTTTTTCTGTAAGCGAAAAAACATTTTTTCGTTTTTACGCGTGGACTAGAATGCTTTGTGTAACCGATTCACGAGCACGCAAAATTTATTCTTAAAATTTCCATAATGGCTTACCATTTCTTTTGCCATGATTTTCAGAGGCTTATCACGTTTCTTTTTTTTGCCTACAGTTTCTAAAATTCTTTCTACATTCTCGAAAAGGCTCACCTTTTTTTTTGCCTCGTGCCTGAAATTTGCTTACCGCATTTTTTGCCAAATTTCATAGTTTTTTTTAATCAGCTTTTTTAAATTTTTTTTTTGCCGTGTTTGTTGCGAGCATCGTAATCGGTTACTAATTTCTGTTCTTCTTCCAACCGTTTTATACTTACTTGGGAGCATCAACCACGCCATTGTCGTATTTTTTGGCCTCCATTTTGTTTTTTTATTCGCACCGCAAGACCATACGTGTTAACGCTTCAAAGATCGAATACTGAATGCCTGTGCAAACACGCTCGCGATTGCGTCAGCCCAAAATGGCGAGGGGATCTCTCTCACTTTCTCTTCACCAGAATTGCTCTCATTCACTCTTCGTTGCTCTCGCAGTCTATACCCAGTAAACGAAATGGCAGACAGCCAGGTTAAACTAGATGCTGGCGATCGGTAGACTATAGAAACGTTGTTCTAGGCTATCCGCCGTTACTTGCCGTTTACTGTAAAAGTAGTGTGGGTAGATGCAGGCTAACGAAGCTCTCATCCGTTCATGCTTTTCTGTCTCTCTTTTTTTTTATTTGTTTTTTTTTTTGTTGTTTCCGGTCGTTGTACAAACATCGCATTATTTACACTGTTATTTGAACGCATTAAATAAAGAGTTTTATTATTTTTTCCGTGGGGTGTAGGAATCTTTCCGAACAAAACTTATATCCTAGAATTCCCGGTCGCTGCGCAAGCTTCCCGTTTTATCTACACTGTTATTTGAATTCAAAATTAAGGAGTTATCTTTGTTTCATTACTGTTTTTGTACTTCGGTGTGGGAAACGTTTAGTATTGAACTTATATCCTACAGGAACTTCCTTCGATAGTAGTTTTCTAGCTCTACGACCTGTGGCTGCTAGTCTGTCTGCGTCGATATTGCCACGAATGCCACTGTGTCCGGGTATCCAGCAGAGTGTGGTGAGTATATCGGATGTCATCTCGATCGCCTGTATGATATCGTCATGCAGCGTACTGACTCATCTTCAGGGCCGCAGAGAGAAAATACGGGCCCGGGGGGGGGGGGGGGGGGGTCCAACGTACGGGCCCCCAGCAATGTGTATTGCCTGAGTACAAAAAAGTCAATGTTTGAAATCCATTGGAGTTCACTGATATTATGTATAGTACACTGAAATTTTATATTTATGTACCATTTTTTTCTCTAGTTGTTTGTAGTGCCAATGAAGGAAAAAAACGTAGAGTTTTTTATACTTTGGGAGTTTTTAATACCTCTTCGACAGTTTTGGTGACTTTTAAAAGCGCCATTTTTGTTAATAGTATTTATAAAAGTAAGGAAATGGCAAGATTAAAGATGTAGTAATCACAAAAATTAAAAATATCTAAACGGCGATCAACGGCAAAAGGTAAAAAACAATAGGAAAACTAAATATTAAAAGAATGTACAAAAGAGCTAAAAACAACAAAATCAACCAAATAAACAAATTAATGTCAATTGTTAAAAAATGTTTAATCGAGAAAAACCAAAACAAACTATAAAATTTCACCATTTGTTCAATAATGTTCGACTTTTTTAATCTTCGCCATTTGTTTTTCTAGTTTCCTGCTTTCCTTTATCAATTGAAAGCAGGAAACTAGAAAAACAAATGGCGAAGATTAAAAAAGTCGAACATTATTGAACAAATGGTGAAAATAGTAAAAAATCGATAAGAATGTTGGAAATTTTTTTAGAATCAATGAAAATGAATAAAAACTACTAAAAAGAATAATAATATAGAAAACATTAATATAAAAAATGCATAAAACTGAAAACTCGATCAATCAAGAATAATAAAATTTATTTAACATTAAAAACAAAACATATTTAAAGCAATAGAAAAAATAAATAAAACGCAAAGAATGCATAAAACTAGAGGAGTAGGGGAACACGGGGTTATTCGGACCTACTTAAGAAAATCGCCCTTTTAGGTGGATAGATGTGAAAAAAGTTACCGGTCAAAAGTTCTAATTGTTAGTTTGAAACCTCAGCTACATTTTGGTGCCATAAAAGGTTCATTTTCACCACTCAATGGCAGCGCTAGTCGACGATTTGCAAACCTCTACGTTTTTTCATCCTTTTACAATGTAGGGGTAATTCGGACCTCCCTACGGGGCAATTCAGACCATCATTTTTCTTTATTTTTTTTACAATGGAATTAAGTTTACCTGTGAATTAGATACAAGAGACACTCCTTAAGAAGCAAAAAAAATTGCTTTACAAAAACTTAATCTGGTATGTCACAACTGTCTATTGGCAGCCCATGTACTTCTTTGCTGTGGCGTGTGCAATGGTATGCGCAGCCGCAAGCCGGTGATTGACGGAATAGGGGGTCCGAATAACCCCGTACGTTCATATCGCACAAAAGTGGTGAGCGTCTCGAAAATATCTGTGTTTTCACCCAAACAAAAATTATTCCATAAAATAGGAGCCTCAAGCTTTCCAAAACACTTATTTTTATTTTTTATTTTTTCACTTTTATTTGTAGCTTTAATCACGGTTTTTCCATTATAATGATTTTTGTTTTGAGAATGACAAAACAACGAAACACGTTGCATCTCCTTTCTACAACGAACAAAGAATCAACTTCAACTGTCAAAATTAATGTTTCAGAACAGCGGTTCCACGAATATATACGATAGTCTGATAGTCTTGCTATTTTCTGAGAAATCGAGGGGGTCCGAATTACCCCCACTGTCTTAATAACCCCGGGTTCCCCTATAAATAAAAGACAAGAATAAAATAACTATAGAGAAATTAAAAAAAATGGACGAACTAGAAAATTTTGAAAAACTGGAAAATTGAAATGATAAAAAGACGAAAAAGTAAAGGAAATTGGAAGTATTGGACAAAAACGGAGCAAACAGACAAAATGGAAAACAAAAAATAGTAGAAAAAAGCCAACGTGGTATACTATAGAAACACAAAAATGAAGATATTAACACGAAAAAAATTAATAAAATGGATATTATTTAAAGAATAGAAAAACCACTAGAAATGAAATTTGAAATAAATTCAAACAACGAACTAAATGTAAAATTAAGAAAAAGTGAGCATAGTGCAGTGCGGTAAAATATCAATTTCAAACGAAAATATTCGTTTCAATTGAAACTGCGAGCCTTTCACTGTAAGCATACCACCACTATATCAGTTGAGTTCTGCTGCCGTCTTCGTTTGAGTCGCTCAGAGTTCACTGTCAATTGAATAACAGGTTCTGGTCATTTGACGTTTTTGCCTGTTTAGTTTCTATTGAAAACCTACCTCACATTAGCATGGTCTCAGTTAATGGAAGTGAACCATTCCAATGAACCACTCACAAATGAATATGAATGAACACTCACTGAGATGAAAATAACTCCGACCAAGATAATAAATACATATAGGGTAAAGGCTATGATAAGACGAGACAACTCAAGACGGATACAGGTAGGAACATTTTTTCTCTGTATGAGTGAGGTTGTCATTTTTTCGAGTGTTGTTTTGATTTGGTAATAATTATTTTTTATCAGTAGTTTCGAGATAAAAATGTAAAACCCGGCCTTTTCTCTCTTTTCACCGTGCGCCAAAGAACCGGGATGCTCGTCCGGATGATTATGTTTACTACCAGCGGCCCGGTGGGCATGCTTAATTTTACAAGTTTAAACAAATTCACTCAAAAATCACAAATGTACCGACCCTTTCTTTCTCCTAATCTTGGAGCAGTTGTCTCTGTATTTTTAGTTTCTCACCTTTCTTTTATCCTGCTGAATGATTGTTGACAGATGACTGTATGCAGCTAGCGAGGTTGGCAGTGCAGCCAATTTCTTTGTCATATTTAGATATATTGCTAATTATAGCACATAATAATGACCGTTTTATTAACTCTTAATTTTCCAAAATGGAACTAATCAATCCAACATTTTTATCACATACTACATGTTTCTAGCAAATTTGGCCAGCATAACAGCCTATTTATCAGAATCAAATTTGCCACTAAAATTTATATAGAGATGGCCGTACTATCAAAATACAGAAATATACAGAAATCGTATTATTAGTTGCCTTGTCTTGTCTTAAGAGTAAAAGGTCGAACTCGTTAAAGGTCCAAGATGATAGATAACGGAAATCGATGGTTAAAGTCATTTTAAACGAAGGCGCAGTTGGTTGAGTGGTAAGCGTGACAGCCACCCATCCCAGTTGGTCTGGGTTCAATCCCAGCCGAGGTCGTAGAGATTTTTCTGAAAATTCTTCCTTCGGAAGGGATGTAAGGCCGTTGGTTTCCGGTCCATGAGTTGATGGGTCGATATCTAGTTACTAACAAATGTCCTCCCCCCGTGATACTTGTGGAGTACGCAGTAGTATATACGGCCTCTAGCAAAAGCACTTGCTGTAGGCCGGACGAACGTTCCTTCTGCGATCTACTTTCGGGCCTGGCCGATGCCGGTTTTGATCAATACACACTTTAGGATTACCAAGAGTTGCACATTGAAAGATGTTTTCCTAATCCCAAGCATAATTACCTTCTGATTCCCTGTGCAACTTCAACTAGTCCAGATCGATAACGGAGTGGCAGCCAGGGGTGGTCGTATAAAGTCAAGCTCATGTTCAAGCTCGATGGTTAAAGTCATTTTAAATTCAGAGATGAGGGCAACATGGATACCATTTAAAAAGAGGTAAGGCCTATTTGAAATCCAAGATGACGGCCTTTGGTTACCAAGAAACAGTGAAAACAACTATCAATATGGGTATCATTTAAAATAGTCATAAAACACCGGTATTTATGAATTTAGACCATCATGAAAACAAAGATGGCGGTTTTTCGGTAACCACTAAAGCGAAACCGTAATCAATATATGTCTACATCGCTTTTGCAAGTACAAGTAGTCCTGGTCAGTAGTTGACGTAAACTGATGATTGAGGACATTTTGCAATCGATCCAATATGGCGACTTTTGGTTACTTCAATAAACCCACCATCGATATGACTTGTTTATAGCATTCATGTCGAGCAAAATCTTTTCGAATTTTTTCTGATAGAGAACATCGACTATTCTCGTGTCTGTAGACTGTGCTCGTAATGTGTTCCTATAGAACCAGTGTGGAAGTGTTTTACCTCTTCACCATGTCATCGGAACAGGAAAATATTGGTAGAGGTGCAAAGAAAATTGCTCAATTACATATTTGATTTTAGCAATGACTTTGACAGCTTCGTACAATAATTATAGCATATTGCATAATTATTTTTCAAAATTTCTTAAATTCGCAGATTTCAGACAAAATATAATGAATCTAGTAATAACAGCTTGTTGGAACTGGTTGCAATGAAAAACGTATTTGGTAGTACGTTCATCTCTATTATATTTTTGTTGCAAATTTGATTCTGATGAATAGGCTGTTATGCTGGCCAAATTTGCTAGAAACAAGAAGTATGTGATAAAAATGTTGGATTGATTAGTACCAGATAAATGTTGGCGAAATGTGTGTTAATAAAACGGTCATTATTATGTGTATTATAGCAACATATCTAAATATGACAAAGAAATTGGCTGCACTGCCAACCTCGATAGCTGCATACACTCATCTGTCATCTGGCACAAGAAAGGCAAGATAACCAAAAACACGAAGCCAGTTGTCTCTTCTTGTCTTAGGCTTACCTGGATCTCATTTGACTGGTGCTCACTGGGTAAATTGAAAGCGGATCTATTCATTTGAGAGGATCAAACGAAGGAGGTTGACTATGAATTGCGACTCATTTGAAAGCGACGGTGAGTGAAGAGCCATGAACCGAGCTTCATATCAACAGCATCTGATGCGTTAAATGAATATGAATGCTACCGTAGACGACTGATTGACTGTGTTCATTCAGTTTCGATTGAATGAAATGAAATTTTACTGCACTGGCATAGTGATAAGAAAATAAATCAAATGGTTTTTTAGGAAAATAAAGAAAAATGTTAACGTATAGGAAGATATCAATAGAAGAAGTACTTTCCAAGTAGGTTAAATGGAAAACATGAAGAAATAACAATAACGAATTAAATCTTAAGAAAAAGGTATAAAAAATAAATAAAATTATATTAAATGAACAATGGGAAAAAATAATACTACGATAAACGGAAAGCTAAAAACTAGAAAATGAGAAGGAAAATAGGAGAAATGTAAAAAATTAAACAATAAGACAAATTGGAACTAATTTGAATAAGTAAAATTGCTTTTGGAAATGCAAAAAAATATGAGAATATAGGAAATAGAAAAAGGCTATGGCAAGAATAAATATAGTAAATAGACAAATTCTAAAAATTAGATGAAGTGACAAGAGAAATAAATAAAAAAGCAGGGTATTAAAATATGAAACAATAAGAAAAAAAATAAAGAATGCAGAATTTTCTCGAAAAATTGCGAATAAAGTTAAATAACAGAAAAAAACTATAAATTAAAGTAAGTGATAGTGATAGCAATAGAAAAAACCTGTTTTAATCCACCTAGAGGTGCAATTGTGCCTTTCTCATTTCTCCAAACTATGATATAATAGCTGGTTCGTACAATATAACATTATGGAAATGTCTTTCATTCTTATTACACTTGGTAAGTATATATAAGAGCACGTTTTTGCATTCATCGCGGTATCGGTTTGAATCGGAGTTTTCTATGTGATCGCACTCCACAACCCGTAACTCCGGAGCCGGAAGTCGGATGGAGATGGAATTTAATATCAGTTTCTGGGGACGCAACACCTTTCATTTAAGACTAAGTTAATCAAATCGGTCTAGCCATTTTCGAGAAACCAATATAACCGTTATTCTGAATTTGGATACTTCAGGATCCGTCGATGGTGGCCAGTGTGGCCAAAGAGACTTTGAATGACTGTTGGGGACCTAGATCTACAAATTCAACAGTTGTGTTTACATTTTGGAAAAAAATCACCTTTTTACATTCATCGCAGGATTCGTTAGAATCGGGATTTGCTGCGTGATCGTACGTATCACCCTGTAATTCAGGAACCAGAACTTCTGATCCACACAAAATTCAACAGCAGCTGATGGACATTTCATTTAAAATTAAGTTTGTCAAAATCGGTTCAGAAAATTCCGAGAAACCGATGTGGACAAATCAACAAATTTTGTTTCGTAACCATACTCTTCAACTCGTAATCCGGAACAAGATGTCGGTTGAAAATGAAATTCAATAGAAACACACATACGTACATACATACATACATACATACATACATACATACATACATACATACATACATACATACATACATACATACATACATACATACATACATACATACATACATACATACATACATACACACATACATACACACAGATATTTTGCGATCTCGGCGAATTGAGTCGAATGTTATATGAGACTCGGCCCTACGGGCCTCGGTTAGAAAGTCGGTTTTTGGAGCAATTGCTTAACCTTTCTATATAAGAAAGGCAAAAGAATAATATTTAATTAGCTTAATAAGCATGAGTTCAATGTTATCTTCATGTGATTTTAATTTGGAAAGGTTGGTGGAATGGGTTTGAACAGTGGAGGATGCGTCAGAAATCCTTCATCTTATTTCGGTATACGGGGTGGATGAAGGAAATGCGGGCGTGAGGGTGGTCCAAGAGGAGGGGAGTGATGAAGGAGGGAGGTTTAAGGGCAAGGCGGGGGGGAGGGAAGGGCGGCGACGCAATACTCAACTGCATATTATGCCTTCCATTTGAGACTTGGTTTGAGAAAATCGGTTCAGTCATCACCGAAGAACCGATGCGACTTTAATTGTGGAATATGCCCGGAATTCCGGACTTCCGGAATCGTCGATAGTGGACAATATATTCAAAGAATGTTTGATTGGCAATCAGTGATCTAGATCTGCGATTAGAAGTAATTTGGTGACCATTTCAATAGTTTTTAGCCTCTGAGGTATTACGATTGTACCAATTTATATGGGAAATTCCAGTGTATCCTTACTAACACCCCTGTAACTCCGGAAGCAAGAGTCAGAACCGAATGAAATTCAGCAGCAGTCAATGGCATTACTGTATCTTTCATTTGAAATCAAGTTTGTAAAAATTGGTAGAGAATTCGTTGGGGAATGGGTGTGATATTAGCTTAGGAACTTGGCGGGTTCCCCGGGGGCGTCATGAACCGTCATAGGTGGCCAATGTGGTCAAAGCTGCTTTGATTGATCATTAGTGATCCAGACCCGCAAACTAGAGTAATGTTACATCAATTTTAATATGTTTTACATCATTTGAACATCATGGTGGTACCAGTTTATATGGTAATTTGCTGTGTGGCCGCACTCTTCAACCCGTAACTCCGGAACCGGAAGTCGGATCAACTAAAAATTCAATAGCAGCTTATGGGAGCGTTATACCTTTCAGATGAAACTAAGTTTGCGAAAATCGGTTCAGCCATCTCTGAGAAAATTGTGTGAGTTTATTATTATTATTATTATTACATCTTCGATATATATCGTACAGATTACACTTAATGCTATTGCTAGTGTCAATGTTAAAAATTTCTAATTGCTAACTTATAATTAGATTTAGTGGTATGGAAGTCATAAGCTAAAACAGTTTCGTTGAATCTGCTACAACATCTGTCTAGTGGATTGTTCTGGCCATATACTGTTCGGTGCCTGGGAATCCACAGAAGCGGACGATTCCTTATATCACGAGGGGGTACAAATAAATGAATCCTTGAGAGAATGTCGGGACAGTCAATATTGTTCGACAACATATCGAAAATGAACATTCTTTGCAAGAACGTGCGGCGAGACTCCAGCGTTGGCAAATCTAGCAACATGCATCTATTATTATACGGCGGAAGACGGGTAGGGTCGTTCCAAGGCAATTTTCTGAGAGCAAATCGTACAAAACTTCTCTGAACGCGCTCCAGTCGGCTGCTTTGAACGGCGTTGTATGGCGCCCATACTTGTACAGCATACTCCAAAGTGCTCCGGACCAGTGCGCAGTATAAAGATTTAAGTGCGTAGAAATCCACAAAATCGACAGCGTTCCGTTTTAGAAAACCCAATGTTGCAAAAGCCTTCGCCGTTGTTGCAGTGATGTGGTCGGCGAAACGAAGTTTTCTGTCGAATAACACTCCCAGGTCACGGATAGAATCCACCCGCTCGATGACACAGGCTTGAAGAGTATATTCGCAACGCCTTATATTTGCCGAACGTCCGAAACTTATCATCTTACATTTATCAATGTTGATCTGCATACCGTTCAGCAAACACCATTCCTCTATATTGGCTATATCGTCTTGGAGCACAGCAGAGTCCAGTGCTGAAGCAATTGAACGAAAGATTTTCAGATCATCAGCATAGAGCAGTTTTTCAGAGTTGATGCGGGTGCAGAGGTCGTTGATGAATAAGAGAAAGATCAGTGGGCCTAGGTGACTTCCTTGAGGCACACCGGTTGGCGTTTCGAATGCGTTTGAGCATGTAGTGCCAATTCTAACGAAGGCAGATCGTTGTGAGAGGTAAGAATGCAGCCATCTGGTAACCCACTCAGGAAAGCCTAGTCGCTCCATCTTCAAAACAGCAATGTTGTGGGGCACCTTGTCGAATGCTTTTGCGAAATCAAAATATATAGCGTCCACTTGTTGACGTTTCTCTACAGCTGGAACTAGAAAGCTCGTGTACGTCATCAAGTTCGAAGTAGCGGAGCGTTTTTTCATAAATCCGTGTTGTCGTTCGTTGATTATGTTGGAAGAAGCAGCGTACATCGCATTGTACACAAACTTTTCCAGAACTTTAGCTAGGCAGTTCAGTAGCGAGATTCCTCTGTAATTTTCAACATTGTGCCTATCTCCAGCCTTATGAATAGGAACTATAGCAGCTTCTTTCCATGCTGTTGGGAATATATTTTCCGAGATTGAACGCTGAAAAATAATACTTATTGGCGCAGAAAGTGCTCGGGCACAATGCTTTATAAACACAGGAGGCAAGCAATCCGGACCAGGCCCTTTCAAAGGATCAACGCTGGACAGAGCGCTCGCTACATCAGAATCATTTACGTTAGGAAGAGGAAGGTTGATATTATGCGTTGGCAATGTTTCAAGGTACTGTTGCGATGGATAGATAGGAGGGCTGGTAAATACATCTCGGAAGTGATCTGCAAAAAGCTTCGCCGACTCGGCAGCGGACTGTGAATTTTGGTCTCGAAAATAGACATTTTCTGGTACACCCACGGAACGTTTTCTGCTGTTTATAAATGTCCAGAATGTCGAAGGATTATTTCGAAGGCTACGCTGAACTTGATTCAGATATTCACCGAATGCACTGTTCCGGGCTGTTTCATACTGCAGTTCAGTTTGACGAAGAATAGTTTTGTTGTCGTCGGTCCTATGATGTAAATATCGCTTTCGTTGTTTCCGGAGTACGTTGCGTAGGCGACCAAGCTCAGCGTTCCACCACGGAAATTTATATTCTGCTTTTCTGCTGACACCTTTTTTAGGAACATTACGGCGAAGAATCTCATATATGGCATCATAGAACGCCACGACTGCCTGATCTAAGTCATTTCCAACCAGCATCTCACGCCAATTGAGTGCACCAATGGCCATTGAGACTTCATCGAAGTTGCATCGAGTAAAGTCAAAATTGAAATCGTCGTTAATTGTATCAAAAGCTTCATCGTCGTCAGAACGCATATCAAATCTTAAAACGAAGGGTTTATGGTGAGGGTCAACCTTCAGTATAGATGTGGGAGGCTCAATCAGTTCGAACACGTCCGTGTCATTAACGAAAGCTAAATCGAGGGTCCGTCCATTCACGTTGCTAACAGAGCAGATTTGATACAAGCCACCAGCGACCAAAGTTTCTGTGATGGCCGTCTCTTGTTCCGTGGTTGCATTTTCAGGAAGGTAGCACTTATAATCGTCATCAAAAACCCACCGAAGATTAGGAAGATTATAATCACCTACAACAAGTACATTGTCGCGCCTATTACATTTGTCCAGGATGCTTTGGACTGCAGAAGAGTGAAGGTTGTACAAATCAGGATCACTGTTCGGCCTTAGATAAATGCAACAAATATATAACGATCGACCAGGCAGTGAAACGCGTACGACAACTTGCTCCAAACATTCACATCCAGGTATTTTTAGTATAGTCCCAGTTAGATGTTTCTTTATCGCTATGAGAACACCACCTCCGCGACGTAGGTGACTGGTAGAAGAGTTGCGATCGCATCGGTAGATTGCGTAGTTCGTCGTTAGCTCGGTGTTTAATATATCATCACGTAACCAGGTTTCGGTGAGAACGATAATGTCGTAGTCGCAGGAAGTGAGCGCAAGCAAGAAAGCCTGCGTTTTTGTTCTCATTCCACGAACGTTCTGGTAGTAGACGGACAGGAAATCAGGTGTTGTACGCAACGGCATGCTATGAACCAAGAGGTTTTCAGAAAGCGAACTGTCATGTAAAGCAAAATACTCGCCTGAGAAGGGAGTTCGGAAGACCCCCTCACGACCTCCGACCGCAGGACCGGGACGACTAAGTGGGTCGCTGGCTGGTAGCGCGACTGCGTCGGAGCGCTCAGGGGCTTCCGTAGTACTGTATAACGGGCGTCCCGGTGATGGCAGCGCAGCGTGAGTTTGTAGATGTGGTCTTGGCGATGGCAAGGAAATTATGCTTCGTTCAAGTAGCGGAAAATTGCACGAACGTGTTGTACCCGATGGCGCGCTAGAAACCGAGTGGTTTTCAGAAAGCGAACTGTCATATAAAGCAAAATACTCGCCTGAGAAGGGAGTTCGGAAGACCCCCTTACGACCTCCAAACGCAGGGCCGGGACGACTAAGCGGGTCGCTGGCTGGTAGCGCGACTGCGTCGGAGCGCTCGGGGGCTTCCGTAGTACTGTATAACGGGCGTCCCGGTGATGGCAGCGACGAACAAAGTGCACCTTCATTTAGTTGGTTAAAATCGTTAGAGAGCACGACCGGGTCAGGAGGGTGAAATTCCAGTCGACTACTGTGCAGATAATCTTCGGTGACGGCGTCTAAACTGTTGTGTTCAGCAGCAGTCTGTAGTGGGAGGCGTTCTGAGCGAGCAGAAGCGATGCGATCTAACTTTCCACTTATACATTGAAGTTGTTTGCCAGGCAGGATTGCAATGATGGTAGAATCAAACGAATTGTTTTTGTCGACAGACTGCAATTGAGATTTGTTTTGAGGGTGTGCAGAATCTATAATTGCTTCGGAAGGACATATACCCTCCTTGGCTTTACCTGACACAGAAGGAGTCTCCGATTCGTCAGGTATGTTGATTGCCGAGGAAAATAAAGTTGGAAAGAGATTTTCCGGTATAGCGTTGAGCTACAGAGCACCACCAGATGAATTCCTCTCTGCAGCAATCCTGATAATTGGTCGTTGACTTGTTGAGTTATTCACAAATTCCCTGAAGTAAATGTTTTCTGGCCAGGTTTGTTTGGAGAGGGCCTTATCCCTATAAGATTTACGAACGCCGATCTTAAATGTTATATAGCTCAGAGATGTGACATCCTTGTCCTTAGGAACTAGACGAACTATCCTTGGTTGTATATCCTCGCCCAGGCATTCTTTCACTAGGGTCGAAATTTCATCATCCTTCGTACTGGGGTCAAATGCAGACAAGTAAACCCATAACAGCTCCTCAGGTGGTGAGACTGTTTTTATCGTTTCAAACGCAGCCTTAGCTCCACGAATATTAGTGATTTTGGTTTTTAGCTGGTCATCTTCACGCTTGCGCTTAGGTGTATTTGGAACTGGATTATATCCAGCAATCCTATTCCAAGGCGTATTTACGGTTGGAGATAACGGTTTCGACTCAACTTTAACCGAAAGAGCTTTTACGACGTTTTTCAAATCAGCAATGTCGTCCTTTAAGGACTTTAGAGAATTGTCGTCGGGAATTGGATTCTCGTAACAACGTGAAGACATTTTACGGAAGTAGTCGCTTGAAAACAGGTCAGCGCAACCGTTACACATCCAAAACAAGTTTCGTGGATGGGTTCCTAAGACTTCTCTAATATCATAATCCACTTTTACACATATCATATGGAACGAGTTTCCGCAGTACCCACGACAGATGATGCGGTCAGAGTCATTAACGACTTTCGAGCAGCTAGTGCAAACCATGCTTCCGAGAAATGGAATAACGCCTAGCGGGTATGCAATATTCGTGTCTTGTACTTGCACGCGATGTATGTTGAGCAGATTCGAGCACTTGCCAACTTGTACGCAATGCCGGTTGAGCACTACTCGAGCAGAGATGTGTTGCTATTCACCAGCAGATGTCGCTTCGGACAGAGAAATCGGGCGTGCTGGCAGTGGTGATGACAAGTGAAAAAATATCAACACAGAATTCCAGAATTTCGGATCACGATTCTTTCGAAAATTCACTCGCAAATCCCGGAAACTTCAACTCGAAAACACGACGACACACGGAAAACAGCAAACAAACAACGATCAAAGCTATCGCGGCGCACAAAACAACCGAAAAATAACTAAAAACATTCAACTCTGTTGATAAGCGCGACTTAGTACACTAAATGACACACACACACATACACACACATACACACACACACACAGACATTTGCCGATCTCGACGAACTGAATCGAATGGTGTATGACACTCGGCCCTCCGGGCCTCCGTTAGAAAGTCGATTTTTACAGTGATTGCATAGCCTTTCTTTATATGAGAAAGGCAAAAAAGCAAAAGTAAGGAACGTTAAATGATGGATAAAATAAAAGTATGCAAATAGATAAAAAAGGCAGAATCTTACAATTGTAGAAATACAAATACAATCCACAACTTGAAAAAATAGATCAATGAAATTTTAACAAAATAAAAATGTAAATGTAGGAAAAAAAAAATCAGTAACATGGATCAAATTTCAAATAAGGGTTGTGGTTGGATTTTACGTTATGCTGGTTTCGAAAACATTCATAATCCTACAAAAACATGAATTATTCTTTTATTTGTGTTGGTGTGTTAGCACTCCTTAAAATATTTTACAAGAATGTTTTCTAGAAATAAAATATAAATAAGCGACGTTCAAAATCTCACGCTCACTCCTCCAAAACGAAAAGATTTTGTATGCGGATTTAACTTGCTACAGTAGTTAGCTAATCCTGCTAACTAGTAGATTTAGTTATTTAGTTGGTTATTATCTCTTCGAAATCAATCAAACACAATTTAGCAATTTAGTTGAACGTATGCTTCTTAGAATCATTGGCAGCTGCAGGATTGTGAACTGAGAGATCTTCTCTTCATGCTCCATGACATATAAAATTCAAAACAAAACTATTAACACTATACTCGTCACGAAAGGGGGTTGTTGTGTACGCAATTTGCTGTTATAATGAAAATGTCGATAAAAGGCCGTATTTGAAAGAACTGCAAAACGTATTTATTTTTTCCATCCCTGGCCTCTTTGCTAGGGGGAATTGGTGCTGGAAACACTCACAATGTTGAAAACTACATATGAAAGTCGCTAGTAAACTGCCTGGCTAAAGTTCTGGAAAGGTTTGTACGTTGCTTCTTCCAACATAATTGACGTATGTCAGCAGGGATTTGTCAAAGAAACGTTTCGCCACTTCGAACATGATGACGTGCATAAGTCTTCTAGTCAACTGTCGAGAAGCATCAACATGTGGCGGTAATATATTTTACTTTCATTCTCCCACAACATTACTGTTTTTAAACTGCAGTGACTAGGTTTTCCTGGATGAATATCCAGCTCTCTGCATTCTTACAACGATCCGCTTTCTTTAGAATTATTACCACATACTCAAGCTCCTTCGAAACTCCAACCGGTGTACCTCAAGGAAGTCACTTAGGGCAACTTATCTTTCTCTTGTTTATCAATGATCTCTGCATCCGCAAAAGATCCGGAAAACTACTCTACGCTAATGATCCGAATATCTTTCGTTCAATTTCCACAGGACTCGATTTTACTGTGCTCCAACATGATATAGCCAATATAGAGGAATGGTGCTTGATGAACGGCACACGCCGAAAAAGGCTACGTCATTTGAGTATGACCCTTTTACAAAAATGTTCCGGTATCATCTCGTATCGGAATATGATTTTTATAGATTGTGTATCAATGAATGGCAAACCAAATATATTAAATTTTAAATTTAAATTTTTGGATTAATTTCGAATTCTTTTGGTATATCAAGAGTTTTCGATGACTCATTTGACCAATTGCGCTCTCAAATAGAGGTAGGGTTACCGCCTCTAGTGGTACTTTGACCAGCGGAATTTTACTGAGCAGGGGATAGACTTCAAGAGACACATGGGTATGCGTTGAAATCAATTAGAATTTCGAATTAAAGTGATCACTCGACATAATTTTGTAGCGCTTCTATTGCTTTTTATTGTATGAAACGCTTAAAAACAAATAAATATGCACTGTTTTATTTCTTATGTAGCTCGTAGCACTAGGAGGAAAAATATCTTATTTTCTTCACATTCACCGTCGAGTGTAATGTTTTGGTAAAGCACTCCCTCTTTCTGTGCCGTTCACATTTAGTTGCATGTTTTTGCATTTGTTTATAGTTTTATTGATTTAGTTGGATGTAGTGATTGGTTTTCTCGAAAATTCACAAAGAATCCAAAAGCACCAGCCACTCTCGCTGTGAAGGATAACCCGAGCTTTGCTCTGTTCCTCAATAAACAAACACGGGGTGTGAAATCACACTTCAGTTTCTTTCGAGAATCTTTGTGAGGAACATTAATCCATTGAAGCGAAAGTTCAATGGGGTAAAGTAAACCCAAATGGCTCTTTTAAAATATTTGTCAACGCCAAGAGGGGCCCTCCTTAACAATTAGGGCCTGCACGCAAAATTGCAAAATAATCCAATGGATTCTTCCGGGCGAATTCGGATTTACCTGAACGAAGGAATTCGCCTCCGAAAACCGGCGTGGCAACACTAAGCAGGGTTTTTTTCTTTCAATAATTACTTTCGATACTAATCCAGCGCTTTCGAAGATTGGAAATTTAATAAATCAAAAAAAAAAAAATCGATTTCAGATTGGCGAAATTTGAAGACAACCTCATGACTTCTAATCAAACCATTTAATTGTTTAACCCTTACAAGTCTGATCATATTTTTGTTTCGATTATAGACATTTTAACCTTAAAGTCAGGTTAAGAATTTTCCTATAACAAATCTCTATTCCTGTGTGCGGGGTTGGGATTCGAACCCAGGTGAGCTGCGTACATGACATTCAATGTACAAATTCCGCTATGCCCGCTTGAGTCTGATCTTGTTTCGATACGAGAATTAGGATAGTATAAACATAGTTGATATCAAATATGCAGTAGTTTAGAATTTTCGCTATTCTAGTTATCTCATATACAAAATATTGAATTTTTAATTGTATTCTCAAACAAATTTTTGTCGAAAAAGTATTTGTCAAAATTTTAGTTTCTATTAAAAATCCGGGCCCCCTTCAAAACTCCGGGCCCGGGGGGAAACACCCCGGTCCCCCCCCCCCCTCTCGGCGGCCCTGCTCATCTTAGATATTGCCAAAATTAAATTTATATGCTCCTACTCGTCAATAGCGCAAGAAAATCGGTGTACGTTCTTTTGTAGATAAAGATTATACAGCAAACTAAAACCAAACGTAACGCCACAAACTAATAATCTAGACACACAACGAATAGTGGAAATCAATCAGAACTCTCCCCGTGTCTAGAAAACAAAAAGCTGTCTGTAATAAGGTCCTTAGCAGATATGATGGAACATTCCCTTGAGGGCAGCCGCAAATGCCCAATTTTTATCTCAGTCGCGAGCAAAAAATGCGATTGCTATGCATTGCTTTTATACAATACCAGATACATGTAAGCCTCTTAAAATAATCAACTTGGTCAAATTGAGTAATTCAAGCTTGAAGATGTTCATTTCCGATATTTTTAAAAAAAAATTAAATTGACTATTTTCAATTCTTGCAGATTTTTACGAGTTTAAACTAATGCGGAACATTTCGCGGGGCATAGTTTGAGGTAGGACATATTGCCAAAATACAAGACAGTCCCGTGAAACTCGGAACTTGTGGTCACTTCAGGGTAGAAAAATGTCCATGTTTGTTCACGTATAAAGAGGAAAGGTTAAAATAAAGTTGTTTCCAAGGGGTGAGTCGCTTAGAACAATGTGCCATACGATATAAGATTACGATCTACAGTAATACACGATCGTTTCACTCGTTACCACAATGTGTGGCACAATGAGGCACACTTTTGACAACTCCAAAACTGTGTAGTTGAATAATCATAGCAACCATTGCTTTAGTTTTACTGAACACCATGGCACATCGTGGCACATTGCGGCACAAGCTACCACGCTGTTTGTTTGTGAGCACAATTCGATTTGTGCTAAGCGACTCACCCCTTGGGTTTTCCGGGTTTTCCTGACCACGTGGAATATGAACGTACAACGTCTAATTTCCAACTACTTATTCATAACTCTTCCAATGCCTTTCCCGGCACCCCAGCACAAATATCAATAAATTCGTTCAAAATTTCGGCTTCAAGGTAAAATGAATCGTCTGTTGATGAAATGTGCTTCGTTCGTTAGTTTTTCAATTCCCCACTTATGCTCATTTACTTTTATCTTTGCCACACACACACAAACAGTCAGTTGGTTGTGAGTCTGCTACTAAATAACCAAAATACTAAACTAACTCCGGCATCGAGTCGGAGGATGCCGGACGGACGAAGTTTTCATTTTGCTCACCAAACTGATTGGATTTGTTCGTTTTTGTGTAATGTGCATTGGTGTGACTTTCGACTTTTGATGTGCATCCGGAAAGTTCTACTTATCATTTTGGATTGGGCATCCGATGTGGTGAAATTTTACTTCGCAATGAGGAAAGTTATTTGCTGGGATTCGTTTATTATTGCAATACTGTTGGTTCTACAGATGAACACCAAAGTTGATGATGGTAAATTTGTAATGAGAGGAGTTAGTGTTTGAAATGAAAATATAAAGTCCCTGTCACTTACAGGATATATCGACTTTGAACGTGTTAAACTAAAATCAATAAAATACGGAAACATAATTCTTAACTATCTGACCGAGGAGTACAAGTGGCCGAATGCAACTGTGTACTATAAGTTTGAGGGATCTTTTCGTATGTAAATACTGTTAAGCAACTAGTGCAAAACTGACGATGTGATTTTACAGCACGTTCAGCAATTCGCCGAATCAAGCAAGCCATGCAAATTATATCATCCGTGTCATGCGTTCGATTCCTGTCAAAACCATCGAACGAAGTTGACTACGTCGAAATCACCTCAGAGCGCAGTGGATGTTGGTCAGATACAGGACGTCATTCACAGATAACGGTAACAATACGCAATACAACCTAAAGTAGATTGTTTATATAATAAATATCAAAGCAACTGAATTTAGGTCCAGAATGCTACGCCTCCGTCGGAACACCCCTGCACGAATTGATGCACACGCTGGGCTTCCTGCATCAGCACACCCGCCCCGATCGAGATCAGTACATTCAGGTATTGTACGAAAATGTTATCCAGCAGCCCGAGTACCTGTTCAATTTTGAAATCATCGAACCATGGACTGAACTCGCTTTTCCTCTGCCGTACGACTTCGAAAGTATAATGCACTACACACCAGCAATGTACAGCCGGGAACCGAGTCGGCTCCCAACAATGATTCCCCGAAAAATCCCCCCGGCAAGTGAAACGATAGGCCAGCGTAATCAGCTCAGCACACTTGACATTATTGGAATAAACTTTCTTTACTGCGTCTGAAAAATTGAATTTTATTTACACCGATCGAACAATAGCCGCCATTGATATAGTTGTTGTTCATTTGTTTGGGACCTTGAGAAGTTCAAACGCGACTGTAGGTTTTCCCCTAATCCACCAACATCAGTTCGTCCGTCGATCATGTACGCATCGATTGTGCTATCAGTTTTGATCGGTCAGGTCGCATCCAAGTTGGCTTCGGTTGATCTGTTATCTCACTATGGGACCTCGCTGTACCGTACCATCGATCCAGGTGTTGGTAACTTTGATCAAATTCAGTATTTTGGATTTCGGTAAAAATCTACCCTTGGCCACGTGTCACTTGCAGATGCACTAATCAGAGGTTTGAATCGTTCAACTGGCGTTCAACCATGGGAGCTCGGCAATCTGATTGAAAGCGATATGCGTCTTCCGTTGCCAAGACTACGGAATGGTTTGGTTGGTAATATGACATCATTTTTCCGTTGGCCCAATGCTACTTTGATCTATAAAATTAGTAAAAATTTCAGTGAGTCAATTTTGTTCAATTATGAGTTTTTTTAATATTAATTGTTATACTTCGGTAGATGACACGGAACGCTCCTTCATCCTCGGAGCGATGCGCGAGTTTGAGAAGTACACCTGTGTGCGGTTTAGGGAGCGCGTCAAAGAGAAGGCCTACGCTTCCATCGACAATAGCGACTATGGATGCTGGGCTGACGTGGGTCGTGGAACTGGCAAAACGTTGGTCAACCTCCAACAGGGTTGTGCGAATGGGCTGACCACTCCGATTCACGAGCTGATGCATGCTCTGGGATTTTACCACGAGCATAACCGGTTGGATCGGGACAATTATATTGACGTCATCTACGATAACATGATTCCGGATCCGTCAATTTACTACAATTTTCAACTACCGGAGGCGAGTGAAGTGACCAATTTTAACATCCCGTACGACATCGGGAGTATTATGCACTACTCTCAGTACTCGTTTTCGGTGAAACCGGGAAAGTTGGAAACAATGCGAGCGAAGATTCCCTGGTCCAGTGCTTTCGGCCAGGGAGAAACTCTGACGAAGTTTGACGCACTGCTGATAAACATTATGTACTGTGGGGTGGTGCAACCACAGGAACCGTTACCCGTTCCGGATCGATGGACTCCGGCGGAACCTTTGGTTCGCAAGGGCACGACGACGGCACGACCGAGCCGTTTGACAACGAGTCGAAAGGTGATCACGCGAAAGCCGACCTATATGAGGATGAATAAGGAAGCGATGGAGAAAATGGAACAGGCATTGCGGGATAAATTGAGCGGATGACGGGAAATGGTTGCTTTTTATACAAAGATGAAGATATTTCAATAAAACAGGATTCTTACTTGATTGTTTATAAAGAATTAACTGAGAAAGCCTCAAGAAGTAGCCATCTTTGAAATCTAAAAAGAGCAGTTTTGTTCAAGCCAAAGCAAAGTCTTCGTGAAAAACAATCAATGGTACTCCACTAATGTCCCGAATACATTAATTTATTTTCATGAAGATTGTGTAAAGAACAGCGAAAAAAAACTGCTTTGTTGTTTTTAAAGATGGCTACTTTTTGGGGTTTTCTCTGTTGAACCTTAAGGTTTACGTGCAGATTTCTAAACTCTTTAGATTAATAACATTATTTCGAACTGAAAAATATTATCCATATGAATACTGTCCACAATCTGACAAACATTGAAATATGTCATGGCTTACTATGATAGAATTAAAAGAAAATAACTTTGTGCGCAGAAGAGACAGAAACTTGAATTCTTCGAAAAGTTTTAAAGCTACTCAAAATGAGAAATTTTGCTGCAGTACTTGAATTGGTAGGCTTTTGTATTTTATAACGATTCTTATCATAATGCAATGTATTTTGTATGCCAATCAACTAATTTTCAAAAGACACCACAGTCCGATCTTCAGGCAATCTTCCAATAACACCTCGCTTTAATGGCTCGTGGTAGTGTTCAATCCTTACTGCAGTACTTTGTAGTAAGCCTATCGAATAAACCGAAATCTCTCGTTTCTCCATATCATATCATCTCGGGAGCTCCATTAATCTTTTTCATCGGAAGGGATTGCGCTCTTGCTTTTCTTTTTTTGTGTTAATCGTTCGTATTTTTCTTCTTAGTTACTGTTTCTTGCCCGCTGTTCAACCTTCGCGGTATAACCAAAAACATGAATCGGATGAAGAAAGTCTTGAAAATGTGCGGCTTATTAACAGTTTTAGAATGGCTGACTCTGGTCTCTTCAGTTATGACAGATTGACGAGACCTCTGTATGATGTTTCTGTTAAGAGTGTACTAAAAAAAGATAATCTTCAACGCAGGCCTTGATATGCAGCCCTGCACAAGTTCAGAGACAACACGCCATTTTCTCCCTTGTGCACTGTGTCGGCGAATGTTTATTTTGAACGGTGCGCAACGACTACTGCGATTGTTACAACTTTTTCGGCTTATGTGTCGTGTGAACGGTGCGGTTAGCCAGCATGAAGGCGTTGTCGCTGGTACCATGTTACTGTGACTTCAACTGCAAAGCGGTTGACTATTAATTTGTTAAAACGGTTAGTATTCATAATTTTATTTGTGTCGTGTGTGGTAGCGTCGAGTCTGCTATTTCATCTTAGAGATGAATGATTTGATGGACTCATCCATGTCAGAATCTGTCCTTTCCCCCGAGCTTTACTCGTCTTCTCCCATTGGCAACCACATCTGTGACTTCTCAAATCATAAAGGCAAGTAATCGTAAGACATCAAAGCAAGAGCTGCCTGTCCCAACCCTCTTTTAAGTCTTGAGACAAAGCTTATTCAGATCCAGGTCAGACTGATCCATTTGTTGTCTACTTGCTCCTTGGTTTGCGTTGTATTGTATAACCTGAAGCAAGCAAACTTACTAGAGATGAACTCTTCACGCTAGAGTACCGCATATATGTGTTTTCACGCGACGTGAAGATTGACGGTGTTGTCACAGAGTCGAGTCTGAGCGTAGATGATTTGTTGAAGCATGGAGTTTGCCGGTTCAAGTATTCATGATAATCGAATGCGAGTGATTGTGTTTGGTATCATTCGAAGGGGATTACAAGGTTTGTCCTCCATCAGAATAGTACTGGTATAAAACCGAAGCAAACTCCTTCTGGCCTTGTAAATTTGCAATCCATACAGGAGCTTTCATCACTATCACATAACACAATCGCTAAAAAATCCCCAATTTACAGTTAAATACTCAATCAAAAACTAGGCTGCTGAAGTTTGTTGACATCGTGGATCCTCAATGCTTTGATGTTTCTGATCCTCTCAAATCACTTTTCATAGTGTTACTCTCAACAGTTAGATTATTTTTGAAGAAATAGGCCGTCCTTGTAGCGATCGTATCCTTCGATGGCAAAATTCATCGACCGCGTTCAGGAACACGATCACTGTTATACAGGGGAATTGCATACGTGAATTGTTTACGTCAAATGTAATTTTCATTTTTTCTAAGAGTGTACAATACTCGGCCGTATACGAAGAAGTATCTTGTATACGTACCCGCCTGGGAAGTAGAGATTGATGGTGTGGTCTCCGACAGGGGTCCTTAATTGCGAATGGGTTTGACTCCTACCAGAACCCTTTTCTTCAGTCAGAAAAAGTTCTCGTTTGCAAGCAATTGCGTTCAGCAAAAATGGACGACTAACTTCTACGCTCCATTGTCCACTAAAGAGAAAGAGTCCAACAATCTCATTGAGGGAACATCTTCTAATGTGTCTATAAATTTTCGAAGAAAGGAAATCATTTCCTCTCATAAGCTTCCTCGTAAGGGCCTGAGAGTGTCCTTTGATGGGTGCTATTACTATTACATTTCATTCCCATGATTTTCCTAGGTTTTACACGATGTATTTGGTTAACTTCCGACGAAGATCTTCCACAATTTCAACATTATTCGCCAGGGAAGAGTTAATACTCGAATATTGAAGTTGTCGGTTGTCAAGTTTGAATCAAAGGCAGACATTATTCCCCTATACATCGTACCTCAGCTGGTTCAAGAAAACTTCAACCCTATGGCATGGTTGTCTTCACATTGACAACCGATGTATCCTTCTGTATGATATTCGCGACAATTTCAATATGATCATGACTCCTCCACCGTGGACAAGCTCGTTGGGTTAGTCATTGTAATCGACCTGAATTAGTGTGCCTATTGATTGGAACAGGTATGCGTCCACCAGTTTTATTATTATTATTATTATTACTTTTTTTTCATCAGACATTATTGTCTTAGTGAAAACTAACCTAACGCTTAACTAAAGTTGACAATTCACACTATAATAAAAAAACAGCTAAACATTGCATAGTAAGATTTTTTGCTTGAAAGCATTAGTCGTTTCGTTAAAATCAAATAGATTGTAAAAGCCGTTAAATTCCCTGATCATTGCTGTCATCGGTTCGTTCATGCCATAGTTGGTTCTGTGTCGGGAAGTTTGGAGCAGCATAATAGAACGCCTAGGTCGTAATGGTATAGCCAGTAATAGTTTGGATAACAGTGACGGGGCGTCGATTTCGGATATCAGAAGTTTGGCTATGAAAACAGCTTGGTCTGCCTTTCTTCTTCCCTCGAGAGTGTTCATCCCAATCAACCGGCACCTCTCGACATATGGCGGTAGATTAAGAGGATCCTGCCAGGGTAACGATTTAAGCGCATACCGGATAAATTTCTTCTGCACTCTCTCAATACGCTCGACCCAGGTTGTCTGATAGGGTGTCCATACCACAGAGGATGATTCTAGTATCGGTCGCACCAATGAGCAGTACAGTGCTCGCAAGCAATGTGGGTCTTTGAACTCTCGCGAAAGTTTTAGCATGAAGCCTAATTGACGATTGGCTCTATCAATAATCGCATTTCGGTGTTCGTTGAAGGAGAGTGCACTATCTGAAGTCACACCCAAATCCTGTACAGCAACAGACCTCAAGAGGATAGTCCCATTTGTTTGGTAGTCAAATAGGATTGGATTTTTTTTGCGGTGATAAGAAATGACGACGCACTTTTCAATGCTTAGGATCAGGTGGTTATAACGGCACCAATCGGCGAATGTATCTAACATTCGCTGTAAAATCCAACAGTCTTCGATTCGGCGAATAACAAGGTATATCTTTAAGTCATCGGCATAAAGTAGTCTACAACCACGAGGTAAAAGATCCACAGCATCGTTAAAGAAAAACGCGAATAGTAGTGGTCCAAGATTGCTGCTCTGGGGTACACCTGAGCCGTTATGGAATGGTTCGGAAGTGGATGAACCAATACGTACACGTAATTGTCTGGCTACTAGGTAACTTCGAAACCAGCTAATTAATGTTTCGGAAGCACCAATTCGCCGCAACTTTTCCAGGAAGATTTTGTGATCGATTCTATCAAACGCCGCCTTAAGATCAGTGTAGATAGCGTCCACCTGATATCCGTGCTCAATTTGTGATATACACGTTGAAGTGAAATTTACTAAATTGGTAGTTACAGATCGACCCGGAAAAAACCCGTGCTGATCACATGATATATGGGTTTTCATGCGTGAGAATAAATATTCATTACCAATTAGCTCAAATAACTTGGAGCTAGCACAAAGAGAAGTGATTCCACGATAATTCGCAATATTTTGCTTATCGCCTTTTTTGAAAACAGGAAACATGAATGACTGTTTCCAGGGCTTTGGAAAGCGGTGCTGGCTGAATGATTTGTTGAAGATTGCAGCAAGCGGTACCAGCAAGGAAGTGATGCACTTTTTGTATACTGCAGCAGGAATTCCATCGGGTCCAGGAGAGAATGAGGATTTAAGTTTACTTGCCGCTCTCAATATCGCTGAATGTGTCACATCGAAAATATCCAGTTGCAAAGAGTTCGCCGCAATATTCTCTGCAGCTCGCCGAGCAGCGTCATCGGGGTTGTCTCATAACAGAATGCACTGGCAAAGTGGTTGGCAAATAACGAGCATTTGTCGGAGGTATTACAGCAGTTCTGCTCTCTTAAAAACATGCTTACTGGTAGACCAGAATGCTTACGCTTACTGTCAACAAAGCTCCAAAATGATTTAGGATTTCTACGTAGATTGGTTTGTGTCTTTCGAACATATCTTGTGTAAAGTGACGCATTCAATCTTGTATACGCAGTGCTAATACGCCGGAATCTTCTCTTCATTCCAGCCGTTTTATAGCGACGATATTCTCGTAGTGATAAATTCTTCCTGCGTTTCAGTTTTTTGAGAGCATTGTTACTCCATCGAGGGCCACCTTGATATTTTATTCTAGGAACGTTCGCGTTGAACCAATCAATGATGATATTAGTGAAGCAATGTACAGCGGCGTCTACATCAACGTTATCAGTTACAGGAGACCAATCGAAATCGGCTAAATATTCGGCTAGTGCAACATAATTGGCTCGTTCTAGGTCAAGTAAAGAAAAAGCTTCTTCGTCATCTTCCAACACTGGCTCTGATGTAACAGATAACAAAACTTCCAGGGGAGGATGGTGAGCGTCAGCTTCAATCAAAACGTCAACAGATTCGGACACTTCATGGGTCGACGAGTTCGAAAATACCAAGTCCAAGGTTCTACCATTGGTATTGTACACCAAGTTCCTCTGATCAAGATTAGAAAAAGCCATACCATCGATCAAAGCATAGCCAGCACGTCCAACTGTTGACTTTACTGGATCGATTTTTGCGCAACCTTCTTCTTTATGCATCCAGCACAGACCGGGTAGATTGTAATCACCAACTAAAACAATTTCATCTCCGACGGATGAAGAAGCATTAATCGTAGAAACCGAAGCGAGATGGTTTTCCAGAATTTGATGCTCATTAACTCTATCAGGTGGGAGGTAGAAAGAGCAAACAAAAAGCGTTTTGTTCGGTAGCACAACTCGAACCCATATCTGCTCCAGCGCATGGCAAAACTCTGTCACAACTACCGAGGAGTCCAAACTTCTTCTCACAGCAACAAGAACTCCTCCTCCAGTGCTCTTAGAACTGTTATGTTTGTTACGATCACGCCTGTGAACATCAAACGCTGAGCCGAACAACTGTTCCGACTGTATTCGTTCATCCAACCAGGTTTCTGTCAGAATGATAATATTGTATTCGCAGCATGTTGCAGCAAGGAACCAAGAATCCAGTTTTGTTTTTAATCCACGTACGTTTTGATAATATATGCTTAACAAGTTCCCTGCAGTTTCTGATGTCGAGAGTTGCGTATTACTGGTTGCCGGAAATTCGTAGACGTCGGGCTGCAATTGTGAGTTGCTTTCAGAACGTGCAGAATCTTGCCAAGCTTCGGCCGAACATATACGTTCGTGAATATTACCTGGACAAAGACGAATGATGTCATCGCATATATTACTGTCTTCCACCGCTTCGAAGGAGGGCCAAACGGGATCAGGCATCGGGCTGCATCGGGCTGCAGAGTGTCCGGCTGTAATCGTGAGTAACTTTCAGATGGTGCAGAATCTTGCCAGGCTTCGGTCGGACATATACATTCTTGAAAATTACCTGGACAAAAAATAGTGGCATCGCCGCGTGCGTCGAAAGTGGCAGTTGAAACGTTGGCATGCATCTGAAATTGGTGAATTTCACTGAGAGAGTGCGCAGCATCATCCTTAGCTTCGAATGGGCATATACTGCTCATCAAGTTACCTGGAAAGATCCATGATGAAGAAGTTGATTGCTATGTAACATAGTCAACACGCTGTCTGGCCCTCTTCAAACGTATCTGGTATAGCGGGCATTCGGAACTCCATGAAGAATGACTGGCATCAAGTTGTTCCTCGATCGGTAGATTCTGCTGCGTATTTCGCTCGTAACAATTTACACATTTTCGGACATCCGAGTTACAATCCTTGGCCTGATGGGCTTCGGTGCATTTGGGACAGCAAACAGCATTCTTACATTCAGATGCTTTATGACCGTATTCTGAGCAATTGAAACACCGATGAACATCAACCGCTTCGACTACTCTGCAACGTTCCCATCCAATATTGATTCGTTGACATTTCATCAAAAATTCGAATGATCGGGCGTCGGTTTCTAACACAGAACTGCTGTAACACAATCATTGGATTATGTAGCCATTTTTCATTCTTTTTTACACGAATGATATTCAGTACAGCCGAGTCAGGTAGTCCGTTCTGTTTCCTCAATTTTGGTACAAGCTCATCTTCAAGAATCTCTTCGGAAAATCCAATAATCTTGATCCTGGGTTTGAAGGCCTTCATGATTTCGATATCGTATTTCTCACCAAGCAGCGCATTGGCTTTCTCTGTCAGCATTTGAGCACACTGACTCGATTCACATCTAACGCTGACTTCTCCAATATTTCTACAACGAACTTCTTTCACAGCGAAGATAATGGGATCAATTTTGCTTTGAATCTCGCATTTAGTAACCTCAGCTGGTTGGACACATTTTGGTTTGAACAAAACTGTTTGCTCGATCAACGAGATTGTTTTCGACTTTTGCACAAACGAGCTGGAGTTAAGGTTGGACGAATCTGATAATACAACAGTGGTTCTAGAGTTTTTAGCTGGCGGTAGAACTGCACGAGAGGTGGTCAACAGACGTCGTTTTCCAGACCGTAAAGACCCTCCTTCTTCCAGCGTGTCAAGATTTCCGTTATACACATTCTTTCCCACAGCTGGAGATTTTAATTCCGTTGTTGGTGACATACGAGCAACATTAGCAAATGATCTGTTGATCACATTTTCATTTCCTTGTGCTGAAGACGCAGCGAGTAGTTTTGGCAGAGTGGAGAGATTTTTACTGATAGTGCAATCTATAACAGCGAGCAGTTTCTTTTCGACATTATCAAAACAGTCTTTCATCGTGCTTTTCATTCTCGACTCTTGTTCGTTAAACAGATTAGTAATGGCTTCTATTTTTTTCACTAACTCAGTGCAGGTCCTATGCATGTCATTGAGACTGATTTGTGTTTTTCTGCATCCAAAACAAAAATATTCAATCGCCGCGTTATCTCTCATTGCTTTAGCTCCAACCGAGCTGATATTGGAGCACTTCACATGCCAGATTTTTTCACAACTACCGAAGCAATAAACTCGATCATTTTCAGTAACAATTGCCGTATCACAGGCACTACATACAACAGAACAGAATATTACACTTCCTCCGCGGAGAATTCGCTACCAAATACTGTATACTGAACACTTTCGCGTTTGTTCACCGGTTGGCCAAAACAGAACCACGAAACAGACACATTGTGTTATCATATTCACAGATTTTTCTGTAATGTCATAATTTTTTTTTCATAATTTTTGATCGCAGATTCTTTTTCACAGATGACAGATTTTTTACATTTTGATGAAAATTTCACAGATTTTTGAAAATATTGTTTTTTCACAGATTTTTTGGAAATTGATACTAGATTTTTTTCCTTTTTTAGTCATCACGGATGGTAAAAAGATTTCAATGTGACATCCCGGGCGTCCACTATATACGAAACAATCGAATCAAAACAAGAAATTCCTGAAAGATGGTTGACTGGCTTGATTATCGACACTGCGATTAAAGGCCAGACGAAACAAGATCTGGCTCGAACAGCAGTGACGATCGTCGACTTCGTGGTGGATAGAGAGCACTCAGAATTGTACGTAAAAAGGTCATAAAAAGGTTAAAGGACTTTTTGCGGTGGGCGTAGCGTAGTTGGTAAATCGATTGCCTTGTACGCAGCGCACCTGGGTTCGAGTCCGGATCCCGCACATAGTGTTAGAAATTTTTCATAAGAGATTTTTCTAACCCGAAGAGGCGAATGACCTTAAGGTTAAAACCTCTATAATCGAAATAAAAGAAGGACTTTTTGAACGTCGGATCGCTCGATTTTTTTCCGAATATACGCAACGTTAGAAACACAAATAAAAAAAATCTAATGAATGCTGAAAACGCGGTTATTGGCACTGGTTTGTCGACGGATTAACGAGAGAAATAATGCTTCATCTAGTGGCTAGATCCTACGTTGTGTATTCTATTCAACTGAATACACGGAACCAAGAATCCTTTTTTGGCGATAACAACATTCCATGTAGATCTACACTCACAGAATGGATGTTTTGCGATGAAATGATAATGCTTTATTTAAACGTAATGATTGCTCTTTGAGCTCACAAATTTATCTGATGCTCACGCTAATCATTGTAGTGCGCATATCACTGTAGCGTTCGTTAGATGATGAGAGCTATGCATCGCTTTTATACTAATTATTATGACAGTAGTGGTGAGGGTGATCATAAAAGATGCTGTGCTGCATACATTCACCCTACAAAACTGATAGTTTTATATTTACCCATCAACGGCCATGTCCACATCGTTACAGTTCCAACGATGTTCTCCATTCGATGGGGCATGGAAAGAACTCCTTGCATTTCCTGGGGAAACATGGCAGTTCCTTTTCTGAAGAATCATATCAGATTACCTTAGTTTGACTTCTGTTGCATCGCTCCATTCCGGGTAATGAGAAGGCGGATACTCAGAATAGAATGGTAATGAGAAACCTTTTAACGGTATTTAAAGATGATATTCATGAAATATCACGTATCTTCAATGAGTTTTTCAATATTTATTGTCAGAAGATGCTCGAAAATTTCGTGGCAAATTTCGTGGAACAATGGAAGTTTGGGAATCTCAAGGGCACAAACAAGCCTTGCTTCCAGGGGATGGATAAGGCTCGTAACTTCAATCGGATGGTATCTCGGGTCATGTCCAGTCATTACGCGTTACATGAGCATCTCCGTTGTAGTGGGGTCGTCGAGATCAGTCTCTGTGATTATGGTGACGATTATTGCGATAAACATTAAACATTTTGTCTGGTCGCGCGCCTAGTGCCCTAGAGCCAGGATTGCTTTCATGTCATCGGACACGATCTGCTGGACCTTGTAAACTAGGCACGTGTCGAAAGTTGAGAAAGAATCAGTTGTGGTTCCCAGTCCCAAGGTTACAGAGACGTATAAAGCTGAAGAGTACCGCCCCATTAACGTGTTGCACACTTTAGACAAAATTTTAAAACTTTTTCTTAAGAGCCATCTGATGAGTTATTTCAATAGTAATAATATGTGAGGGACATTCATACGAAACCGCTTTGAATTCAGTTTTAGCGAAATGGAAAGACAAAATCGAAATTAAAAAAAAACTATTTATGCTGTATTTTTGGATCTGAAACGCGCTTTTGAGACAGTTTCAAGACCTTTACTGTTTGTAAACTTTAGAGCGATTCGGTATCAGAGGGCTAACGCATAAGTGGTTTGAAAACAATTTGTGTGATAGAACCCAGAAAACTGTTTTAACGATTTTGTATCTAGTTCTCTCAGCAATCTACTTGGAGCGCCGCAAGGTAGTGTCTATATTATTCATCATGTATATAAATGACATGATTACGAATACAATTTTGTAATATAAAATTGTTTACTATTGACACTGTTGAACTGCAATGAATGTTTACATATATTCAAACATATTCATGCAAATAACTTGGTTCACGGATTTAGGTAGGTGTTAGCTCAATTGACTTTCCGAAGACCCATTTCGTATACAGCGCCAGACATGTTCCGAAGTCATCGTTGCATCAACCAGCCCGCCTTAATGTAATGTTTGTATCAATTGGATTTTAACATGACAGTAAAACTTTCGATTCCTCACAGGAAAAAATCGACGCGTATTTAGTGTATTACTTTGATTTGTATATGCAAATTTACACATGTAGGGTAAAGTGCCTATTTTCACCATACTAAGCAGGGTGCCTCACTGATTCATTAATTCCTCGGCCTACAATCAATGGAATGCGTAAAAATGGACATCATCAACTTTGCTTCGTTGTTAAGAACCAATATAATAACACAAATACACTGAAAACAGTGTAATTCTCGTGTTTGAGCGCAACGAAAACTCGAATCGAGTGCCCCTATTGTTGCGCTACCATTTGAATCAATGCGTGGAACAAAGATGGCAGACACTACTCTAACCAACGGCTTCAAATGGGTAAGGTGATAATAGAAACATAGCGAAAATGGGCTCATCACCCTATATTGGGAAACTTTTCTATCTTCTTTCCTATCTTCTATTTATGTCTCCAGTTCGGTTCTAATCATCAAAGCGAATAGTCGTCTTGCGAGTTAGCTCTGCTTATCCCATACATTAGCACTACACAAGTGCAAAGTGTGTAGGTAAAATTCGGCCGCCGCCTCCCGGCGAAAAGGAAAAGTCGGACTGCGCCTCCCGGCCAGTGGATCGACTCGCCGGCGTCCTTTTTTATAAACAATTTCTCGAACGCTAAACCAAGAAGATCGGTAGAGTGTGTTTTCTCCAGTGAAAACCCCGCATAACGGGCCGTCGACTCCCGGTGCGGGGCAGTTAAAAACTTTTAACGACGGAGCCACCTCCGGCTCCAGGTTCAGTGTAGCAAAGGATAGACTCAGTGCGGTAAAAAAATAATCAGCTCCCTCTCGGGGTAAGCGCACGTGTGCACAAACGCCGGCTTTGGTAGAAAGTGAAGCTAAGAAAACTCTTGCTCGTGTGCCGAGGAACCCGTGTCAGTAGTGACGTAGCGTTCGACGATTGGTCCAGTGAGTGAAGACCAAATAATTACCTGCGCCTTCCAGCGAAAACAATCCGCGCCTGACACAGCCAAATGGAGATCGACCATCCCCCCACCCCGGGGGGACCAAACTTAAGCCACGGCATCCCCTGATTTCTTGAAAAAGGCGACGAAATCGACGAACAGACGCTTCTTCTGAGGACAATAAAGGATGACCAAGGTAATGTACCTAGCCTACCATCCAATCCCTTTGAGATCAATATGTCCCTAAAAACCATCATCGGAACCGACCCAAATAAATGCATTAAGGCCACCAAGGAGGCTAGCGGGACCCAGTACGTTCTCAAGACGTCGTCCAACAGAATCTATAACAAACTTACTGAAACCACGCAACTCTCTAACGGCACAAAAATCGAAATTATCTCCCACTCCCACCTCAACAAGACCCACGGCGTTATTTTCGATCTCCACACCAAAAACCTCAACACAGAAATTATATTGAACGGACTTAAAGACCAGGGAGTTATCGAAGTCCGTCGCATTACCAAAATGGTCAACGACACACCGACCAAAACCCCACTACTCGTACTCGCGTTTTTCGGCTCTTATTTCCCAGAATACATCTTCTTGGGACTGATGAGGATTGGGGTGCGGAAATATTACCCTGCCCCCATGCAGTGTTTCCGCTGTGGGAAATACGGGCATGGCAGTAAGAACTGTAACCAACCCGAGACCTGCCTCAATTGCTCTAAGAAGCACCCGACATCCAAGGAGAACCCTTGCCAGGACAACAGCACCTGTATCAACTGTCAGGGCAACCACTCCGCCCGGGAAAAGAACTGCCCCTCTTTCATCAAGGAAAAAGAAATACTAAAAATAAAAACCGATCGAGAACTCTCCTCCCCCGAAGCGCGAGCCCTCGCCAAAGCAAACAACAACAGTCAAACCTATGCAAACACCCTCAGGGACAGATTAGATCCACAAAGCGACGGGAAAGACCGTACCATTGCATTGCTCCGAGAGGAAATCGCCATGCTCAAGGAACAAATCGTCAAAAAACCCGACAATAAAGACGCCACGATCGCAGCACTTAAAGAACAACTTCTGGATGAACAAATCCAAAACAAGGACCTGTGAAACGAGATGGCAGCACTTCACCAAGCATTCAACGACCTCAAACGACAGATGACGCAAAGAACATCCTCCGCCAGCCCCACAACCTGCCGCCCTCCAGCAACAAAAATAACACCAAATAATGCAACTCAATCGACATAAAATATCAACAAGAAACAAAAAATGGCCCCCACCGAACTCAAAACTCAGCCTAAAGCGCCACAACCGACAAATATCAATGAAACGGCTACAACCAGTAACGCTCAATTAGTAAATGGACAGGGCAGACAAAGACAAGAACCCGTAACAAACAAGAGCGATCCCCCAACCCAAAATCCCGAAGCCCACTAAGAAAACCAGCAACTAAACATCAGACAAAAGGACACAGCACACAACCCCCCACCGGAGAAACCTGGGCTCACGATCAAGATGCGATGATTGACATCTCGGATTAAGCCCCAACAAAGACCGAAACCCAACCAAAATGCAAAAACCACAACCACAACTAAGTCTACCCACACCGACCCTGCCCGGAGAGGTAACGGCGGCTGTTGGTGTGGGACCATCGAAATATCCCCAGGAAAGTATCCCTTGTAATCACAACCACCGCAACACAACTATTGCTTACCCCCCAAAACAGTCAACACTAGCACCACCACGGCGGACACATCGGTCATCTCGGGCGGCCCACTTCTCAGCGGGCCACGACGCAGCCAGACCGCCCGCCACTCACCACCACTCAAATCGCATAGCCAGATTCATACCACAAAAGGGACCTCGGGTCCACCGATCGAACCATCTTCAAATACCCAGCCCACACCACCCTACCCGCAAAACGGCATCCACCCGGAAGCCCCAGTGGACGACACACGGGACGCAACGAAGACAATGAACCGAAACTCCAAAAAGCAAAACCTGAAAATGGGACATCAAAATCACACGCTCCAGCAAAACGAACGCTTAGCCCAATCCCCGGATGCTCCTGGCACCCAGTAGCCTACCGCATAACACCAACAAACTGTTGTCCAACCTCGCGGACCTCCACCATCAAGTCACAACCCTCAACAGCGAACACCAAACGCAGGAGCGTTAGGGAAAAGGCCCTTGCCCCTGCACTAGCCCCGGCCGCAGATGTACCGGATCCCACCGACGAGCCCGGCTACCCCCCCCCCCCCCCCCCCCCGGGTAAGTGTACACCATCATACCACCCCAGAAGAACAGATTAGTGCTTCGAACTCCTTACCAGGGAAGGAACTAACCGCGGACGCCTGGCTGACCACACGCTCGGACAAACGATACAAAACTGTACCCATAACGCAACACATAAGAACCACCGACACAACCCCTTCGGACCGCTTACCATACTTCTCGCGGTCAGTAGAAGAGCAGCACGCTAGTCCATCTAACAACGACGACAACACAAATATACCCAGCAACAGAAAAACATTCGAAACAGGTGGCCCACCACACAATCTCTCTAGCACTTCGATGAACAACAACCCAGGACCAGAACGATCCACGCTCGCCCTGCAGTGGAACGTTAATGGGTTAAGAAACAACCTCGGTGACCTACAGAACATTATCGCCCGCTTCGAGCCACTCTGCCTCGCTATCCAAGAAACGCACCTACACTGCGGAACCGACCCCTCCCCTTGGTTCGGGGAACTTGCGAGAGGAGCTAACAACCATCAAACCATCCCATCAGCTGCTCCATCGTATGCATCTACCTCCCACAGGGGGTCACCAATATAAAAAATCAACTAATCAGCCTGATCAACCAGATCCCAGCCTCATTCGTCATCCTGGGTGACTTCAACGCCCACCACTCGGCCTGGGGCTCGGACAAGTGCTGCCACCGAGGCAACGAGATCGTCCAATTCATCGAAGAAGTCGATGTCGTGGTACTTAACGACGGCAGCCCTACATTCATCCGCGGTAACACCGCCTCTGCCATCGACATCACCTTTGCTTCTAGCTCCATCGCAGGGATATTCGGCTGGTGCACGGCCAACGACACGGCTGGGAGCGACCAATTTCCCATCGAACTACACACCAACCACCTCCCACCTAAAACCACCAGGCGCAGACGCTGGCTGTACGACAACGCCGATTGGTACGCCTACGACGCATCTATACAATCCCAACTCGACCGAGACCGCACGTACACGCCGACCGAACTCTCGGAAATAATTGTCAACGCAGCTGAAGAAAGTATCCCCCGAACTAGCGGTGCCCCACCACACCGAGCCGTACACTGGTGGCGCGCCGGAAAGCACTCCGCACCCAATCATCCCCTCCGTGACCAAAGAGCGGATAACTTTAGGACGCTCAGAAACGCCGCAAGGAAAACAATCCAAGCGGCTAAGGAAACAAGCTGGACCAACTTCGTGGACGGAATTCATCCGGACTCCCCAACTACGGAGCTGTGGAGACGGGTCAACGCGCTCAGCGGAAAACGCCGACAAAACGGCTACTCCCTAGCAGTCAACGACATCACCATCACAGACCCTGGAGAAATCGCGGACAGGATAGGATGCCATTTCAAATCGTTATCCGCCGACGAAACCCTGCCAGCAGCATTCGCCCAACGAATAAGAAGGCTCCAAGCCGCACCTAATACCTTCGAACCAGACTCCACAGCCATCTACAATAGGCCCTTCACAGGATCTGAACTCGCCGTAGCCCTCAGTACTGCACGAAGGAAGTCCGACGGCCCCGACAGGGTGGGCTATCCGATGCTTCGGCATCTCCCTCCCGGAGGTAAAAGGGCCCTCCGGGAATGGAAACTGGCCCATGTGGTTCCCATCCCCAAAAAGTGCCAAGGCACTCATACCCCCAGCGACTTCAGACCAATCAGCCTGCTATCATGCACATCGAAAACCCTGGAGAGGATGGTTAACCGACGACTGACCACGTGGCTGGAAGACCATAAACTTCTCGACCAACACCAATTTGCCTTCCGGAAGGGACGCGGGACTGGAGCCCACCTAGGCTCCCTCGGTGAAATACTGGACAAAGCCAGATCTGAAAACCTCCACGCGAGACCAACGGAGTGCCACAAGGATCAGTACTAGCTGTGACCCTATTCCTCGTGAGGATGAACTCGCTCTTCGCCGCGCCACCCGGGGGCATCTACGTATTCGTATATGCGGATGACTAGGGAGAACCATACCCTGTACAAGGATATCCCTCCAGGCGGCCGTCAACGCGGTCGATGGGCACTCGCAACCGGCTTCAACATCGCAGCAGAAAAGTGCGCCATAACACACTGCTGCAGCACATATCACCCAGCCAATGCTCGACCAATACTCCTCAACAACATCGTAGTTCCGTTCCGAAAGGAACCAGTTGTTCTCGGGATCACGCTCGATCGGAAACTAACCATGATACCACATTTCCGACGATTACAAAAAAAGACTGCGAGAGCAGAAAGCGGCTGGTCCGCACGATCTGCTCCCGCCACCCTAAGAACAACCGCCGAGCAGCACTGAACGTCGCAAGATCCCTAATACACAGTAGAATATTTAACGGGATCGAGATGACATGCCGAAACCTGGACGGACTCTCCAACATCCTCGGGCCCCTATACCACGGAACGGTGCGGTTAGCCTTCGGGCTATTACCGAGCACCCCTGCCGAAACAGCCTGTGTGGAAGCCGGAGTACTACCCTGCCGCTGGGAAGTAGCCCGGGTGGCTCTCAAACGTGCACTTAGTTTCCTGGAGAAGACATCGGGCGACGAATGCCTCCAGCTTACCATCGCAAGCAACATACACCATGAATTCACTGGCAACTCCCTCCCACCCATCGCCCGGCTACACCGAGTGAGACCACGGGCCTGGTACGACTCCGGACCAAATGTTGACGACAGCCTTGCTCGTATAATAAAGGTTGGTGACCACCGGAACAGTATAATGATAAAGTACCGACAACTAGTACACCGAAAGTATGCACGACACAACCAAATCTTCACCGACGGCTCCAAGGCTGACGACGGAGTAGGCGCGGGAATCAGTGGCTTGGGGAGCGGGCTCTCCTTCCGCTTACCCGGCTCCTGCTCAATATTCTCAGCGGAAGCGGCCGCCATTGCAGTGGCAATGGCCATAAGAATCTCCGACACACCGACGGTCATATTCACCGACTCGCTCTCGGTCCTGAGAGACGTCGAAAACGGAACCTCCAAGCACCCGTTCGTTCAGGCCATCGAGATTCATCGAGACCCACTGGTAACAATCTGCTGGGTCCCGGGCCACAGCGGTATCAGGGGCAACACAGACGCCGATCGTTTAGCTCTCTCCGGCAGACGAGCCCGAGCCCGTCTCTCAGCCGATACTCCAACAGTGGACATATTAAGGGAATTTAACACGAGTCTAAAGCACGGATTCACCAACCACTGGCGGAGATCCCGAGGTCATACGCAAAAGGTCAAGGACTCAACTGACACCTGGAACGACCGAGTCAGCCAGAGAGAACAGAAAATACTTTCCCGACTCCGCGTGGGGCACACCCGTGTGACCCACGCCCACATCGTGTCCAACGTACTTCCATCAGAATGCGCGTCATGTAACACCCGGATCACCGTCGAGCACCTGCTCTGCAACTGCCGGGAGTTGGATGACCTACGGCAACAACACAACCTAACCGGGTCAATACGAGATGTCCTGTCCAACGACCCAGCTCGGGAGGAGGCACTCATCCTATTCCTGAAGGATGTCAACCTGTTCGACCGAATATAAGCAAAGCACGAACAAGCGAGCGTGCGTCCTCCGCCACACTCGCAGGAGCACAGCGCCCAAGCATGACCAGCTCGCACCAAGATTCCGAGAACGACACCCAAACGAACATCGCCAATCGGCCCTCTGCCACACTACCTTGGCGTCGGAGAGGTCGCCCATAGCCCAACACAACTACAACAACCCCATACAGCACCTAGAAGATGGGCCCTCTGCCCCACCGCCTCGGCGTCGGAGAGAACGCCTATGGCCCAATACCACGAGACACACGCAACACAGCATCGGAAACCGGGGAATCCCCCACCATTCCAGAGCGCCCTCCACTCCGTGTGATTCCTCTGCCAAGCACCACGAGGTGCTGGAGAGGCCTCCCACGGCCCAGGCCAGCTCAGCACTTGCCGACCTCACCGCTAGCAAAATATGAAAATGGTCCCAAACAAACGGAATCAAAATGGAATCCTTACGTTTTGTATATTTATTTTTTTGATCTCATGGGCGAATGACCAGTAGGTTAAAACCCAAATAAATAAATAATGATAAATAATAATATTTATGTCTCATTCAACTCGTATCAATATTTTTTTGTATTTCCTGTTTATTGAAGAAAGAAAAGTAAAAATAGGAAAAATGGGAAAAAAGAAAGAATTGATTGATATATTGTCTCCCTCAGCGCTTTCGTTCCTCTGAATCTGGTATCACTGCTTGTTGGCCTTGAATAGCTGATTCAAGAAGACTTCAACTCCCACGGTATGCCATAGGGTTGACTTCGCGTTGATAACCGATCTATCTTACTGTATGATATTCGCGACAATTTCTATATGATCATGACTACTCCACCATCACGGCCAAGCGCATTGGATTTATGATTGTACTCGACCTCAATTAGTGTGCCTATTGATTGGAACAGCTATGCGTCCACTATATCCGAAACAATCGAATCAAAACAAGAAATTGCTCCGGTGGAAGCATACAAGATTTTAACTGGCTTGATTATCGATGCGATTAGAGGTCAGACTAAATGAGATCCGGTGCAAACAGTAGTGAACGGTCTCCCACTTCATGGTAGATAGAGGGCACTCAGAATTGTAGGCGAAAAGGTTCTATAAGGACTTTTAGAATGTCGGATCGCCCTATTTTTTCCGAATATGTGCAACAAGTTTTTCAGTATTTCTTGTCAGAGGACGCTCGAAAATTGGTAAATTTTGTGGAATAATGGAAGTTTAGGAATCTCAAAGGCACAAACAAGCCTTGGTTCAAGGGGATGGATAAGGCTCGTGACTTTATTGGGATGATATCTCGGGTCATGTCCAGTCATTATACGTTGGATGAGCATCTCTGGTCTAGTGGGGTTATGGTAACGATTATCGTAACATTAAACATGTTGTCTGGTCGTGAACCTAGTTTCCTCGCGCCGGATCTCCGTTAAACGAATCCCTTCGGTATCGTTCCAGTCCATGTTAGTTATCTTTTCTCATTTAGTTGATATGCTAAAAGCTACCTGGAAATCTGGTCCCAAAAGAGTTCCCATCGGATTCAAGGAGGGCAGTCGGCGATCCGGTTCATGATGTTCTGCAGTATTCTTCCGTTTTCCATAAAGCTACAAGTTCTTTTCCCAGATATTGTTGTCCGACTTCTTATAATATGCCTAATAGTATTTCTCCTTGTTTCAATTGTTATTCAAATAATAGTTAATGCTAAAAAAATTACAAATCTTTGAAAATATTTCTAACTGCATCCTTTGGTCTAAATGAAAATGTACTTTTATTTTTTCTGCGCATGGCTCTGAATTCCTTGTTTTTAGATGTAAATGTGTCAAAATATATTCCCCTTTGTATGAATAAAAAATAAGTGTAAATTTTAAATAAATCCTAATTATCATATATTTTCAAAAAAATTTAATTGAAAGCCAAAAGAAATTTGCATCTCAATAAAAAATGAAATTATTGTGCATCGAGAATTTCAGACGTTTGCATTTTGTGCGCATGACAAATATGCGGTTAATTTCAGGTTTTGGTTTGTTCCAAACTTTCGAGTCTCTGGAAAAAAACATGGTTTGCGGTGTAACCTGCCTTTCAAAAACTACTTAATCGATTTATTTCATACTTTGCATGTATTCTATGCATAAAATACCCAACCCTTACGACGAATTTTCGAGATTACGCCGCATAACTTGCAGCTCTGTATTGTTACGTTGACAGATCCAACATATGCCAATAGCTCTACCTCAACCATGGCTCCAACTTTACGAGAGTCAATTCAGAACTACCCAAACTGCCTGCCAAAGGAAATTTGGAAAATTATCCCGCTGACATACCCTCTAAAAGGACCCTTTTGAAGAGGATTTAAAAACCGCTAAATTGACTTTTGAAGAATATGTTACTGATCTTAATCAAGTGGAGACTACAATGAATTCTTGGCCCAGAAGCCGAAATTTTGACTCAAGGCGATTTCTTGATTGGTCGTCTCTTGATATCTATACCGAAGCCAAGTTATAGCAAACTGCCCTCTAGTCGTCTGTGAAGATGCCAATATCTTCAATATCTCCGTCATAAATTGACCACCGCAATGTTGAAAGTATACCCAGGAACCAACAATTTCTTACGAATGGGTATGAGTATCTAACTACAGATGAGCAGTGTCCAAACTGTTTCTTCTGCCGACTGTAGACAACAGAGTGGAACACATCAACTTAATGAATTCTTCCCAGTCCGCTGCGTTTAAAACAGCAATAATTTTCCAATACTTCAGTTTGAAGATTTTTTCCTTGATATTTTCAATTCAGGTTTTTGTGCTGATTGACACCAGATCATTCCGACTTATGAAATTGGAAGGTATCTACTATGCATATGTTAGAATACATCTGTCCACTGTTGACACGTATTACCGACATCTTAAAGCAACTATTAACATTATTACATGATCTCAAGCAGTAGGGTCTCGCACATTAGCGGACTACATAGCAGAAACTTTAACTTGAAATGCAAAATAATAGGGGATAGAGTATCCTATTCCTTCATACTGATATTTCATTGAGCGAGAGCAATACTTTATTTTATTAAAACTTTCGTTAAACCACGTTGTTGAATAACTGTCATTAACAGCTTTAAATAAATATTGAAAAACCCAAACTCAAATGAATAAGAGTGCAACCAAATTTATTATCTTACAAACATAAAGCCACATATATAATTCGTGTTATTATTTGTTATAATTTTCTGTTTTTAATACTTACGAGACCTAATTTATAACATGTAGTGCTTTCTGTTACAATCTCGTTATTTCCTTCATCGGGTTTGGTACATATCTGAACCACGCATGATTATTTGTTACTCAATTAGGCATCATGCCGCTTGGAGTGAAATGCCACGGATTATTCGAAAGCCTAATTATAACATATGGTTGCTTCTAAAATGGATCATTACATTCAGAAAGTTGGAAAATTTTTGTAGAGTTCTGCCATCCCCATATTCGTAACAATGGTATTCGGCTCCCTCAATTAAAATGTATCCCCCCATCCCAGAACGTCAACAAAAAATATTCTCAACAAATGCTCCCCTTTTTTTAATCTTACCGTTGCCATTCTAGTTAATGAGATTACGTGGAATTATTTAATTTGCACTCACCTATTTTTCCGGCTCGCAAGAGCACAATTTTTACCCTCCCAAATCCACCGGAGCCAAACATGCGTCGGAATGCTACAACCTTCCACGGTGTGCGTAGGGGTAGGCAGGTAGGTGAATAACGATTATTGCACATAATCCCGGTCCGTAATCGCCAGAATCGTTTTATTGTACCGCCCTGGCAAAGAGTTGCCCGCAGCTAGTCGCAGGGAAAAAAAGAAGTACCGTGTTAGAAGATTTCCCAAGATGGAAATGAGCCGTTGAGGTGTGAAAGTGTCCCCCGCATCCTTGGATAAGTCTCAATGCTTCTTTCAGCGGCTCATCAAGCGTTTTCAACGCAAAAAAAACATTCAATTTCCTGCCTCACTGCTTTCCCCTGCAATACCAGATTTTGTTTCCAGAAATACTTCAAACCTCCAGCTCCACAGAGAATTTCGTTTCCCTCGTACTCGAGGGAAAGGGTAACGGATGTTTCTTGTATAGTACTTTGCTTGTCGGTTGGCATATGAGTTCTGGAACGGTGGAACAGTACAGTACACACAAAAGATATGAGAACGGATACACCGACCGACTTACACGTTCTGGTTTCGTTCGGCTCCTACTATAGGTACCTACCCAATACAATTGTGTAGCATTTCTGCATAACTGTAATATATGTCTCTCTGGTGAATTGTCAGCCCTTCCGAATCATCATCACGCAAAATAGGTGAAGGGTACGTTCCAGCACTGATGGTGGTGGTAGGTCCTACCTTTTGATCGAACAGAAAACCGAACCCGAGAGGACATAGTCAGGGGGACGAGAGCATCGCGACGTAAGGAAATGGTGTCATCTTTCATTGTCGCATGTTTATCTGCCATGATGAAAGGTATCCAGTTTGGTACATACAAAACACCGATAGTATAAAACAAATAACTATATAATCGTGTTTATGCCATTGTAGAGGAGCACGGAGAAAAGCTTGATCATCAAATTTTGCAAGAAGCCTTTACAGGCTTATTGATTAGATAAAAGCAACAATCGCCACTAATTTAATCAGTTGTCTATGTACGTAGACAATAATGGAGCGTGTTACATTCTCGGATTCAGAATTTTCACCTGAAAATAAAACTGGAATATCAGATTAGATTTAGAGATTTAGTATGTTCAATTTAAAATAGTTTTTTTTTGACATTTTTCAGCTATATCAATATGGTTTGAAATTCATAAACACTCGAAACCCATAACGGCTACGGAAAGTTATTATCCATACGTCCACGGTGATATCTCGATATAACATGTAGACGAATAAAATAATGTTTCTAATCCAACTTCAGGGCATCAGGAAAATTGTATTAACTGAAACTACGTCATATTCATTAAAATAATTTAAAATGTATTATATTGTGAATTTAGAGGAAAGAGATGGAACCGAAATGGTGAATAAGGTGGAAGATAAACTTTTGTTGAAATCTAATAACTTTATTCACTAACTTTTCGAATCTAGAAAGTATAATAGGTCAGCTTCGGCTGTTAGAGATTAGAATAATACATGTTATGCAAATTAATTCGAAACTATTTGACGGATCAGTTTCCACCGTGTTTCATACAACAATTTTCAGCGCCACTCGTCGCCACGAACCGCAATCATATGATGAATAGCATATTGAAGCATCCAATGCAAACAATGGAATAAAGGTTCCCTTTTGAAGCTGAACTTTGTCCATCCACTCGTTCGACCCGCCAAGAGAGCCCTCAAGTATCACCGACCAAACTTGCGACCGATTGCGTCTTCACGTGCACTATTGATGTTTCTGGTGCTTCCGTTGGCTTATCTCGCCTAGCTGGAATCGAATTTTTCGCGTGAATCCTGGAATCGGAGAGGATTTATTTTCAGTTGTACGATCAGTGATTTGGAAAACAACGTGTGGACAAACGGTGACAACCACATCGACTCTGATAACGCACCGCTAGCTTTGATTTGATTCCAATGAGTAATAAAATGCTTGTCTATGTTATTAGGGCGCCTACACCGCTAGATCTAAATCCCCGTTATTTTTGACGTAGGACTACGTCTTTGTTTTCGATATGGGGGTGCACTCTGCAAATTCTACAAAAATGGTATGTAACGAAAAGTGGTCCAATTTTAAACGCATATAATTCAGCCATCTCACGATAAATTTTCAAATTTTTTGCACAAATCGCCCCGAAATACTTCTAAGAATAGATTCCAATAGATAAACCCAAAGATTTTTGATATCATAGCATTAAAAAATTAAATAATATACAACCTTGTAAAAATATCGCGCATTTACACACAGAAGATAGCGCTTCCCAAGCCCTGTACGACGGATTGGTGTACCTAGCGCGCAACGCTTCTATGAATGACGTCATCATCGACTATTTAAAGAACGGACTTGGCCAGACACGCTCAGTTCCCTGTTGAACGGCTGGTGAAGCAGATCACTGCGCTGTGTTTTTTACAGCCAGTGTAGCTGAGCTAGAAGTCCGTTACACTGGCTGTGGAGGGACGCTACCCTGTGTCGTCCAACAGGCGACCGTTCCAACTGCTTCTTAAATTCCGCTGTAATGTTGCCAGTAAATTTTTGGTTTAACTAGCACATGTATTTGTTATTTGCGCTTGAAATTAAGTAATGTAGTGGTAGTAATAAGCTTTCCATTTTGGTTTAAACGCAAGGGCAGTTTTTAAAACAGGATTTGATTAATTAGTTTAGCTCATCTAAGCAATTTTATCAATTCTGTAAATTAAAAGGAATTTTACGGAACTTGGTGAATTTGGCCCCACTTGCAACTGGTATAATCAACCTGCACAAAGTGTTGCATAACGCTGGGCTGTTTTTGGAACAAAATGTGTTATCATTCAGCCCTTCGCTATGCAAAATCACGATATTATGACAGATGGGCTAAGCGCGGCCGTTCCTTTCAATCGGGAAAGGCCGCGTGGAATTTTGGTGAAATGCGCTAATAGTGTCGTGGCGGTACTAGTTGTCTCTTTCGCTCTACCCATCATCATCAGCGTTGACTCATTTTGCATTGTACGCTTGGGTTCAAAGTTTGGTGCGAATGTGTTGGTAGGTAGGGGAACTGGCGGTAAAATGAACACGTTAAGCAAAGTCATTATTTTCTAACTAATAAGTGAATGAGATATTACAATCACCTTATGTTTCTTGTTAGACATGTTTTGTACATATCTGGTAAAAATACTTCGTCATAAACACATTTTTTCAAACATGATTCTTGATTTCCAAACATGTCCAAAAATGAGACATGTTTATAGCGAGTGGGTAAAATGAACATGTGGCGGTGGTAAAATGAACAGCTTCTGGTGGCCTGCAAAATGTCCTGTATGTATGCAATGCGCAGCGTTGGAAAGCATTTTCCGATCAATGCTAATATTCCAACAAATCAAGAGCTTTGCATACACACAGGGCATTTTGCAGGCAAAAAAAATTGTCACGGAAGAATTGAGTTTTCATGACGTAATATTAACCATTTTACAATCCTGCGGCATCGAAACACATCTACAAACTTGGGGTTATCCATGGGTGTTTGAACTTTTGGGATCTGTTTGAGAGCAACTAGAAAGCTTGTTCTATACATGAGATGTGATTATATTGTCTAAAATTTGATTTTTCTTCACCGGTCCGGGTGTTTTTTCCCACACACTAAGTACTAAGAAAATAAATATTTTACATTAAGTAGTATAGTCCTACGTCTACAGTTCGTGCAACCCCATAGGGCTGCCCCTTGTAGTTTTTATACAGATTTAAAAATATAGATCAGAAAAAATTGATAAAAAGTAGGATTTTCGTACCGCTAGATCCAAACGGCTAAATCTAAAAGCAGACTCATCCAAATAGACATTCAAAGTGCAATTTAGTTTCCAAGGTTAGGAAAGTAATAATTTTTAAAAATGAAATTTTTGGTGTCTCTAGAAGCACAAGTTTTTTTTTCCAATTTCTAAGACAAGGAGCTGACTTTGTGTCAGAGTTTCCTCAAACTGGTATATTCGGTGCCCTTTCGAGAGAAAAATTGTTGCCTTTACAAGGAACCCAAACTGCCTATAGTTTCAGGGAGCAGTAAAAGATGCCCCCAAATGGGAACCATTAGAGTCACACTCTTTAGAGCCAAGAGAGCATAATGATTTGTCGTGGTCAGTGGCGAAGCATATTTAGTATTTCTACAAAAGAGTACTTAGAGCGATGTTTACGGGAACGCTTCAGATTCCTTGGTCACTGGATCCCGAGACATGTTGATAGATCATGTATACTCCCCCCCGCAATAGGTACACTTTTCAGCCTTCGCAATGCAAGAATCATGTTCAAGATTCTCTGCGCAATTGCCACACCTTATCTATACAATCATCCATTTGCTTGTATTTAGAGCAGTTATGCAATGGATGAGGTGCAGTATAAACAGCAGAACAGGCAGATGATCTTTGTTGAAAAAGACGTACTTTAAAGTAAAACAGTCCCGAGAAAGATCACCCGACACGAGTTCAAAGGGAAACACCATTTTGTTCCGCCCAGTGCGATTGTCATTAAATATCTTCGCTCACTGGAGCAAGGAGTCTTTGAAACAGCTATCCTCGTGCTTCAGTAGATCAACGCATGACAAAAACTCGATTCGATTACTACGCCGTCGATCTGAACTTTGTGAGCGGGTATGTAGACGCGGTAGTCCTTCATGAAAGATTTGTCGTCAGTTGCTTGTTTTAAACAGAATATCGCAATTCTGTTCTTATCTGGGCGGGCTTTCGAGACTTTCTCTTAAGGCAGACCAATTCTGCGTCAGTTCTTTCACTATCTTTAGAATAATTAGCGGATTATCTATGATCCAAAAGAAGATCAGATATGGTCTCAAAGAGTTCAATATGTTTGATTTTAAATGGGTAGTCGGCGTCTTTTAGGACGAATTTCGTTTGACATCCATTCTACCATCAGCCGTGTTTTATAAGGGGAGTTTAATTATACACTCGCCTAGAGCCCGATGCAAAGTGAATACTCAAAAGAATACGATGGAAGAGACCGAAATTATGGGCGATATAATGTATTGAAAGGCAAGTCAGAGAATGATAAAGCGATAATGTGGTCATCTATCTTTACTTGATGTATTACTGGATGCTACCGATTTTCTTAGCAACTGGCACGAAGGATGTGCAAAAGTTTTATCAGCAAGAGATCATAAAAGCATCTTTGTTTCACTATCATATGCAAAAAATGGCTGTCTGGGACATAACCGGAATGTCCTGAATTCTGAATTTTCAAGCCAGAAACACCTCAAAAGGTTTAGCACCTCGAAAAAATTCCTTATGCAAAATTTAAGCTTAGGCGGAATAAAATGTCGTGATTCGTCGAGATCTTGAAATTGCCTCTCTGGGACTTTTGAGAATATTTGAGTTGAAATAGGATTTCTAGTTGGAAATGCAGCTTTTGTTTTTTGTACGTCTTGTAACTTCAAAATCTGGCATCAATTAAAAACATTTTTTTGCTTTTTTTGAAAATCATGGTTTAAAAATTATAAGTATACTGGTACTTAAAAAGAAAATTACGGAATGATTCAAGATTCAATGTTTCGTGTATTTTAATACATTTGGTATCAAAGAAAAATTAAAAGCTGTCTTTCCAAAACCAAGTCTTAACTCAAAATTTACCATGTTCAAAAGACCCAGCTTTTGTCGATATTTTAAATACGAATTCGTTTTTTGGAATATTCAATGAGTTCTTGATGTTTTTTTGTATTTTTTTGCGCTTTGACTATCTTGTGGGGTTTTTTTTTCCTGTGATGGCCCACCTCACACCCATACACATCTTTTGTAGTGTGGAAGGTTTACGAGTTTCACTCATGAGAGATTCCTTTAATCTTACTTCACATCCATGTATGCCCATCCTTCTCTCTTATAAATCCAAAGGCCTCTGCTTTGCAAATATCTTGCAGGCCCGCTTAAATTCTCTCAGGTTCGTGTTCTGGTAAGGTGTTGAATAAATTTTAGCCTTCATAAAATAAAGAGTTTCGTGTACAAGATTTCTTAGCGCTCAACAATCTCAGATTACCAACTTGTCTGGTTTCATACCGGTGCACATCTCTTCCGTACACAACGTCATTCCATTTAAAACTCTGAAGATGAGAACAAGTGAATTATATTCAATACGTTGCTGAACTGACATCCATTGAAAACAATTGTGCATCAAATGTCGCGGAGTTAGTCTGTCACATCGTAGTAACATTCGTATCACCTCGTTTGTTAAGATCTACATTTGCTTGCGCTGTTTCTTGGATGCTAAGAACAAAATAGAAGCACAGTAATCAAAATGGGGAGCTATTATGGTCTTGTAAACAGTTATCTTTGAGTCAAATGTGAGAAACCTATAAATCCTACAAAGAACGCCAAACTTTCTGGCAGCTTTCCGGATTGTATAGTTCACGTGCTCTTTAAAATTTAGTTTTTCGTCCAAGGTGACCCCAAGATATTTGATAGTTGCAACTCGTTTAACTATCCCTCCATCTATTTCAACTGTTGCAGTGCTGTATTTACAATCATATATTTGGTCTTCAATGTTCAGTTTGAGTTTTTTCCACTTCAACCAATCACTAAACTTCGCCAGCTTAAGGTTCATTAGCCTGATGCACTCATCGAAAGTATTACCGATGATAAACAAAACTGTGTCATCGGCAAACAGGTTTATTTCTGCATTTTCCAAAATGTTTCTCATGTCGTTAATGTATAAGATAACCAAAAGTGGTCCTAGTACACTACCCTGTGGGACCCCAAGGTTAATTTCGGCTTCCGATGATGTAGCGCGGTTGTACCTTGCATCTTGCGTACGTCTTTCTAAGTAACTGTGAAACCACTCAAGAGTATTTCCTCTTACACTATATTTCTCCAAAACGCAAATCAGTTTACGGCTACCAGTTGTTTCAAATGCTCGTTTCAAGTCAACAAAAACTGCCATACTCGCTTTCCTCCACTAGTCGTCCTGTAGGTAGCGTCTGGCTCAAACTGCACGTCCTGTAGGTGGTGGAATGGATTCGTGAATCTCTTCAACGCTTTTGATAAAAAACTTATTAAGTTTTTCTGCCGTAAATTCGTCAGAATACACCTCGTTCGAACCATCAAAAATAACCTTTGTATTTTTCCCATCTTCAGGTTTGAAAAGAGCTTTTAAACCTTTGCAGAGCCTTTTGGAGTCGCCAGCACATTCATTTTATTTCTTGCTGACCTGATAGGTTTTTTGCTAAACTAAGTTCACGCACATAGTTGTTGTTTTTTATAAGCCCGTCAGCTCTCGGAGCTTTTTGTTTCTTTAAATAATCTATACGCACTATCTCTTTGAGATTTTAACGATGCCAAACGAGGTCCAAACCATTTATTTGATCTGGAGGAATTATTTATAATTAATTGAGTTAATTGAGCTACTGCACTTGTCAAAGCGGAACTAAGAACTTGGACTTTTTTTGGGATCATGCCTGATTGAGCCCAAATTTCGGATAGAGACATTATTCTCGGTGCTCGATGGTCAATTTTATTCTCATACATGTCATTGGCACCCTAATATAGTCTCCTGATTAGAAGCCCCCTTTCGTTGCCTTCAAACACTTAGCATCAACTGATATCATGAATATAGAGTTCAAGATTTGCGGCTGGAATTTACATAATATGAGCGACAGTCAACACCAATTTCAGTCGAATCTTTTAAATTGGCGTTTCGGTGCTTTTACCAGATTCCAACCATCGGATATAAATATAATTGGTTGAAGGAACAAAATTCAAATTTTCGTATTGTTGTTTGATAGAGGCGCCTCTAATAAATTGTCTACTCAGTAAGGCGATCTACACGTACAATCTTCCGGAACAATCCTCCGTCTGTTGCCTTCAATAGCTGACTTCGAATCATATTACAGATAAGTCTGCAGCGAACTTGTATTTAAAATTTCACATAACTACAGTGTTCTCTTGGTGCCCTGTAACAATATATTTGCCTGAACTTGGCTTGAAAATTTCGGTTTTCTGTGTCGCTTTTGAAATAGAGAGACGCTGAATTGGTGCATTTGATCCTTACTTTAGGCACAGACTGACAGACGTAACATTCTAAAACAATGAGTTGCCCGCTTCAACGGCTATTTCAAATATATTTGTAACTGGGACTGTGATCGCATTTGCGAGGATGGCGCCACTGATATATGAACAAGCATGCGGGGGATAGACCACTAGTGAAAAATTGTTCTTAAGTCTGAGGGGTAAATCACTAGCAAATGATTTTTTTAGAGAAAGTTCTTCATAGTGTTATGTCTGTTAGGCTACGAGGCTATAGGACCCATACCATAACTTTTTGTTAAGAATTTATAATTGAGACCTGTGTACTGTAGCAAGCGTTCACGTAGAAGCGACCAATCAAAATTAAAGACAAGCCGATTTAATAGGGCTCAGACGCAGCGTCTATTTTCATACGTCATGAACAACTAGTCTTATATAAAATTTCTAGGTACTGTAAACCGTCCTTGAGCTTAACAGTAAATGCATATTGTTGTTTCTGAGTACAAGAATTACTCCATTTCAGCACTCAAACAAACACTTTACTAGTAGATCTACCAGAAAAGTAATGTTATGTTTATCATTTTCCGCGATCAGCTTGAGAAATCCGAATACTTTGGTTCTGGAACAGCATGGACAGCTAGACATCCCTTACCTTGCGAAATATATATGCTTTACGCTTGTCTTTATTAATCATGTTTTTGTTATGTTCATTTCAAACTTTCAAACTTCCGAAAAAATATCTACGGAAGTAGCAAATAATCCAATTCCTAAGCCAAGTTATTGCTCCATGCCGAAGACTCAAAGTCTGGAGGGATTAAAATATGTCAACCGCGAATGGAGTGGTTGTACCGCCTGGGTCAGGCGTTTGTTTCCTCGCAAATTGTGGGATTCAAATTATGGTCATGCTCCTAATACCGCTTTCAGGGTTCGGCTATAGGAGATTATGTCATCTTTTTTTGGTATCTTGCTAGGAAGAAGACAATCGCGAGCTAATTTGATCCAGTCCTAACCTCAATATTGAACCAGTTCCTGATTGGTTGTTTTGTTAACCCAGAGCGTGCATGATAAAAGGGTTAAATAACAGTGCTGCTGGATATATTCTGAATACCTTTAACGCACATTCTGGAAACTGAATGAAAGTCTTCAATGATGATATAGCTACGTATATTATGAAAAGAGAAATCAATAAAATCAAAATATAACTTTCATATGCAGCTAGATTTGTTAACTTTTGGTTTAAGTGCGATCTGTGAGGTACAATTATTTTCATCAATTGTGAAAACCATGCAAAAGGATTCTGGTAACGATGGTCGCTTGCAGTTTTTGGATTTTTGGTAAAATAATTAAGAAAGAAAATAGAAAAGCCTGCTGTCGTCTCTTCTCTTAGGTATCTTGTAGTTGTTGTGCAGAGGATTTGAAACAAGCGAGAAGGCAGCTCCAAAAATTTGGATCTGAAACTTGTATAAAGTAGGATTTAAATCTGCGCGGTGGGGTTGATCCAAATTTGTTTCAAAAATTAAGATTTATACCAGATTTAAATCAGAGTTGGCGGTGCCCTAAGGGCATCTCCACCGCTAGATCTAAATCCCTGTTCTATTTTATGTCAGATCTAAAAATATAGATCTGAAAAAATGGATCAAAGGTTTAATTTTTGCACCGCTAGATCTAAACGACTAGATCTAAAAGTTAACAGATCTAGCAAGCCATTCAAAGTGCAATTCAGTTTCCATAGCTGAAAAAGTAATGTTTTGGATTGATGCAAAATTGAGTGATGGTAAACAACAAAAACTGAATATTCGCAACGAGTGGAACAATGAATTAACAGTTAGTTCTAAGCTGGGCACCCGTCAAAGACGTTAATCTATCATCCGATCTGTGTGCTGTAGAAATCAGTGATTATCAATATTATCGCGACATCCACTCGAGTACCTACTGTACCATACTAGGGAACATGATTTGGTATTATGAACGTTTTGATTTTTTGTGTTTAATGGTCATATTGCTTCCCCATCTGTAGAGCCAGGTTCCCAATCGCTATCATCATTTTTACTCACATGAAGGGTCAATCAAACTGGAACTGCATCAGAACTATCGGGTCCATCACTTCATCGATGGAGTGTTAGCAAAGCCGTACCTGAAGTGAATGACCAGATAGGTGAATTACAAGGAGGTGGTCGTTCCAAACTCCTTAATTGAACTTGGTTGATGTGTGTGCCTTTTAGTAGTATACTACAATAGTACCCAATCGTCGTTTAGCACACCGGTAATCCTGGCACCGTATTGATTAGCAGCCTTTGATGATAGGCACTAATCTTCCTCATACACTGGAACCTCCATTTACGAACCAATCCGGGGGTTCGTAAATTGAATTAGTTCGTAAAAAAAGTGTTCGTTATTTGGGATTTAGTTCGTAGAAAAAGTTTGCTCCATGTTCTTATTAAAACTAAAAACGAGCTTGACAAGTAGATGATGAAAATGGACAATTGGAACCTTTTTGAAATACAAAATGGCGACTTCCGGTTGAGAAAAATTCTCGATAACCCTAATTTTTGGGGAATTTTTGGAACGGGCTTGACAAGTAGATGATGAAAATGGACAATTGGAACCTTTTTGAAATCCAAGATGGTGACTTCCAGTTGAGAAAAATCCTCGATAACCCCAACAATGTGAATATTTTTGGAATGGGATTGAAAATCAGATGATGGACATTTTTTTTTAATTTTTGCATTTCTTCTTAAAATAAGTAGAGGTGTGCCCTGTTTTATCAACCTAAAATTCACCAAGGGGCTGATACAAAAGAGCTTTCACTGTAGCTATGTTTGGAACGGTCTTGACAAGGAAATGACGGAAATAGAGGAATGACGTCATTTTGAAGGCCAAGGTCAGCTACCGGTTGAGCAAGAGTTTCTATAAACATATCATCACTAATTACTATATCTATATCTGCTCTATAATTATCCAATTTCGAAATTCCCATGTTGTTTAGGTTATAGAGAATTTATCCCGGAAGTAATGTTCAGCATAAATAATGCCATTGTCATACTCCTGATTCTCTGCCAAATGTCAAGCGGAGCCTTATTGCTACAATGGCCCATTTTCTTGTATTTAGTGCAATGATGCAATGCATCCACTACGATTGCCATTTAAAATCTTCGCTCACTGGAACAAGGGCTCCTTGAAACAGCCAACTATATGCTTCACTAGATCGCACGACAAACTCGAATCGATGACCACACCATCAATCTCAACTACATGAGCGGGAATGTAGATGCAGTAGTCCTAGTATTTTTTGTAATATTTAGAATAATTAGTGGATTATCTTTGACCCAAAAGAAAATAATATGTGGTCTGACCGAGTTCAATGTGTATGATTTGAATTCTCTGATACAAATCTTTTCCATTGTTTTTTATCTAGATTTCTCAATAATTCTTCCAATAGAGTAGTTTACTTGATTACTTTAGTTCACCAACAATTGATGGATCATTTGACATGGATATTTGTACATTATATTCAATTTTTGTCCACAATAGCTTAACATAACATAATGTTGTTTTCAGAAGCAAGTTGATCCCTATATAAAATAAAAATAGTAACCGTCAATAACTATTCAATTTACATATCCAAAAAAGCTGTAATATACTTCCACAAAGCACTTATCTTTAAATTAATGTCTATACAAATCTCGCGTAATCATAAAAAACACTCGGTATTGATGCTAGAATTGATCTGTAATCCCGGTAGACGATTTCGTCACCTGGCGCATAAGCCGGGTATTTAAAGACTCTTCCAGAATCCCCATGATACATTTAATTCACCACCAAAATCATCCTGGAGGAGGGGGCGGGGCTGGTCTGCTCACAAAAATGAAAAAATCGGTTTTTATTACATAAAATCGCGAAAGCAGTTTCTTTCTTGTCCCCTAAAGCAGGCAACCCCCTTACGGTACTCGCTTCACTTTGTGATAGTATTTTTGAGTGACATGAAGCTCAAATATTGACGCTTCGCGATTCATGGTACAATGGATTATAATTATCAGTCAGTTCAAAGTTAGCCGATCTGTGTGCAAGCCCGTAGCATGCGATTGGTCCGGTTGGCCCACGGCAAGGGCGCTGAAATCTTGATATGTTTTATAGAATAAGGATAAACCATGATAGAAGTACCATTTTCAGATACACGCTAGTCGAACTAAAAAGGAAATCCAATGAGAGTTGAAGTCTCCTCAATGTTGAGAGGAGTTCCGCAATATCACAAAGTTATAGGTGTTGTACCTAAGCCCACCCAGTCCTGCAGAAAGTTGAATTCCTGGTTGAAATGTCTATGAGATTTTGACGCAGGACAAAAACTCGATTTGATTACTACGCCGTCGATCTGAACTTTGTGAGCGGGTATGTAGATGTGGTAGTCCTTCATGAAAAGTTTGTCGCCAATAACGCCATTTGTTTGTTTTAGACAGAATATCACAATTCTGTTCATATTAGGGCGGACTTTCGAGACTTTCTCTCAAGGCAGAACAATTCTGCGAAATCTTTAGAATAATTAGCGGATTATCTATGATCCAAAAGAAGATCCGATATGGTCCCATAGAATCGGTGTCTTTGATGACGAATCTTGTTCGACATCCATTTTATCATCAGCTGGGTCTTATCAGGAGAGTATACCGATTTTCTTAACAACTGGCACGAGTTCAAGAGTTGCGGCTGGAATCTACATGAAATGAGCGACAGTCAACACCAATTTCAGTCGAATCTTTTACCGCTTTTTACCGATCAGATTGAGGAATCCGAATAATCTAGAATTCACCTTACATTTAGTGCTTTGGTTCTGAAATAACATGGACAGCCAGACTTTCCTTACCTTGGGAAAAACACATGCCTTACGCTTGTCTTTTTTTATCATGTTTTTGCTATGTTCGCTTCAAACTTTCAAACTTCCTGAAAATATTTACGAGAGCAGCATATAATCCAATTCCTAAGTCGTGGTATTGCTCCATGCCGAAGCCTGGAGAAACTAAAATATGTCAACCGCGAACGGAGGGCAATACGTGTTGTCCCGTCTGTGTCATGCGTTTGTTTCTTCACAAATTGTGGGGTTCAAATTATGGTCATGTTTCTAATACCGCTTTTAGGGTTCAGCTATAGGAGATTATAGAGTAAAGTACCACACCATTCTATTAATTACGCAGCCTACACTCGTTAAAATGCGTTTAAATTGGCGTCAGCATCCTTGCTTCATTCTCAAGAACCAATATAATAACAAAAATGTCCTGAAAAAAGGGAAACTATTCTGTTTGAGAGCCCCGAAAACTAGAATCGAATGCTCCTATTTTCGCACTACCATTTGAGCTAATGCGTTGAACAAAGATGGCAGACGCTGCTCTAACGGCTTCAAATGGGTAGGCCGATAATAGAAATAGGGCGAAAATAGTCTCCACACCCTAAGTCAACTTTTTTAGTATCTTGTTAGGAAGAAGTGAATTGCGAGGTAATATGATCAATAAAATTAAAATATTAGTTTTAAATGCGGATAGATATGTTTATTTTTGGTTTAAGTGTGATATGTGAGGTACAATTATTTTCATCATTTTGTGAAAACGATACAAAAGGAATCAGCTAACGTCGCTTGTAGTCTTCAGATTTTCGGCAGTGCTTAGCAGAGAAAATTGAGAAGAGCAAAAAGCCTGTTGTCGTCTCTTCTCTTAGGTATCTTGTAGTTGTTGTACAGAGAATGCAGAATTATCCTTGTTCGATCGAAATTGTGCAAATTTTGAAACAAGCGAGAAGCCAGCTCCCAAAATTTAGATCTGAAACTTGCATAAAGTAGAATTTGGGTGGGGTCGAAAAGATCCAAATTTGCTTCAAAAATTTAAATTTGTACCAGATTTAGATCAGCGTTGGCGGTGTCCCACTAGATATAATGGATTCTCAATAATTTCCAGGGCTTGTCCATTGGTTCTCAACTATTTAGAATTCAGAGAAAACATTTCGAATCTTCAGTTTTTGTTTTACTACATTTCTGTTTCAGCTAGGCGCAAGTATGTACAATGCTTCCGGTGTGCTCAAAATATCCCTCCACCCAATATGGGGTTTTAATTTATGGGAAAATTTTGATGAATGGTCCATGCGTGCGATTCTGCTGTTTGCCCAAAATGTCCCCTTTGGGAAATAACTATTCCGTCCCGGTGCTACTCCTTCTCATGCTCATTGGACCGCCAGAAACGAAATTTGAACTTTGCTGACAACTTTCCAAATATGCCATTAATTTTTGATCAACTAGGTGGAAACGGCTTGCGGCAGATCTTTGAATCAACTTTAGACTTAATTAGTTTGAACCATCTTCTCGAAGCGTTGGCTGTAAATATTTCCCAACCCTTCGATATTTAATGTTAAGCTACCCCTCAAGAAAGTGAAACTGGTTCCATGCGTAAAACTAACCTTCTTGGTCGCCACCACATTGATCATCATGAATATTCAAAGAAGAGAGGAAAAAATTCTACCTCCAGCTTATATAGCTAGAAACGCCCGGAGAAAACTTTTCAATAATTAATTTTAATAGGAAAACTGAATTTACCGCATCAGGAATCAATTAATGCGTAAATTATTTCCTTCCGTGCGAAGCTGAACAAAAGTTTTCAAAGTCATTGACGGAAAATAATTTAATTATGTTTGGGACAAATCTAAGGGTGAGTGTGGCAAGAGCACAATCAAAATCATAATTTGAAGGCATTTTTCTAGACCAACCGATATCTAAGCAGGCTGTGAAAATATGCGAAAAAAATCTAATTTGACAATAGGTACATATATTTCCTCGATATGTCGGCGTTGGTAATGACTGGTTGCTATGATTGATTTTTAAAGAACATAAATTATTTATTGGGAGAAGTTGGAGGCTACAGAAAATGCACAAGGAATCACTTTATGGCTCATCAAACAAGTACATTATTGTACCATAATAAGACGGAATTACTTAGGGTTAAATTGCTTGGAAAGGTTTCGCTTAGTCCAAAGAATAAATCAAACGATTACGTGTTTACTTTTCACAATGACCGCCTAGCAGAGGGCCGTCTTTTACCGATAAGAAATTCCTATTCATATTTCCTCTATGCGCTCGATTGGACATGCAACAGCAGTTACACATTTCAACGATATAAAAAGAACGGTAAACAAAGATTAGGGGTTGTGTATAAATTATGTATTCATTTTAAAGGGTTTTTTTTAAGTGTGACGAGAGGGGGACTAAAGGCGTTCAATGAGGGTTTAAATTTAAAAATGTTTTTTGTTTATTACAATAATTATATATTGTTCCCATCGATAGCAATACTTCCCGTGCTGCAACTAAGTGGGAATGTTTATTTATTTTTCTCGATATGTAGCCGCTGACTGGTAGATTCAGCTTCATTCTAGATATGCCTTTATAATAAACAACGCTTTGGATCACAACCATTCTAGATTAAATTATACGGCCTTTCCTCATAGTTAGGCGGAGACCGGACAAAAGTCTATTGAGTATCTCAAATGCCGGACGAACCTAGCGGATTAATTCATTATTTTTTATTTTCTTTCATCACACTAGTTAAAACTTTTAAGAGTTACAGCAATTTAACTCTAGTATTTTCTATCTAAAGTATTGTGATTATGACTACTCTTTTTATGAGTTATCAAGTTTAGAAAAGGTGTCATGACACTGTTTATAAATTATAAAAAATGCATTTCATTTATTTAAACATTGGTTTAATGAAAACCGTTTATAAAAATTTATTCACAACGTTAACAATGATGGCGTCCTATTGCGGTTTGGTCATTTGAATGGGATACCAGAATTTTATTTCTTGAATAACGAGATAGAAAATCGTTTTATCTCCGCGTAACTATCAATATTGCGACTATAGTTTAAGCCCGTTTCAGCACATTTTGTTCCTTCGTGGCCTGGCGTGTGAATAGTTTCAATTTCTTTCGTCAGACAAATTTCGAAATGTGATAGACCCTTTTCTCAATATTATCGATCGAATGCATCGTTGCACACGCAATCGAGTCTTTTATCCAACCGGTTGTATGGTGAGTACGATCACCGAAGAATTTAGCCAGTAGAAAACTCAATTGCAACATTTTAAATTGTAGCTAAAGTATTAAAAATGGAACCGAACAGGTCAGACCAGCGACACACGTACAGTTCAGATACTTTTCATTTAAACGTTCGATATCGAAGTCCCCGGGAACGTCGATCGGAAGAGGACAGATGTGGCAGCCCGGGCTGGTTTGTTGTCATGCTGGCATTTGGTGGATCCATCTGGTACACATTGCGCAGGGTAGAGCAAAGTGAACGAAACATGACCGCCCTAATCCGTCAGAGTGAAGGTTCGATTGTGAGGTGTGCAAAGCGTGTTCTATACTCGTTGGTATGCGGTGTGGCGCAGGTGGTTGTTTCGTTTAAGAATTATCAGTGAATATGAGTGCTATCATTATTTTAGCAATGATTAGAATATAAGATTTTACTCTTACACATTAAGGAATTCTCAAATTCACGATTGGTATAAAATTGATTGTTATGATTAATATATTAACGATAATAAAGAATAAAGAATCAAAAAAAATTAACCGTAAATTTAAAAACCATCGAAGTAGGCGTCGACCGAAGACGGACATTTTCATTAAAAAACCCCGAGGTGGTGGATTGCACTGGTGTTGCATTTTCTAGCAGAAGAGCAGGCCAACAAAGGGAAAAAAAATGTTCCCAAAATGGTGAATAAAGTGCCATGAATTCTGGAACAATCACGTTTTGCCTTTCTCGATAGAAAGGTATTGCAATTGCTCTGAAAACCGACTTTTTAACGGAGGCTCGGAGGGCCGAGTGACATGTACCATTCGATTCAGTTCGTCGAGTTCGGCAAATGTCTGTGCGTGTGTATGAATGTGTATGTATTTATGTGTGTGTATGTGCGTCTGTGTGTGTGTATGTGACCAAAAATGTCACTCATTTTTCTCAGAGATGACTGAACCGATTTTGACAAACTTAGTCTCAAATGAAAGGTGCAACGTTCCCCTTAGGTTGTCATTGAATTTCTAATGGATCCGACTTCCGGTTCCGGAATTACAGGGTGGTGAGCACGATCACGCAGAAAATTTTGATTTTAATAAATTCTCTCTCTCTTTGGCCACATTGGCCACCATCGTCGGTTCCGGAAGCCCCGGCGGAAGTATATAAATTCCGAATATCAGTCACATCGGTTTCTCGGAGATGGCTAGACTGATTCAACAAAACTTAGTCTCAAATGAAAGGAATTGCGCCCCCGTAAATGGCTATTAAATTTCATCCCGATCCGACTTCCGGTTCTGGAGTTACGGGTTGTGGCGTGCGATCACATAGCAAATTGCGATTCAAATCGATACTACGATGAAAGCAAAGAAGGTAAAAATTTGGGTAAAACAACTTAAATTTGGAGTTCTAGGTCACCGACGGCCAACCAAACTTTCGTTGACTAACCGAACCGGGAAAAACCGCCATCTTTCAAAATTAACGAACTCACATCAGTTTCCCGGGAATGGTTTGGCCGATTTTCACAAACTTAGTCCCAAATGATAGCTATAATATCCCCTCAGATGTCTATAAAATTTTGTACGGATCGCTTATATGGTTCCGGGTATATAGACTAAACCGTCCGGTCACATATGAAATTCCCATGTAAGCCGGATCTCAAAAAAAATTTTCAAAGGGGGATCCCATGAAATTTTAGAAATCGAATTCGTATTTTTGATGCCAAACATCTTTAAATGCATGAAACGTCGAGATTTTATGTTATGTCGAAAAATTTTTTTTTATAAAGATCGACTGTTTTGGGACTTAGCCGATTTCACTCATTTTCAAATTCAATATTACCGTGGCTGTTTTTTCTTTAGCAAAATTTTAGAACTCGTATAATGATTTCTTTTCTTGTATATAGTTGTCAAGGCATGTATAATAAAATTGTAATTTGAAAGCTTTTAATAAATATAAGCAACTTAAAAAGTCTCTTGTTTATGATTGAAAAAGGCATAAATTCCACCGCTAGGTGGACTAAAACAGGTTTTTTTTTAAATATAATTCATGTATTTGTGAACTGGTTCATGATTCCTAACATATTAGTCACGATCCAATATCCGTGCTCGTGAAATAGTTCACGAAATCATGAAGTATTATTCATGTATTCGTGAGCTGGTTCATGATACCTAGTATAAGTTACAACTTATCATTCGATTTCGTGAAAAAGTTCACGAAATCATAAAGTATTCACGAATTCGTGAATTAGATCATGATTCCTAGTACATGATTTACCATCTATCTAGTATCTATTTGCGTTCTTGTCATATTTAGAAGATATCCCCAATCATTTACAATTTCATGCAACATGGTAATGAAATTTTTACGTGAACTCTTTCACAAAATTTGGAGTATTATTCGTGGAATCATTTTTGTTCCATGCACTTTTTCAGTGTCAAATGTCTAAATAATTATCAATACCAAGATGCTTCGCATTAAAGGTTAGACAATTTGGACATGGGACACTTTCAAATGCAGTTATTTTATTTCATGTAAATAAATGCACGCTCTTTTCAACTGATGTCATCAGCCGGTGCACACTTTCTTTTCTTAACTGACTCAATTGCCTTTGTACAATTGTCGCACGATCTTGCTATTGTGGCAGCTGTCTAGATTTGGCCAACATGTAACCGGACCATAATAGAACTTAATGAAGCGTAAAATCCGCACTTCTTTTAAAAAACTTCCAATCTCATAGTCTTATCCGTCACATAAACTCTGTATTTCTTGCTGAAGGAACAGATCCCTTGCTAAATAATTTTTTTTTTCGTAAACTTATCCGTTAAAACAAACTTGATTTTTTGGGGATTTTGGCATTTGATGTTGAGCGTACCCGAGTAAAGCCTGATAGCAAATTGAAAACTATACTTGATGTTGTGATGTTGCCGGTTGCTCAGGTTGATATCGTTTTGGTTGTTTTGACGGCTAAAAGATCGAAAGTGAGAGCGAAAAAATTGTCCTACGACATTAGGCAGCAAATTATTTCTGCTATCAGTGAGAGCAGTAGGATTTTCATGGTAAAAAAAAATCTATGGTGCTCTTGACTTCCCAAATACTACCAAAGAACAAACAATAGTGATTGTCTACTTTCTACTACTGCTCGAGTCGAAGCTACAAACGAGCAAAGTGAACGATAACTGTCAGCCTCTCGATCTAGTGTGCATTGTCTAAAGTACAAAGGAAACGTTGTATTTATTTTTGCCGTTATGAGTGAATGAAAGAGTTACGCTGCTCCGACACATGGTCGTTGACTTCAAATATGTTTCTATACGATCGTGAGATAGAACATTTCCTAGAGATGAAAATGGAGCGTTAGCTTACGGAAGTCACCTTTCTTCAATATCAGCAGTACTGATCTCATTTAGAATACTTGGTTAATGTAGAAATGTAATGTTGGTCGTTTTGTAGAACAATCTGGAACAGGTGGTTGAAAGTATCCTTCCCTTCAAGTGATTTTTTGGTTGTATATAGCAAATGATTGTCAATATACTTCCAAACTACGAGAGTATTCAGAACGGTTTGTAGTTCATTATCATTCGTTCGCCTAAAAATTAATTCCTTGAAGATGGCGACCGGCTCTAAGTTTCTAAGAAAATAGAGAACAACTGTGGTTCGAAAAGAAACTCAATAATTCTGTTTGAAGAACCATTTCCGCGAAAGAAGCGCTATACATTACCGTCTTTACGCATGGTACCCCCTGAGGTTCCGCGATGAGTATAGGTGCATAAAATCATACAAGTTGTCTGCACAGCTGGTGTCAAATTTCCAATGAAAAGTGCGACCCAATCTTCATTTGTTTCGAAAACCAATAATAGTAGTTGATTTTAGTTTCGATTAACCGGATTAATGTCGAATGCAAAGATGATTTATGAGTCACGGCGACAAACACTCGACCAACCAAAGAATCATTATTCCTTATTCTTCAGCAAGAAACACGAAGCTGATCCTGCTTCTTAGTCATCTGAAGGGAATTCGTCACAATAATATTGATTGCTTGCAAAACCTTCCGTTAGCGAAATAAAATGTTTATTGAAAAACGAAATTTGGCTTTTTTGAATCCCAATTGTGTCCAATTTCATCACATCAGGAACGTGGCACTACTCACCTTAAACTTGTTAAGAATATCACTTTTGAAAGCCTCGTAGTTTACAAAATAAAGATAAATGTTTGTGAAATTCATTCGTTTAAAGACATCTTCGTGTTAAAATCTTAACCAAAATGTAAAATTAAAAGTGGAATTTTATTGGCATATTGTTACTTGGTTTTCGTAGATTGTCATAGTGTTTTGTCAGTCCTATTATGATGCATAGTCAAATAGAAAAAAAACAAATGAACCCTCGGCACACGTACTTCTGATTTCATTTAGCTTTGTCCGAAGTAAAATGTACCAAAGTAATCAGTATTGATGTAGTTTATATCAAGTGCACTTCTAGTATATTGGAAAATTTTTAAACTTTAGAATGAAAGGTAGTCCAAGAAATTATTGCACTACGTAGAAACCATGGCCGAAAATAATTCGTTAGGTTTTGGGGCTACTCCGGCGGCGACGCACAGTGGCGGGTCTTCAAACAAAGGTCGGACAAAACCTCAAATGTTACCTAATTTGGCTGAAAATCACAATTTAGGCAAATTTTGAGGTGCTGAGCTCATTTTTGATGTCAAAAGTCATAAAATATTAAAAGCATTTTTCCATACAGTGTCATTGAACCTTTCTTATAACTATGATCCCGTTTTCATGATAGATTTTCCGTTACCGTTCACCAATGTCAGCAGTATCATAAAAAATGAAGAACACTACTTTAAATACATTGTATAACGTGTTGGTTTACTGTAGATTGTCTAACTATTTTACACAAAACACCATGCGCCTCCATATCAGCAACAAAGCTTCAAAATCTCCTTAAAAAAATTTGCGCACCTAGGCGCAGAACGAGACCATGATATTCGAAAAGTAGAGGTTATTTTCCATAGAATGTATACTATGTGACCGTTCCGAAATGATTCCGAAATTTGTACAGAATACATTAGTGAAAAAAGTATTTTTGATCTGACCACCTCAAACATATTTAAACTAAAAAGTCATAGTTCCAAGCAAATTTACCAAATGTATTTTATTCACCAAGCAAATTCTTTCGTTCTTCTACACAATGAAACTAGTTGTGCTAAAATCGGACCAAAATCAAAAGAGCAACATGCATTTGAAGTGAACAGAGCAATGGTGGTTTCGGAAATGAAAATCATTAAAAAGTCCGGACTTTGCTACGTTTAAACTCATGTTAATAATCGTGTTCTTATCCAATGATCATAAAATTTTGAATATAGATCATTCAACACATGAGAAATTTAGGAAAAATATAAAATATGAATATTTCAAAAATAAATTTTTGAGGTTTTGGCCAGCCTCCAGCCACTGTGCGACGGTCCTTGACTATTAGCTAGGGTGGTGAGGCCGTTGGAATCACCCTAGCGACGTTCACCGGATTCTTTTGCTACCCGCAAGGAATCCCGGAAGACATTGCAGTATTCTTCACAGGCAAAACCGTTGTTCTACCTGTTTGCCTCTCCTTCACTGTTAGCTGTAGATCTCAAGCAAGACTGGCGGGTGCCGCGGATCCTTGACGGTTAGCAGGGAATTTAGCGTGTATTTAGCGCTCCCCGACGGTGAACCAGCACAACGCAGCACTTATCTGAGAACCACTACCGGCACGTTGTTCGCTGTCATTTTTCTTCCCCGCTGTCTGCTGCACGCTTACCTCACTTCTCACCTAGTTACTGCCAAAGACGAATCACCTTAGAATTCTAAGCACCTTGGTCCAGATAAGCAAAGTTCCTACAATGCTACGGATTCGAAGTTGCGAGTTTTCAGCTCATCGTGTAGGATTCGTTTGAGCCCAGGAAACTTGGTGTTTTTTGGGCGGCTGGACCCAACCACTTGTCTCATCACGTATTAAGTTCTGCCTACGGTCAGGGCCGGCGGAATGCGTGGGTAGTATGGGTAGTATTACCCACTCGAAAATTACCGAGGGGGGGAATTACCCACTCGAAAGTTTGGAACAAACCAAAACCTGAGATTAACCACGTATGTGTCTTGCGCACAAAATTCTTGCATTGGAAATCCTTGATGTAAAACATTTGCATATTTTTATTCAGATACAAATTTCTTAGCTTTACAATTTAAATTTCTTGTGAATTTGGGATAATAATTAGGATTTGTTTGAAATTTGGATTTTTTGTTGCATATTTATACTTATGGGAATACATTTTTAAAACAAGGAGTTCAGAGCGATAGACAAAAAAATATTAATACAATTTTATTCAGACTATGGGATGCAGTTGGAAATATTTTTAAGGACAATATATACAATTTGTAATTTTTTAACATGAACAATCATTTGATTAAAAATTGAAACAATCACTAGATAATCAGTAGACTTTTTATAAGGAAGGCAAATTGTAGATTCCACCATCAGTAGCAAAGACCGTATCAGAGAAAGCGAGCAGAGGGCGGACAAAAATGACAGCGAAAGAGAAGAAAATAAACTCGCAGCTTTGTGGTAAACGGAAGATCACTATCAGGACATCATGACCCGGATCGCCGACTGGCCTCCTTGGATCCGCTGGGAACTCTTGGGACCACATTTACTGGTAGCTGTTAGCAAGTCAACAAATTTTATGGCACTGTGCTTGGAAAGTACATCTTTCATGTAAAATTAAACAGAACACGGTTATATTTCGTCATTTCGTCAATTACGGTTTGTTAGATTGTGTTAAGTTTCGAAATACCTCAAAGGTAAAATTTAGTTTCCTTGGGTGTGTAAAACACTAGGCGCACGACCAGACAACATGTTTAATGTCGCTATAGCCGTCACAGCAAGCGTAGAGAACGCTCTTCTCGACCCCAATACGCCGGAGATGCGCATTCAACGTATAATGATTGGACATGGCCCTTCTCAGAGACTACACCATCAATCTATACTTCCCAGGCGGATACTTAGACAAAATACTTTTTCGTACACGGTCGGGGGGTTTTTAGTTAGATCACACGATATATCGATGGTGTTAAATGGCTTGTCTTTGATCCAGGGGCCGGTTGTGTTAGATATAATTTGCCTCACAAATGAGGCGTATCGGTATTATTTTTGCCATCAGAGAAATATTCAAATCGACCTCCACAAAGCCTGAAAGGATGTTGGTCATCGGATATACCTTCCCATTAGTCAACACTATCACACAGGCTTCAGCACCCATGAAAGGAAGGTTTTATAGCAGGTAACGGAAAATTAATGCACCGAAATTTAAAAGAATGGAGTAATTGGTATTTTGCTGTGGGACATTTGTAGTATATGTATTCAACAAACACATTTTCGCTGAGCCGTCGAACATACAGCGCTGTTAACAAATGGTGTTTCCAAATAGCCAGTAGATATTATCAAGGTATTTTCATTTTCACTACACACGCCATAGGGTTATAGTGACAATGCCCTCTCGGAACTTCTCATTCCGCTACTACGAAGGTACCCAGTCGATGCCGGCTTACAGATTAAATGTCATCAATAGACGCACAGTGAAGCATTAGATAGGAGCTTGGGAACACTGTGAAGTATGCACCATTTGACGACCAACCTTTGAAGTTGACGGTTTCGAAAATATGTGGTGTTGACTATAAGATAAGTAGTCGAACTTATATTCCACTTTAAAAGTGTATAATATTTGGTTTCATTATATAAAAAAATATAAAAATTTTTTTATAAAAATTTATAAAAAATTATAAAAAATAGTTATCTATAAAGGTATGAAAGATGTTCTTTATTGTTTATTCTTATTTGTAGAATGGAATGGTAACTGCTGAACTGATATTCGTCAAAACGCGACGCGATTAAAAACGCGACGTTATACTATCGATTTAAATTTAATTGCCAAAAAATTAGTTTAAAATGTTAAAAAAAATTAAAAAATAGTCGATATGTCAGAAACTAGCAATGTAAACATGAAATAATTACAAGCATGTTCAAAACAAAAATATTTTGTGGGATAATTTGAGCAATGATAATAATTTAAAGTGATCTCACCGGCGTTAGTTGGACGAATTTGTCGAGTCCGAAAATACGGTGATCCCAATCCAGCCTAGCGAATTATTCCGCACGAGAGCCTCTTGTCACCAAAAACGAAACGTTATTCCTTCCGACCTTCCAATACTGTTTCGCCTATATTGAATACCATCTCGAACAATCGTTTCTTCCAGAACGCAACTTTCACCCGCGAATTCTCCCCAATCCTCCAAAAAATTGCCCCACCACGGTGGTTTTATTAACAATATTGTTTCTCACAATTTAAATTCTACGACAATATTTCACTGTTCGAATGAAATAAAAAGACTTCATTTTGGGAAATTTTTACGAGAGCCAAAATTGGTAGCGTCAAACTTGTGCCTATGGCTACTACGATCCATTCGGATCAAATCCAATTAAAGGTGTTTGTTGAACTTTTTATAAAAAATAACATTCGGAAAATGTAATTCGCATATTTCATTCTGAAAGAAGAGAAAGGCTTTAACCTTCCAATACACGCACCGTTGTACACTTTCCGAACCTCTAGAGAAATGTTCTGTGAGCATCAGCGGCGGCTCATTTGGGAAGATATTTACGTGAGTTACAGACAGTTATGTTGAAAGGAGTGACCAGAAGTTTAGAGAGGGAGGTAGTTGGATAAAATCGTCGATTTGGCTCAAATTGAAATGAATGATAAAAGTTCAGAAACACAACTAACTCTAACAGTCATCGTCCAATTCAAAACCGTTCCCTACAAATCCTAAACATGAATCAAGGACAGTTTTTATATCAATCATAGATAGCTTTCTTCTCTAATACAACAGTGGCAACGAAGCAAAATTTCAACCGGCTTTCTACAGTTGTGGAACATATTTTCAGATGACAAATCAGATAACCCAAGTAACAATTAAAATGCCTCGGGGATTTATCATTGTTTTATCCTGGTTTTATGAAGGAATCCTTGAAACCAGTGATTTAATTATTGTTTTATGCAGCTGCAATTTAATTTGTTGTTGAATTTCACTATAAAACTTTGTTATGACTTCCACGTTAAAGCTTTAGGTTACAAGTTTATATAGTGGTTGTGAAACGGTTCTATATACTTTGTTAAAACTGGAATAAAACTAACATACAACAAGAAATTAAGTTATAAGGCAGTTTTATCGTAGATTATTGCACGTATTCAGGTTTTGTAATATCTATATTTATACCTCTTTAAAATAATTACTCTTATGAAAGGCATGAGCTATACTAAGAAGTTATAAAATTGTCAACAGAAGCTCGAATCTTTGTTTACTTGCATGTAACATAGTAACTGTAGTGCAAATAAGTTACTTCGAAAATACCATTCGGAAATGGAATTCTTCCTCAATTTCTTTTGACCCAAAGCAGAAGACGAGTCAAGACAGCATCATTTCGTCTTTGCAGGTTAATAACTCTTAAGAATTTCTGAACAACCGCTGACAGGAGGATCGGTTTGTTCTTCTCGTTTCTCCAGGATGATTATCAAGATGGTAAATAAAGGTGAGAACTTTTTGTGCGTGCTGATGAAGTTGTCAATCACGAGAAGCTCATTAAACTTCAATTGTTTCATTTTTAAAACGATTTACGATTTGATGACTTATGTTGATGCTAGCAAACACATTTAACAAAATGACATTCGTTTAAAAAATAAGTAAATATCGAAATTAGATCATTTGTGAAAATTATGTCATTATTGACAATTAAATAAAAGCTGGTGGTTGGTTCAAAGGGCATGGTAATTTTTAATATTGAAAGCAGCAATGTAATAAGTGGACTTTCTAGGTGTGTTGAAGAATACATCACTGACAGTGGCTAAACTACTTGGGAGGGTTGCAATGATTTGTTTTTTGACTGTTTGCAAAAATTGACTTTTCCGACAAAATAGCCGTTGCAACAATTTTAAGAACCACTTCTCGCATTGTATCTGTGCTTTAGTACTATAAAGAATAAGCTCATACAAATGCCTTTCGGTCTAGGGCCAGATCACTAGAAATGCATAACAAATTTGAATCCAATTTAAAAAACGCATTTCATTTCCATTATTGCATCAACTTTCACTCTTCTGCCGAAACATTTGTTCAACAAGCGTCTTACGCTGATCTACTTCGTTCGAAACTTTGTTGGAGTAGAGTTAGTTTGTGGCAGGGCTTTGACGTCTCACACGCAACGCAAAATGCATTTCAAATTTCTATTTTGAAGGAAAGTAAATATTTAATTTCGTTGATTTTTAAAAATGCATCTCAAGAGATCTGTCCCTAGATTTCGGTACACAATTTGAAGAAAATATCTGCGAATCTTTATCGAACGAGGACTATTGACAAATCTCGTGTTCGATTGGAATGACACTGACAGTAAATGGTGAACACACTGTAGAGATGGCGAGTATTCAGTGTGTTTATTTTAATCTATTGCGCTACTCAACTTTGACAACCGCACCGGTTCATAGTAAAAACCCCCACCTTTCATTTATCACCCTGGACAAAGTCACTGTCAAAATAATCAAAACCAGTAAGCTGTGATATAGTCCAGCATAAAACTTGTCACTCTCAACATAGATGCAGAAGTGCCATGATTGCTATATGAATTGCTCAGTTATGACCGTTTTAGGAAGAATTGTCTTGTGAAAGAATTATTCAAGTATACCAAGTTTTATTTAAAAAAATGTCGCCTTGAAGCAAAAATAGCAAATTGCAAAGTAAAATTTCTCAAATATACGCCTTCTTGTTCGAATGAAGGGTGGAATCAAACGTTTTGAGACATTTTTTTGAAAGAATCTGCACTTTTTAACAAAACATTTAACATTTTTTACTAAAACTTGATTAAGTGTTGTTTCAATATTTGCAGAAAAATATTACCGAATGCTCTTTTTTAGTAGAATTCATGGGGTGCATTTATTTTGCGTTGCTCTTTCATGATGTTTCACCATAAATCCTTAACGGCATGCCTTCAAACACGCATGGATGTGTTATGAACAATAATAAAATTCTTTTATTCACTATTCTGAAAATAATGTATACCTTACAATATGACATTTTGTTCGATGATTGGCATCATGCGATGTTAAGGAAAAAAACCACGATAAAATTTTATTGAATACATCTAATCAGTGAAAAAATTCATGTTAAAACTGAAAGTTCTAACATGGATAGCATACGAAGTATTATGGACTTCTTCAGGAAGACTTTACACAGTTTAATGATGGTTTAATAGCGCTCATATAGTGGTTTTCCACACTGCTGGGCCAGGAGAAGGTTTTATGCTGTTGGTTTAATATCACACCTAAAGAGTAGAATAGAACTGTAATAAAACTATTACTCCTATGATAGTTTGCATAACAAATTTTACTGATTACAATAAAACTGGGCCAATTTGTCATAACATGGGTTTATAGCTGCCTGTAGGAAGTACATAAGACTATAAAGTTAGCATGGTAGGTTTTAAATATTAGTTTTATTAAACGCTATAAAACTTCAATATAACCAAAATTGTTACTTGGGAAGTAAACTCCACCGACGAGTCTTGGGCGGTTGCTGGTGCAGGGGGCCTGGCACTCTCCACGACCCCAATACGACGGAGATGCCCACTCAAAGTATGATTGTCCCAGTCACGACCTCGTAACTAAGATCTTGAAATCATGAACACAAATCACTCAACGTATGACTAAAATATCACGATACCATGACATAAAATTACGAAATGCAAAGAATAACAAAAATTACGAAAAACGCGACAAAACTGCTGAAATCATGAGAATGGTTCAACTGTCGGTCTCTGTAGTTGAACTGGTTTCATGAATACGAGGTTTATTATTCATAATTTCAGCAACTTAGTAACGATTTCCGTAAAACATTCAGTTTACGAAATCGTGTTTATTTTCAAAGTATTTATGAATGATTTTTTTCCATGCATCTAACCCTTAATTAGTTGAATTATCCAATATAGCGCATCATAAAGGCTTGTTGAAAACGCCATTCGAGTACAGCAATCCTCAGAAAAACATTGACCCGTATCTGGAGAAATATGGACCCGGACTACAATATCAGAACCTGTCGACCATTCCTGAAATGTCTCGAGGCAAAAATGGCGGAAATTGGAAACACGATTGATAATGAACATAGTTTAAGACAAAGATTGTTTTTGCCTTTCTCAATAGAAAAGTATTGCAATTGCTCTGAAACCCGACTTTTTAACGGAGGCCGGGAGGGCCGAGTGACATACACCATCGGTTTCGGAAGCCCCGGCGGAAGTATCTAAATTCAGAATAACAGTTACATCGGTTTCTCGGAGATGGCTAGACCGATTCAACCAAACTTAGTCTCAAATGAAAGGTATTGCGCCCCCGTAAATGGCTATTTAATTTCATCCCGATCCGACTTCCGGTTCCGGAGTTACGGGTTGTGGCGTGCGATCGCATAGCAAATTGCGATTCGAACCGATACTCCGATGAAAGCAAAAAAGGTAAAAATTTAGCTAAAATGTCTCTCAAACAACTTAAATTTGCAGTTCTAGGTCACCGACGACCAACCAAACTTTTGTTAACTACATTGACCACCATAGACGATTCCGGAAGTGCCCGGGAAAAACCGCCATCTTTCAAAATTAACGGACTCACATCAGTTTCCCGGAAATGGTTTAGCCGATTTCCACAAACTTAGACCCAAATGATAGCTATAATATCCCCACAGATGTCTATAAAATTTTGTACAGATCGCTTATATGGTTCCGGAAATATAGACTAAACCGTCCGGTCACATATTAAATTCCCATATAAGCCGGATCTCAAAAAAAAAATTCAAATGGGACCCCATGAAATTTCAGAAATCGAATTCGTATTTTTGATGCCAAACATCTTAAAGATGCATGAAACGTCGAGATTTTATTTTATCTCGAGAAATTTTTTTTTATTATAATCGACTTTTTGGGACTTAACCGATTTCGCTCCTTTTTTCAATTCAATATTACCGTGGCTGATTTTTCTTTTGCAAAATTTTAGAACTCGTAAAATGATTTCTTTTCTGGTATATAGTTGCCAAGTCATGTATAATGAAATTGTAATGTATACATTTGAAAGCTTTTAATAAATACAAGCAACTAAAAAATTCTCGTGTTCATGATTGAGAGAGGCACAATTGCACCGCTAGGTGAATTAAAACAGGTTTTGCCTTTCTCATAAAGAAAGGATATGCAATCACTCTGAAAACCGACTTATTAACCGAGGCCCGGAGGGCCCAGTCTCGTAGACCATTCGACTCAGTTCGTCGAAATTGACAAATATCTGTATGTGTGTATGTGTGTGTGTGTGTTTTCAAATCTCACTCACATTTCTCAGAGATGAACCGAATCGCTCAAACTTGATTTTAAATGAAAGGTATAAAGCTCCCATAAGCTGCTAATGAATTTTTTATCGATCGGACTATCGGTTCCGGAGTTACGGGTTGAAGAGTGCGGTCACCCATCAAATTCCAATATAAAATGGTAACACCATGATGTCCAAATGTAATACACATCAAAAAGGGTGCAAAATAACTCGGATTTGCGGGTCTAGATCACTAATGATCATTCTAAGCAGCTTTGACCACATTGGCCACCTATGACGGTTCTTGATTCCACCAGGTACTTTCCAAGTTCGTAAGTTGATTAACACCTTTTTCTCAGCGAATTCTTGACCGATTTTTATAAACTTGGTTTCAAATGAAAGATACAATACTCCCATGTTATTGAATTTCATTCGTATCTGACATTTGGTTCCGGAGTTACAGGTTGTTGATTCGTTGACGTATTCTAGAATTAGTCACATCGATTACTCGGTGATGACTGAACCGATTTTCATAAACCAAATCTCAAATGGTGGGTATAATATGCGGTTGGGTGTTGCATACTCCATCAGCCCCCTCTCAGCTTCCCCTCACACCATCTCTTTCTACATCAACCCCCTCCCCCCTCCCTCCCCTTTGACCAACATTCTCTTCATCCGCCATATACATTTTTAGAGAATCTATCGACATTCTTACTATTCTTACTATCACCTTCAGCTATGAACTCGGTATCGATTGTTGGTTTTAATCGACAATTTTATTAATTGTGTGTTTAGGCTATCCTCAATTCGGTTGATTTCTTAGCTGTATTTTCCATTTAGGTATAACACTTTTTTACATTTTAACGACATTTAATTAGCTAGAGATTACTGGGTAGGGAAAGTTATGAAAATTTAGAGCCCTAGTACTCCAGACGCCTTTCTGCTACTTATGCGCAAATTAATAAGTATTGATGCCTTGTTAGCTAAGTGTCGACTATTAGAGATAGTACTTCATCAGCCTTTAACTTCGCAAATTCTGTACCATAAGCACTCAAGTTAACTAGCAGAATTTCCATATTAACTTGCATCAACTTTAGACAATTCTAATACAGTGAAGAACCGTTTTTAACAGCCCTTTGGTGAGTTTTAGGCTGTTAAAACGGGGATATTGACAAAATCGGGACATATATTTCTTTTTAACAAGCCGAAGCTCTTAAAATATTCATCTTTAGTCCCTAGATATAGCTTTTTAACCCTTTCCGATTATTTAGTATAAATTTCGCTTAATAGGGTCAGACAGCGCAAAATTTAAAATAAAATTAAAATTTGGATTTTTTTCATATTAAGGATCTCTAAAATAAGAAAAATATGCTCAAGAAAAAATGTACTCGAATTCGACTTGGTTCGTCTGCTAGAGCTCCTCAAACTACCAACTATCAAGTTTCATATGAGGCTGACAAAATCGTGGGCTGATAAAAGCGGGTCTTCACTGTAATCTATCAATCGTACAATGTAATGGTACAACAACATGACAACACTGTTCCATAAATACCTTCTCGTCTCATTGCGACTGTACTCCCCGCAAAATAGATCTTTGTCACACACGTCCATAGCGAACTAGTCTATTGTTCACATTTTTCTTTCAAATTGATGTTCTTTGGGTGTTTCAAACAACTCGAATAATTAAAAATCATATTCGATTTTGTTCTGTTTGCTTTCGTCCATTTCTGGACAGCCAGTTTATAAAAGCAGCAAATGAGTTATTTTAACTCTTCAATCTTTTCCTAATACACTAGTTATAACATAATTTATTACTTCTATGGACTTGTCAGCTTTCAGATTCGTCTAAATCTGAAAAAATCAGATCCGTTCAGATTTCGAAATATATAATATGTTAGTTAATTGTCAGCTAATAATTTTAGCTGAATTAATACTATCAATGTTAGCGTTATTATTCGAACAGCATCATCTTGAATATAACCAAACATGCTTACCATGTTCTTGAAAAAATATTTACACAGCTAAACTAAAATGATGAGCAGTCAACCGTTTGGCGAAGCTACAACCTGAAAAAAGATTTCACGAACAGTGCTACTTTCATTAGTTGATACCTCAAATCAATCGACCTATCAAATACGTCATTACTACTCTGCGATACAGATATGAAATTAGTTTGGTTCGGAAATATAAGTAAATCGATTGCCTTGTACCCAGCTCACCTGGGTTCAATTCCCAACACCGCACATAGGGTTAGAGATTTCTCTAAAGAGATTTCTCCAACCCGACAAAGAGGCGAATGACCCCAGGGGTTAAAACCTTTATAATCAAAACAAAAAAATAATGGCCACCTATGACGGTTCTTGATACTCTCGGGTAACTATCAAAGTTCGTATGATAATATCACACCTATTTCTCAGCAAATTCTTAACTGATTTTTACAAACTTGATTTCAAATGATAATTACAATACACTCATTGACTGCTATTTAATTTCATTCAGATCTGACTTTTGATTCCGGAGTTACTACGGTTACATAGGAATTTAAACCGAACTAAGGTACCGGGCATATTCCAGAATTAAAGTCACATCGGATTCGGTGATGACTGAATACATTTTCACCAACTAGGCCTCTCATCCTCTTTTACAGGTATAATCCCTTTCCTCTCCCACTGCATTCCAAAATATGTTATACGAAGACAACATTTAATTCATGCTGATTTATCCACTTAAATATTATATTTTTTTGTTCCAAGGACGTCATCGTCAACATGTTGCTCATCAGGTTCGTGGCACTCGTGCCCTTGTAAATATGTGCAAAGTGGAATAAGAATGTAATAGACATTTTCACAAACATATTGAATATAACTTGCTATTGGATAAATGAGAAAGGCACAATTACACCATTAGGTGGATTAAAACAAGTTTTTTCAATAGGTTTGAGGTTTGGGCTGGGAATAAAATTGAGAGCATTTTAGGTAAAATAAAGGACGCTTTCCAAATTCTTCGAAATTAAGGACAAGTCCTTTAAAATAAGGACGAACGGTAATAATTATTATTACATATTACATATTGTACAATGAACATCAGGGTCGAAATTTTGGACCCCCTCCCTGTTTGCAATACATTGATTCCACAGTTGCATCAATTGTCAATTGATATTGTCAATCCTTAATTGTCAATCCTTAATAAGATTAATCCTGTCAAGTGACATAAATATGTTCCCGGTACAACGACAAACCAACAAAGAATACGCCAAGTTCGGACCACTAAATTAAATAATGACTATTTAAAACTTTGCGAAATCATAGCACATAGTACATAAGAAATATTTTATTCCAATTTAATTATTGACTGACGAATAAATAAATAAAAAATGCGAGCAAGGAAGATTTACACCAAATCGCTCGCCGAACTGTAGTGCGTTGTTTTGGAAGATAAGCCCCCCACATATACTTTCGTTTGTTGCTGGGGTAAAAATTTTATATTTCCACTTCCATGTTGCTTTCGAATTAGCCGATGCGATGTTTTTAAAGATACATATTGTGGCAAGCAATTTGTGAATGTAGCAAAATCAATGTGACTCGGCGAGATACAATTCGCTAGTTTTAATGAGCTTGTATTTAGAAATAGAAATGATCGAGTGTTTTCGGGCTTCTAAAGCTCTAACCGATAATACGTCAAAAAAGAAACTGGGTCTTTGGGAGTGATGCTTCTTGAAGTTACGATTTTAGCTTGTGTTTTTGAGTATTAATGCTATTTTCGCATTTCTTTCGAGAAGAACATGATTAGTTTGACGGCGTTTGTTCGTTCCCACAAAGTGTGCGTTAACGCCTCCATTTACGCACCATTTACGCGTTTGCTTTGGGTATTTGCTGCACCGGCAACGAAAAAATCAATTTCTGATCAAAGCGGGCCCATGTTTGAAATCAATGGAATTCGATATAAAAAGATTTTTAAGGTGAAGATATGTGGAAGCCACGCGCACGCTTGTTGCTAGGCAACGACACGCTTGTTTATATTGAGAAGAAATGGAATTCGAAGTGAAAAATCAAACGCACAAATAAGAGTTTTCGGACATTTTCCCTCGGTCATCTGCAAATTGGCAGAAAAATTGAACTTTGTTAATAAACGATTAAGGTTTCGCGAGTGTTTGTGCAGTGGTGTGTGAATAAAGTGCATTTGAAAAAGTGCACGGAAATGAGAAAAAATGGGTGTTTCGAAAAGAAACTCCAAGTGAAGAGGGGTGATATTTTCGCACAAAATAAGCGATACAGATGGAATTCCGTCAAAAACTAGGGTTGGTTGTATAGAAAAATGTTCTAGCTTCCTCAAGTAGCAGTTTCGTGGTACACCGGCAAGGTTAGTGTATTGAAAAACGTATTTTTTATTTGCTCATGTCAGATACATGGTTAGGCCTGAGAGAGGGGTGTGTGAGGCGTAGCAGCTATGTTGTGGCTCGAATGTATAATGTCCTTAAGGTATCAAGGATAATGAAGAAAAACCGTTTTCTGGATATATTTACATACATCTAAGAAGCAGTTGACATCGCCCTGAACTTATTAATTTTATCATTTTGTTTATAATGAAGTAATTCTGTAATGAATATATGTTTCAAAAATATAAAGTAACTCAATCCAATCCAAATCTTCAACTATATAACAGTAAATTGCCCTTCCCATGTTATTAAATAGAAAGCTTAATCCCTTTCTATCTTCCAATAGCAACACATTTATCTAACTCATTCAATATAACAACATACTCATGATGTTTTTGATCCCGAAACTGGGTCAAGCTCCAACCTAAACCGCGGCCAGTTAATATATTTTGACAGCAGTTGAAGTTGAAGCCTGAATCAGTTTAACCTCAAACGAAAACCAGATTGGTGAGTGTGGCGAGGTTTGAAAAATTTATCTATTCATGGCTTGCTTTATGTATACGATTTCGAATGAGTAATGTATCAGTGACGGGACCGTTCTGTTTCAAACTTCAAAGATTTTTTACGAAAAAGCTTTATTAGCTCGTAGCTAATTCTGGTAATATCCTACATCCAGCAAGTCAAAGGAACACCCCATGTAACCATAAAGTCAAGGTCCTTTTCAGCCATCATTTCTCCCCTAGCCATGTGGAGAAACACAACCAAACCCGCGGCCGGATGCATCCATTTTGTCACCCATTATTCACCATGATTTATTGAATTGCTATAGATAGATAAACACAAGTGCTCAACGACGTGAAACTAAAGCCACACGGACTGGTTGGCAATAAGTGAACCGAAGTGCAGAAGCGCATACATCCCACCAAATTGCTTGCACGACGTCCTCGAGGGACCACTTCACGGAAAATGGTGTATCCAAATTCACTAGCGAATTATCGTCTGCCCGAGGCTCAGCGAACTGGCAGCCGGTGGTACAATGTCACTTCCCTGGGATAATCTATGAATACATGGGATCCATTGTCCCGGTCGTGTCCTGCCAGTATGTAGTTCGGTCGATGCAAGGTCCTGTCGCCATTAGTTTTATCTTCCCATCCTCTCCCCTCATACACCCACTAGCTAGCGTACTGTACCATGCACATGTGGTGGCTGACGCCTTCGAATCTATCAATTATGGTTTTTGCCACTCTAAAATTCAAATTAAATAAAACCACCCTCAACACTGCTCTACCAGAGCTGCTAGTCGGAAAATCTGTGTGTGTATCGATTTTCCACGCCTGCTGCTCTGTGTTGCTATTCTGCTTGCTTCAAATGCACAGTCTCCGAGTTCAAAATGACACCGAAATTTATAGCGGCGATAAAATTTCCTATCGATTGAACTTGAAACGACACGACCGGCAGCAGGGGCTATCAATTTAGCAGCGGGTGGGGGGGGGGGGGGTGGTGCGACAAGTTTTATGATTTCCCCCCGGTGCATAATTAAAGAGCTCGACGATGACCGCAGTGCAAAATTTGGCCACAAAACGCACGGTACTTTGTTAGTGATGATATTTAATATCTGATGTGGTAACGGGTTGGTGCTTACCCTGCCAGCGTGGATCAGAGGATGCGATGGAAATGGTAAACTGTTGATTACCATGGTTTCGCTTTGGCCTGGGTGGTTCCACGGAGTGGTTGAACAAATATTTGCCATGAAGTTTGCAGATAAATTAATGTTCATTAAGCAAGTATTGATTTATGAAATTACACACGCACTTGTTTCCCGTTGTTTCAGCGAAGCTAAAAGAGCGACTAATGAATGGTTTAATTTTTGTTTGCAGTGAGGTGGTTCCCATTCGAATTCTATGTAATTATATTTAATTTAGCTTGCTGGTGTGTAGGAAATTTTTTGTTTGAATTGACCCGGTAACAGGACTTTATTCCCATGAAATAGCACCGCGTAATACTTGCCTTCATCACTCGCTTGTCAAATAGAAATATTGCATTTAGATCCGATGCACTCGGTCGGAAATCCGAAAACGCAATTCGACATAAAACCTGATGACGAGGCTATAACGGCACCAACTTCCCAAACGACGGCTGCACGAAAATTTCTAGGCAAACTCAATAACTTCGTTCGCAATATTTGCACCCAGCACAGCATGCAAATATCGTGTCTTTTCACTCACCTTTGCCCGTAGTTGCTGCCAGATGCTGTCAGATTCAGAGGATATTTATCCCTGCAATCGTCAGCACATTTTTTTTTGATCCACCGACACCAGGTTCAATATTTGAAGAAATATTAATAAATTTCCAGTCTGGTGTACAGTCAGCAGTTTTCCCTTCGCCGGAGTTACAGGAGCGAAATCCTGTTTAATGTAGCGTGAAGGTATTACGATGACAACTGTAAACAAGAAATGTCATTTTTCAACACAAACGATGCACACCATCCGTGCGTTATCTTTGAATGGGGGCAAAAGTTGTGCCATTCTTGGAAAGTTTTTCCGCCACCCCCAAGCGGAGGATGAAACCATAAGCAGGCGATAATATTCAACGATTTTCATTAAAAATTTACAAACAAAAAGTTGTTCAGAAACTTGACTGCAATTGCTGGCAACGCCAACAAAGGCAAACAACAATGCAACCTGCAGTGAACGGAAATTGCGCTAAAAGTTGCATAACGTTGGGAATGCCATTTATACGAATAAGTTGCGGCGTCGTAGAGCAGCATCCCACGCTAACCACCCACGTTCTGTTCTGGTAGGTGGATTTCCAAGGACTGTGACGCTAGCCAATAGCAATTTTCCCGATGTTAGCATCCAAGTAGCCAAGAAGTAGGTGGCACTCGTCGAGTGAAAGATTGACGGTGATTATGCTCCACATACCTACAGCCACATCTGGCACACTTTGATGCGTTTCGTTCGTAAAGGTACCCCCGTAGAAATAGAAGGGGAACACATGTTGACATACTTCTCACGGCTAATGTGATGGGGTACAGTTTTACAGCAGTGCAAAATCTACACGTGGGACTTTGAACTTGGAGTGCCTAATTAGTTGAGGAGACTCTCGGTGCTCGAGCGCTCCGTGTTGATGACTTCGTCGCTTGAAGGTTGCAAATGTTTTCCTCGCCACCCCGGTTTGAGTTGCTGTTGGAGTATTAAAAGTTGGACCGGTGGGGCGTTCTCTCAAGTGGCTTGAAATAAGGGGTTGTTTTCGTTCACCTCCAGTTACCTTTCAAGAAACTGTACTTTTCTCGTGCATCAGAACACGGGTTGACGGATGGAAGTCAAAATAGTACACAAATGTTGTCGAAGTGTTTGAGATGGTTGTCAGTTGCAAAGCGTTTCTCGCTGTTATAAAGGTGAAAGTTTTTGAGACAATCCTTTAACATTGCTCTATTATACATTACACCAATTATAACAGAAATTTGTAATATCTTTCACAATGAGCACAAACAATAAAGGGTAAAAGTAAGAGGTTTTTTTCATCCGAAATCATTCTATATAGGAAGAGCCTCTAATTAACCTCAAACGACAATGACTTAAGGTTGATCAATCACGTCGCGGCCAGATTGATGAGATTCGAAAAACTATCCAGTATTTATAACCGGTTTCAGGCGTGCGAGAACCATGCGACTAAACATGCCCAGAAGCTCCTCCAACCAATCGAAGAATGCATGTACAATATTTACTGACCACTCAATATTCTATTTCGCTCTGCCTGCTTCAGTATATTGTACTTCCTGTTAAGCTCAGATCGAGAGAATATGTATCAGTATGTGCCTTCATCTACGAGATTTTTAGACTAAATCCCAATCTTTACACCACTTACCCATCTAGTCAACGCTTATCGTTTTTTGTCTACCCCTGATCTCTTTCCGCTCATAGCTTGTGCGATCATTCCTGCGATAAGGCGAACTAGCTCCGAAGAGATTTTTTGGCGGTATCGAACAGGGAAAACAGATCGAAATAGTGAGTTAAGCACAACCAGTTATATGAAAAAAATTCCCACCAGCGGCAAGATTCGAACTTGCAACCTTTGGGACTCCGAACCAATGCATAAACCCTGGAATATGATGGTGTCCCACAAAGAACGCATGATTATCTGATTGACGACAATGATCGTACCCTGCCTCTAAAGTGAGATCACACACAACCGCTGCTACTACCCAACACATTTGATCCTTTTAATTTTCCCCTTTAGATAGCAAGGCTCGAGTTTTTGTTATCGTATGGTGTCTAATTTTTAAAGATCATTATCCATCGTACTTAGGCCTCCAAGCACCGTGATCACGATATTGTCCGCAAACCAATCGATCTTTACGCCATTAAACAGCTTGAGCATCAGTAAGTCATTGTACAGCTCCAGTGGCGTAGCCAGAAATCTACGAATGGCACCGTACTTCGCAACGCAAAGTCCAACAAAAAGCTTCCTCTCACGATTTTCTAGCCTAATCATTATGAGGTGGTAAATAAATACCTAATCTATAAATGATTCATACGTCACATTCATCATTCCAATCAATTATCAACTACCAATGTATTAAAATAATAGCTGCAATGATTTTGTCATCACGATATGTCATAATCTATTATATAAATTATTTTTTTTCAAATTTTCACAACTACTGCAACGCCCATCCTGACGAATTCGTAAACTAAACGAACTGCATATTTCAAACAAAAATCTAATCCAATCTCAATACGAGCCAATAGTAGTACTCATCCCCTTCCAACCACCTTCGTCGAGGGGAGCTCATCTCGATGGATGATAATGAACGAACGGAGTTTTCAGATCAATCACGTTAAATAGCTACCCTGAGTTGTGGTTTCTCGTTTTAGGATTATGTTGTCAGATTTGTGCTTAGATGCACAGAAACTGATTGGCAAAATGGCAATCAAGTTTTTAGGGTGGCTGGTCTGTTACCTACCGACTGACTCATCCGTATCACTCTGAACTGAAAGCTATTTTCGGAATGCCTGCTCAAGCAGAGATTGGACATCAATCATTCTGGAGGGTGGCACATCAGAGACGAATCTATCAATTGAAATGATTAGTCATTCTTATTCGGTCTCGTTTGCGAAGGGAAGAAAAAAGAACTATGATATTGGCGTCTATCTTCTCTTGATTAACTTATTAGTTTTCAACATCAGGAACTACCGTCTCCTTCTTGTGGATAAAACTACTTCAGTTGACGATTTCTGTGCTTAATGGATGCAGGCTAACTAAGTCTGTAACTTTTCGAATGACTTTGACCTGTCGGTCAACGACATCAATTTCGCTATCATGTCCTCTATAAATGGACACCATTCCCGCGCTTGTAAAAGTCATCCCAACTTTTTTTCCATTGCCCACAAACTGCAACATTTTCGATTACAAACTGACAAACTTCAACGATTACTGAACCCACAAAAAACACAAACAAACGATTTGAATAACATTTTCAACCTCACAAAGTTGCATATTTTCCCAATGCCAGCCAATGCCTTGGGGTGTTTGCATAGGGAAAAGTCTTCCGCCCCCCACCCCACCTTCCTGTGCGACTTCCAGTTGTTTGCAAAGACAGACCCGGAAAACTTTCACGTCCAGTCGCGAAATGCAAAACTAGTCCTCTGCCACACCCTCTCACTTTAGCACGGGTAAAGGAGGAAAAAAATCCTACCATGAGCTAAAATAAAGTTTTAAAAGCACAACAATCAGCATAAAAGATTCATTCCTATTAATTTTCCTCTAGCTCCTTTCAAAGAATTTTGAAGAAAAAAGAAGAGGAAAGGTTTTTTTTTCCTTTATTTATGCGAACTCAAACCTACCAAGACTGGTGAAAATCGGTGCCGGTCATGGGCTGGGCCACTGCTGCAAACGCAAACGATTTCGAATCTATCAAGGGTGATATTTTCGGAATCCGCCAGCAGCCAGCCAAGAAGGGAAATGAAACGTCCGAAGCAGCTACTAGCGAGAAAAATATATATCAATTCCCGGTGGAAACAGCACGACCGACCGTCAGAAACAAGTTGAATGGGGCGTCCAGACGAATTTTACAGACGGTTGGACCGGGCGACTTGGATGGGAATGGGATAGACGCTCTCGCTTGTTGTTGCTTCTCGTTGGAAGTGGGTGTGGAGGAAGCGAAGAGGTACTGTTTTTGTTTTGGGTAAACTTTTCCTATCGCTTTTTAAAACAATAGACTCGGGTAGTGCCTGGATGACAGAAAAACTGGCGGCCGTTGAAAGTGTACAAAAGAACCGTCGCGAGAAAGGCAGAAAAGTAGTGCACATCAAGGGAGGCTGGGGGATTCTGTAAGGTTCATAATAATTATTGAAGTTTCTGGCGGGAGAAGTTGGAGCGTTGTCGCCTTTCGATCAACAATTCGAGACTACCTAAATCAATTTTCAGCCCTTTGAAATCAAAACCTAACATCGGTCGTAGGCAGTGAGTGTACTCCAGTAGGCATACGGACGTTTGTCATGCATACGTTAGACATAACGGACGTTATGCACAAACTGTTATGTTAATGTAAACCTGTTTTAATCCACCTAGTGGTGCAATTGTGCCTTTCTCATTTGGCCAAACTACGATTCCATGGCTGGTTATGTTCAATAAAACGGTGGAAATGAATATTACATATTCAGTACGATTTGCACATACATACAATGGATCGACAGCCACGATCTTGAGTTTCTATGTGTAGACACTAAAACATCGTTTGAAACCTGCGGGGGATCAAGGAAGAGGATCCGGGGGGTCCGGACCCAGCCGAAAATTTTCAACTTGTTAAGAAATTTTAAACTAGTTTCAATTTTAAAGTAGCAACCCCTCATTGCATACTCCTACCTACGCCTAAATAAGAAAAAAATCGCTGGGATTAGGTTGACGATTTTTAGAGTGATTGCAAACCTTTCCATATGTGAAAGGCAAAAAAACATTTTCGACGGCGATGACAAATGTTTGCACCTTTTTGATCTTGTACAAATACGTCGTAAGCTGACAAAACTCGATAAACATTTCATCTTGCTGTATAATTTTGTAGCATGGAGAAACTCATTTCTAGACCAACATTTGAAAAGGGCGGAATTCCAATTTCACATATGCGAGAAAACTGCTAGCCAATATTACGATACCAAAATCAAATCCTATTTTACGGATAAAGCCTGAAATAATCGTTTAACAAACTTATATGGTTGACAAATAGGTAACTCATAGTATTACGAAGAAGCAAATGAACAAAAGTGATTAATTAAGTTTAAATCGGATTAAAACTCAATACGCCATATTTATTTGCAGAATGTTATTCCGCCTAAGATTTTACGCCCGCTAAATTGTCAACACTGGAAATTCGCCGTGAAATTATGACATGTCACCATTATTGTTTGTTGTTACGCTTTAGATGAGACAATACTATTGTCGAGTATTGACAATACTTTTTATAACTTGAGGAGAAAACTGATGCATTTAAAAGTAATTGACGTATTGATGGAAATATAACTAACACATCAATAGTGTTGGTCGCGTAAATAACTAGAATTGTATTATTAAGGGTACAATAGTAAATTTATTCATTTTTCTCTACTGCAATTATAACAACACATTTTAAGGATTGTATTATTCAAAATCGTTCGCAATACCATTATCAAGATCGTCATCAAAATATTCATCTTGAACTTCGGTTTTCGCCTTCCTTCCGCGCTTCGGGATAACGAGGGTCCGTAACATCGCCTCGTAATATGTCTTGTTCCCGACGAATGGCATTAGTTTTTTTAAATCCAGAAGTTTCTCGTACGGCAATGGAATAGGCTCAGTTTCCATTTGTTTCAAAAGTGGTAAAGGTTCGTCGTTTATCGTATCGTTGCTGCACATCTCCAATTGGAAGTATTCATCTGATGCCAAATCCGTTTTGTAAAACACGGTTCCAGGTTGCGTCGAACGATATTCAAACATAGCTACCGTTTTGAATTTTATTGGTTCACCAACAGAGTTCAAACGAGGTTTTTTGTACCGACTAGACAGACTTTTTAAGGACAAAAGTTGATGTTGGTCCAGCTCTTTTACAACGAGCGGCACTTTTCTTTTTATTTGGCTTATAAATACTGCCCAATCTCTTGGTGTTTCGATGTCCATCGAAGTCGTCTGTTTGGCTCTCTCGATTGCTCCGTGGATAGTGTCGACTTCCATGTGGCTGTGGCCACTTACCATGAACTTGTGCCTGATAGTAACATCTCGCCCATCTTTAAAATTTTGTTCAGTTATGTAGCTGAACATCATGTACATTATAAAGTTCAAATTCTGGCCTCCACAGCGATCGGAAAACAGATTTATAACCTTAATGTCAGGGTTTTCGGCTAAAAACACCTTCAAATCAGCTAATATACATGAGCCGATTTCATTAGCTCCTCGTCTACCTCGTGACTCATTCCACATATAGCAGAAGCCCTTATTTTTATTACGATGTGTTTCGAAAATCGTGAGGTTGTACGTATACAATTGTCGTTTGTAGAAGGCCAATCCATTTCGTAAATGAGGTGTAGCCAAGCACTTCTGTAAGTCAAAGGATACAGTGCGAACCGTGGAATCGCTTTTGGCATCCGCTACATTCTGCTTTTTTTGATCGTATACTATTTTGGCTTGGTTTTGATGCGAGTACAAAAGTTCCTCTGCTTGCCTTTTTTTACCTTCGTCATCTGCTTGTTTCAGGAGAATTTTCAAGCGATCACATTCGCCACATGTATCAGCTTTTGGTTTTCGAAAACCAAGATTGAATCCGTTAAAAATAATGCGATACGAGTTATAATGTACGGGATGCTGTGCATCTTTCTTGCACTTGGAAACATACAGTTCGTACATTTTTGAAATATTCAAATCGCCGGATAAATATTTCTTATTAGTATTTTCTCTTGTATAGTGCGAAAAATATGCGGGAAAGGATTTAATATGTTCCTCAATATATGCTTTGGTTTCAGTCGTAATCGGGCAACGATTGGTATTTAGCATCCGCTTATCATCAGAACAAATACCCATACCGGCAACTTTTTTCAAAACTAGCACGCGAACTTTTTTTCCCGTCACATCAAAAGTGTTCAAAAACATTTTCAGACACACGCGAACCTGACCGCCGTCTCCAGGAAGGTGATACTTGAATGTAAAAACTCGTCTGGAATTAACAACCTAAATATAATGAAAATGACTTTACTATGTTTGAATTATATCATAATTAGTCGTTCTACGTATAATTGTCCCATGTATATGGAATATCCCATTAAACAATGGACAATATTGTGAATAGCGGTAGTACAAGATTTAATATTTATAGAATTTGTACATCAATTGAGTAAGTTATATATATACGAAATGCGTGATAAAAACTGTGGTTCCAGTTTTTCAGAATTTTACATTTATATCACATAGTATTATTTACCCTTCATGGACGGGATAAAGTAATCTATGGACGTCATTTTATCAAAATTCTACAATCAACGATTAATTCGAACTTACTCGATGGCGCGCTACGAACGTCACCGCAACGTGACTGCTCAGAAATTGATCCTGTCCTGAGACTTTCAGTTCCAGCAAATTTTTCAATAGCTTTGATCTGAGCTCTTCGCTGTATTTTTCATTACATTTACGCTTAGAGCAGCTGCAGGATTCTCGTAGTTTTCAGGCTGGTGCTTTCGTGCCATTTTTTTTAATATATTCCGAACCCTGTTCCTTAAGTTTCTTGTTATTTAATTTCTTCGTTGAGTTTACAGGAATTGTATCATCACGATCTAGTTCAGCGAAGCCCATTTCATCATGTTTATTTTCATCACTTGCAGCATCTGAAATTATATCCATTATTAACTATAGAAACTATGCTTCAAAGACGGTTTAAACGGATTATTGTACTACAAACAAATAACAAGACGGTGCTATCGAGAAAGGCGATTGAAGTCTACCATCATTTGGTGCCTGCTGGACCAATACGGTGCACAGTGGCCGGAGGCTGGCCAAAACCTCAAAATTTTATTTTTGGAATATTGATATTTTATATTTTTCCTAAATTTCTCATGTATTGAATGATATATATTCAAAATTTTATGATCATTGGATAAGAACACGATTTTTAACACGAGTTTAAACGTACCAAAGTCCGGATTTTTTAATGATTTTCATTTCCGAAACCACCATTGCTCTGTTCACTTCAAATGCATGTTGCTCTTTTGATTTTGGTCCGATTTTAGCACAACAAATTTCATTGTGTAGAGGAACGAAAGAGCTTTGTTAATGAGTAAAATACATTTGATAAATTTGCTTGGAACTATGACTTTTTAGTTTAAATATGTTTAAGGTGGTCAGATCCAAAATACTTTTTTCACTAATGTAGTCTGTACAAATTTCGGAATCATTTCGGAACGGTAACATAGTATACATTCTATGTGAAATTACCTCTACTTTCCGAATGTCATGGTCTCGTTCTGCGCCTAGGTGCGTAAAAAGGTTTAAGGCGATTTTGAAGCTTTGTTGCTGATATGGAGACGCATGGTGTTTTGTGTAAAATAGTTAGACAATCTACAGTAAACCAACACATTATACAATGGATTTAAAGTAGTGTTCTTCATTTTTTATGAGATTGCTGACATTGGTGAACAGTAACGGAAAATCTATCATGAAAACGGGATCATAGTTATAAGAAAGGTTCAATGACACTGTATGGAAAAATGCATTTTATATTTTACAACTTTTGACATCAAAACTGAGCTCAGCACCTCAAAATTAGCTTAAATTATGATTTTCAGCCAAATTAGGTAACATTTGAGGTTTTGTCCGACTTTTGTTTGAAGACCCGCCACTGTGCGGTGTGACCAACAGATGGCGTTAGACTACTTGGTGGTAGTCCTGAACGCAAAAACATTCTCCGTGTTACGTCTGCTTATCCGTTGTAGAAAAGCGTAGTAGAGAAAATTTTAACCAGCGCAGACCAGGTGAGATCCACTCGCATACGCTAATCTACAAGCAAAAAATATGTGGTCCTATCCGACCCCACCTGGTCTACGGAGGGTTAAATCAAATGTTTCTTACCATTCAAATGATCTTCGTCGACGACGGATTCATTACGGTACGGTTCGAAATATTCATAGATTGAAAAGTCGTTCATCAATGTCGCATCTCCTTGCGGCTCGTAGTCCTCATCGTCGTCATCATCATCATCGTATTGCACGCTTAATTCGGTGTGTTTCATATCAAATATTGAATTTTCTTTGTCGCGTTGGTTTCCCATTACGTGACAATTTCCACGGCGATCGCCAGATACCGGGCAATTCAAATCGATCGGCAATAGGACATTGTGTTCCACTTGGGAAGGAGAAGATTCTACAACAACTTAAGATTAATAAAAAATAATCAAAAATCAGTATAAAAATATACCATCATTTGGTGAGACCCTTTTGAATCGCTTTTTTCCATTAGATACTGGAAAATAGTTCTCCGTGGAATAGCCTTTTTGTTCTGCTGCAGCAGATGGTAATGGGTCTGTAAAGAATTCAAAAATAAATAAAGATAAAGGAACAAATAATTCAACAAAAAACTAACCTTTTACAGTATATTTTTCGTCGCGACAGATGAAGTTCAAGGCTTGTTCGATTTTTGGCGCGGAACATGTAGTTTGTGATTTTCTCGCTACCAAATTTTATGGTTCGACTTTGTCGTTACGGAAGGAGCAATCCAGAGGGTCTTCCTCTATACAAGACATTGACAAATCCAATGGTAACAAATTTCTTGGATCTCCATATTGAGGAAGAGGCGTTGATGAAAGAACATCAGTAAACGATATACGTGTTTCATTCATAAAAGATGTTTCATGCGCTGTGTCCGTGCGGAAGGATTCTAGAGACACATCTTCGGTAGCGGATCGTTCCGCTGAAAAATTCCGACCACTCCGGTTCGAACGGAAAGATCTTGTCGACGAACTAAATTCGGAAGCGTGATAAGAGGATACCGCTTCAGACCTGATACCACTTTCTAAACGGGCGGAATCAACATCATATTCTACCGTTGGAAGAAGTGTGATTTGAGCATTATCGTTTATAAATCTGTATGCACTAAGAGTGAATTCCGTGCCATCAATATAATTCACCGCATCTAGGAAAAAACGATATTTACTCAATGAAAATACCTAATACGAATAGAGAAGAACATAGCTACTTACTAGACAAATCAACGACAATCTGCGACATTGTCTGATCTGTCATTCTCGATTATTTAATCAGACTATTAAAGAAAACTGAATGGCGGCGTAATAACAATCTGTGCACATCAACAGCTTATATCCAGGATGAAATTCCAGTTTTGACAGTTCGACGGGCAAAAAAGTGCGGTGAAATGACGCCTAAACTGTGATAGGGGTGTAACATTATTTTTTAGGTTTCATCCTTGGGGGCTGTTTTTATAGACAAACATATTACGAAGCGTTTTATATTGAACTAGAAATATATTTTTAATGATAACCAGCCTCGAACGTTCAACAGTTTGTACGGATTTTACGTTATTTGAGCAGAAAGGCGGAAGAAGAAAATAATCGGAATGACAACCACTAGGAATTAAGCCATTAATAAAACTTCCATTTTAAGGAGGGCAACACAAGTTTCAATATAATTATCAAGTGTAAACAGTCATTTTGAACTGCTCTGTCGACACATGGTATAAGAAGTTTTGTTTACCCCTTTCCGCCCTTTTCAAATGTTGGTCTAGATTTATTTAGGGGTGCGTGACGTTAGGCATAAATACGTTAGGCATAAGTACGTTAGGCATACATATATTAGGTATAAGTACGTTAGGCATAATGTACGATAGGCATAATTCTCAAAAGTAAAAAAAATAATCGCAGGGCTTGCGCTATTATAGAGATTTCAACCTTACGCTTGTTTTTTCGGGTTAGAAAAAAAGACTCCAAAATGAAAAATAGCAAGCGAGATATTTATTCCTTGCAAGTGTAGAGTTTTTCTCTATTTTTTCCGTGGACGAGATGAAGAAAGTATTCATTCATTTAAGTGAACAGATTTGGTACAAGCACATTTCAAACCACTTAGATGTATTAGCAATTAGGGTTGGGAAAACCGGAGGATTTTAAAAAACCGGTATTTTCGGTATTGGAAATAAAAAAACCGGTAAAACCGGTGTTTTAAAATAATTACAAACTGTGTTTACAAAATAATCGCTCAACATACAAAGCATCATTTAACAGAGAACATGATTTGCGCTCAAAGTATGGAGTATCGAAGTATGGAGTATCATAAAGCAAGAATGTTGATTTTACTACTCTTCTGGTATTGAGAATCTTTTCTAAAGCCCACATTAAGGGGCGGGAATAGCGTAGTTGGTAAATCGATTGCCTTATACGCAGCTCACCTGGGTTTGATTCTCAATCCCGCAAATAGGGTTAAAAAATTGTCCAAAGATATTTTCTAACTCGAAGAGAGAGCCTTCCCTAGTAACAATTGGGGTTTTATGGTAGTTTTATAGTCACAACACAAAACTTAGATTGCACTTGTAGCATTCTACAAAACTTCAATTGTTCCTTGGGTTATCATCATTAAGGGTTGCTTACAATAATATTTTATTGCGTCTATCATCAACGCTTCGAAGGTCTTCATCTTCTGAAGGCATAGACCTTCGAAACGTTGGTAATAGACGCAATAAAATATTATTGTAAGAAACCCGTGACCAAACGCCATCTCTCATTACTGAAAACAAAGTGATTGTTCATCTTTCTATCGGTAAAAACCTAAATAATCAAAATAAAAAATGGGATGTGATTCAGCATCTGGTTTCTGTATCGTAGTATGCAAAGTGTCGTCGTTTATTGGTCCAAAAAGCACACTGGTTAGCTAGATGCAGTCGGCGTTCCGAGATTCGAAAAAAAAAAATCATGGAAAATCAGAGCTGAAGTTATTGTTTTCTGGTTATCCAAATGCTCGGACATAAAGGTGGTGTTCACTAGAAATTGGAACGGGTTTCAGTCTGTCGAAAACGAAAACGCTGTTGGACAGATTGATCAAGGTCAATTAAATTCTGCTTTGTCTTGAAAACCAGTGCTTTGTAACAATCTTCTTTTAATTTCATTTCGACGTATCCCGAGGCAGTATTGCTGATGAAACCCGTAGAATCTACTGTCAGTGTTCTGTGATAGGTCTATGCGTTTTAGATTTGCCAGTAGTGTGAATAAATTAAATTCAAAATGGAGTATGTGGGAATATGCAGCTGATTGATTTTGTCTTGCAGATTTTCTTGTTCCTCCATAGTTTGATAAGTTTTATTTGACATGTCGGATTTTCTGGGGTCGTTAAATTAACTTGTATCCACTGTTTACATAAGCACTATTCCCCTGCCTATATTATTATTAAAGAGTCCTAAAACAGGCAAGCTTACTGTGCATGGGGCCTAATTTGAAAACACTAGCAAGTGAAAAGCATTTTAAAGTGCTTTAAAGCAGTGCAACAATAAAATCATTTTATTAATTATTCCTTCCTAACAAATTACCAAAAATATCGGATATTTATTCTTATAAAACTGGTATTTCGGTATAGGTCATTTGGACGGTTTTACCGGTTTTCGGTAACGGTAAAACCGGTACTCCCAAACCCTATTACCAATACAGTTGTATCCAAATATTTAAAAAAGCCAAATAATGAACAAACATTAAGTTTTGGCAGTTATGTACAGCATCAGCATTAGGGTACGGATTTTATTATTGTGACGAATGACGATACCTTTTTCGTTTCAATAATTCGTCACAGTACACGAAAAAACTCTCCCTCATAGCAGACAGTTTCCGTAGTTCTATTTTTGATGGCTTCGAGAATATAATCATTGACCTTAATAATATGAGAGATAATCAATATAGAAGCAGCAATATTCGTTGAATGAATAATAAAATGCATCATTCTTTCTTTCATGAGTTGTTCTTCAAAGTTATATATTTTCTTCTTGGACAATTACACCATACATGCATGTAGGATTTAGTCTAAGTTAACTATTTGATTCCCAAATTGTTTCTAGCGTTCATGTTCAATACAATTCTCCTAGAAAATTTTCAATAGGGAGTTTTTTTGTGTACTGTGACGAGGTACCGGAACGAAATATGCTACGAAAAAATAGTCGAAGACGGTCCAAATTGATGCGTTTTAGCAGTTTTCAATAACAATGAGAAATAACGAAGATATATCAAAATTCCATTCGTTATGCATCTTTTATATGAGTGAAGATATAATAAAATGTTGATAGAATTTGATCAGCTTCCAGAGTAATTTTACAACATCAAAAATTTCAAACATTTGTGCTAATACGACCCGAGGCCGTCAACGCCATAAGTAATTTCTTCACAATTATATTTCAATATCATAATTTATGCCTAACGTATATTATGCCTAACTTCCATTATGCCTAACGTACGTATGCCAAATATCCGCGTGCCTAATGGGGTAGACCCTTTATTTAGGTTTGTATATAAATACACATAAACTTTGAGTAATGGTTACATACATGCATGTTGCAATTACCCAAAAACAAAATATTCAATACTATGTTGCGTTTGGCTTCGCCTCATCAGAAACCGACACTAACACATTGTCGGAATAGATTAGCGCCGGCTTGACGCAAATCCCTTAAAACTAAAACACACTATGTGTTTCAATCAAACGACTGATCAAACGTGATGTCCCGACAATGTGTTAGTGTCGGTTTCTGATGAGGCGAAGCCGAAACGCAACATAGTATGAAATAAGGATTTGTGCCCTCCTGTACAAAGACTGGTTTTTACCAACAAATTTTCACCCTAGTGAGAAATTTTGGTTTTTACCAATTTTTCCTCCTTAGGGTGAAATATAGCATAGTAAAATATTCAAGTCAAATAACAGCTCATGAAATGAAGAATGATTGATTTTACTATTATCCTTTAAACGAATATATGAATAAGGCTGCTCCCGCGATGATTTCTTCCTATATTATTCAGCTCAATGATTATATTCTTCATGCTATCTAAAATAAAACTACGCAAGTTGTCTGAATTTTCCAAGTACTGTGACGACTTGTCGAAACAAACAAGGTGCCGTCGCGAACATAACATCCGTATCGCAGTAGTTAACCTATTTAAAAAACACGAATGATGATCATCACGATTCAAAGGGAAAAGGAAATTTATTCAGTTCAATACCCATCAAAGGCATTATGAACATCATTCTTCATCAGACCACAATATGTGTATGTGAAAAACTAGTGCGAATATTACGCACTGCTAATGCACTGACGGATCGCATTCACTGCCATTGAGTTAGTTTCAGGCACTCCAGTTTTTTACCAAAGCTTCAGACAGATCAGATAGAAGTCAGTCAGGTAATCCCGAGCCCCCCCCCCCCCCCACCAAATTATCTGGTCGTGACAATCTGGTATATACGGTGCTACCTTGCGGTGAAAACACGACCAGGTGGGCTTTCTTCATGTAAATGTAAAACGCTAAACCGGATGTCGCCTTCCTGGTTTTCAGAATGGTGCCAATAATCGATCTCTGGTATCTATTCGTAAAACCCGTTCCAAAATACCCATATTGATTAGGTTATTGAGAGCATTTGCCACAAAAAATTGGGTGCCGACAACCGACCATGTTTGGGTGCCGACAACCGGTATTAGTAACCTTTTTGAAAACTGATCGAAAGAAAACTTGTGGCGAACATTTCGGCGCCATTCAACGTTGAATCAAAAAATAGAATAAATTCACATCGTAAATATTCAATGCGCATACTTTTTCGATCGATTTACTTCTTTCTGTAACACTAAGCAAATCATAAAAAAAACTTTTGAGTAGAGTTTCACTTGTTCAAAAAATATATTGGTTGTAGAACGGAACATTCGAGTCTGCTTCAGCAATCGGCACAAAAAGATCGCGCTAATATTTAACACAAATGTCCATATCTGGTTTCTGTCAAAAGCTACATAGGGGTGCCGACAACCGACGACTTTCCCGACGACAAGTTGCAAGTGATTTTTACAACGAAAATGGTTTTCTTCAAACCTAAATATCTTCAAGCATTGCAGTTCGATTTTCAATCTATCAATTCTATTTGAAAGATCAACGATGGGTTAGTTATGGAGAAGCAATAAATTTATAAATTTTTTAAAAGAGCTGTGTTTTTTTTAAACAAAATTGTTCAAGTTTTGACGTTCAGTGGCCGAAGAAAAGCGATTCGAATTAAATGCTATTTTACATATTCGTGATGAGGGGAATTGCACTCGAGAAGTGCGCGAAGATTGTGAGAATTCTACAGGACGCACAGTGGGCAGAATGCTACTTTCGACGCTCAAATCCTCTAGCGCTCTGGGTATGTATCCTGAAGGATTTGAGTCTTTGGAAAAGTATCTTGGATGAAAATGAGCATTATTTTGACAACTGACTGATATACGTTTCTTGCAAAGAATAAGCAAAGTTTTATGACTGAACTACAATTCGGAAATCTGCAGAAAGGACTAGACACAGCAGTGATTTAAATAAGATTACTTTATAAATTACTTGATAAATTTATTCTCAGTTCGAAATATTATATTTGAATTCGAAAACAAGAAAAATGTTTGCATATATTTTAGTTTAGGGGAACATGGGGAGACTTGACCAAGCGCAAAATTCTATTTTCGGCTATGGTGTCTTCTATTCGATTCTTAATTTTTTTCAAAAATATTTTTATACTTGTTGCGATCCCTTAAGGTAATTTTAAAAGTTTGGAGTGAAAGATCCTTTCCTTACAGAAAATATTACGTGATTAATAAATTTGCATTAAATGATGTAATTTTTTATCAAACTTTGTAAGGACATATCTACTCGACTACTAATTACTATTAATGTGCTAATATACACTCTTAATCCTTGTGAAGCAGTGAAATGATTTTACATAAATTGGAACATAGGAATAATTATTACTAGAATTTGCATGACATTGAACGCAATAACTAATGTGGGAGACTTGACCAAGATTTTATGGGGAGACTTGACCAAGTGGCGATTAGCTGAAGAAAGATAAAAAATTCTTGATATTTGGTATCTACTGTTAATGTTAATCACACCAAAAAAAAAATCCCTCCCCAAACATAAGTCTTTATATTTTAATATTTGTAAACAAAGTCAGCAATAGTGGAACTGATTTCGTGTTCGTGAAGTGTGAACATACAAGTTAATCCTTAAAAAGAATTAAAAAAAATCGAAATTTATCAAAACTCTTTTACATTTTTTACTGCCACCTAAGGATCTCGACAATATGGAAAAAAATAATTACAGTATGTTTTATGTCATTATTTTTTTGTTACTATGTTTTAATTGCCGCAAGGTTCTACTGTATCGATTTTGTTGGCTATTTTCGGCAAATTTGAGACTAAGAGAAACGAAAGCAATGAAATTGAAAGATGGATAGGTATTCTAGAGCGAATCAGTTATAAACTTAGAACGGAAAACTAGAACTAGGCAGGCTCATATGGGCATGATCGAAAGGAAATGTTAAGAATTTTTTGCCTTCTGCAGAGTAGGAGTTGGGCGTTCCACCCAAGTCTACCGCATGGACTATGGTAGAACATAACTCATCATCATGTTTTACCGCCGACGGCGAAAAGTGTCCCCTTGTGGCCAGATGACAAACAACGTGATCGCAATGTTCATAAATCATCAAACTGATCTACCGCATGACAGGCATATTCACCAAAAATGTTTGGTCCGAGGAACCGGATTTCGGAACATCCGGAACCGGTCGAAAAGTGTCCCCTTGTGGCCAGATGATATACAACGTGATCGTAATGTTCATAAATCATCAAACTGATGTAATTTGATGTGCCACATGATAGGCATATTCACCAAAAATGTTTGGTCCGAAGAACCGGATTCCGGATCATCCGGAACCGGTCGTAAAGTGTCCAATTGTGGCCGGATGACATACAACGTAATCGCAAAGTGCATACATCATTAAACTGATGTAATTTGATGTGCCGCATGACACGTATATTTACCAAAAATGTTTGTTCCGAGGAACCGGATTCCGGAATATCCGGATGCGGTCCTAAAGTATCCCTGTGTGTCTAGATGACCTAAAAGAAGATTACATTGTTAATACATCATCACGGTGACATAATTGGATGAGCCGCATGACAGGTATGGTTTTTTTCAATTTTTTCATAGAAATGGCTTGCTGTTTCCGGAAATCCGTTCCAGGAAATCTCTCGAAATCGGTTCTTGGATGTCCCGGATGCTTTCGAAAGGGTCGAGGAATAGTCTATGAGCATGCAATTTGCATCGTTGTGTATTTTTCATGAAAATTTGTAATATTTGATATGCCTATTGGTAAAGATAGCGCATTTCGGATTTACTAGGTCCCCCGGAACTGGTTCCAGGATGCCAGGATGTGGCCATTACCATCCCAAAATGACTGCAAAGGGTTTGTATATAAGTTTTGATCATGTACGGGCTATAATAATACCAGATTTACAGCTAGACGTTGAAAAGTTAAAGAGCATAGCTAAAATGACCCTCGGACAGATCCCACGGAATTTCCGTATAAATCCGGAACCGGTTATCTGACCTGACCAACATATACAGTCTAAGATACTTGAATGAATTCCCGATCGTTTGCAAGTGGTTTGATTGAAATCCGTTGACAATTGTTAAAACTAGAGCGAATTGAGCACCTAAATTGATGAGTGAAAAGTATCACGGGGACGCAAAGGTTAATTAACGAATTGTTTTGAATCTTAAAGGAGGAAGAAACGAGGACAACCGTACCGACCTTTTCAGTTTAAAAGGAATATAATAAATCGTTGGGAGTGACTTGGCTAAGAAGATTAATGTCACTCCTTTGGTCATTTGGGATGGGACAGAGGTATTTACACCTTGCCCTGGCTAATAAGCCTAGGTTAAAGCGCCTTTACTCGCTCTAAGCAGAACAAAATGAATTAAATTATTAAATTGAAAAACTAATCGATGGTAAAAATCATAGAAAAAAATGTGTCCACTTAATAATTGGCATGAAATGAATGAAATGAGTGACTGAAAAAAAATTGTCAGATTATCAAAATGAAGAAACTGGATAACATGGATGAACTGGAAAAAATCAATAGAATGCATACAATGAAAACAGCTTAGCTTAGCTTAACTTAGGTAGACTGCCAGCAGTTGCACTTCGTGATTGACCGAATGAGTGAAAATGCACAATGAACCAAAAAAAAATATACTTGCGAGGAGCAAATCATTATCACGGGGCATGTTTCACCGACTCAAAACTTTTATATGGTCAATAACGACGCCGGCCACGACCAATGCTGTTCTACCCAGGAAGGGAAGGAATGTTAGTTCGACAGTCGCCGTTGATAGAGACCGAGACTACCTCTGCATCTCCACGAGCATCACGGGAAAGGAATTGGTGTTAGCAGGAAAGGGAAAAGATCAGAGAATAGAATGCAGGGAATGATAACAGTGATTTAAATAAGTTATATGATCCGTTATTTTTCATAATAGTTCATATGAATACAATGAATATGCATTTTCTATAATATCATTTCAACAAAGGTGTTCTTAGTTTCACAAGACATATTTGTGCATATGTTTCATTCAAAATTCAATGTGATACAAAGAGTTTAAAAACGCACGTGGAATGTCTCCTTTAAAAATTTTCATCTTCGCACATCCATATTATAAGTTAAGTCAAATATTTTTCTAATATAGCCAATGATTTAATTAATTGTAGTGCAATCAAACGCTCAGTATAGAGATAAATTAAATTGGAGTTGATGTAGTTTTCAATGTTTGGTCACCAGCCTGCCCATAGTGCAACGTTTCGAAAGGATATCTTAAGAGTTTGAATGTAGTTATAGTTCTCTTATAATACAAACATTTTGCAAATTTTCTAGGGAATGCAAATATTTTATTTGCCAGGTAGAATGAAATATTAAATATGTTTCCGCGAGTAGCTCTATTTTACACTAAAATGCAAAAAACGATTTATGAGGTATCAACAGACAAAAATAGTTTTGTCTTCTCAAACCTGCACAATTACATTGCACACTTTAAATTAGCTTGGACATCAGCAAATATTTAAAATTAGCAGAGGATCTTATCACACGATTTAAAATGGATAGAGAAATAGCATTTTTTCAATTTGATCACACTGCTACCAGAAATATTATTTTCGTTTTGTGCAATAGGGCAAATTTTCTGTTTTCGATTTTGATCTTTTAACCGTTAAAATAACCAAAACGATATCAACCTGAGGCTATATTACAGGCTATAATACACCATCAAGTATAGTTTTTAATTTGATGTGAGACTTCTGTCAGTATCATCGGTTGGAAAAAGCTTAAAAGGTCGCAATAGACAACTTAAGACAAATATTTTCAACTGATATTAGAAGAGTAACACAAATCCATTATTTATTTGCCTAACTAAGTCATGTGCATTCGTTGTCCTTATGTTGGCTTTCCTTTACCAGATCATTTGCTTTGTTCACGTTTACAAAATACATTGTTGATAATTTTTGACCAACCATATAACATTTTTATGTGGGTCGGGATACTGGTATAATTCAAGATTTGTTCTAGAATAATGCTTACCAATAGAAAGCTTTAGTAGCCAAGCAAAATGTTTAAACATATTTCGATTCGATACCAATAAAAATACAAAGTAAATTTTGTATTGTATTCAGTAAATCACATATAAATGTTATTTTCTCATAAAACTTTTAGTCAATAACGTCATTTACCAAATTTTTCTTTTGTATTTGAGAATGCTTGTAACCACACCTACTATTCTTGAATATTAACTTTTTCATTATTAGTTATGGAATTTGCGTTTCGACTTCGTCTCATCAAACTCCGACAATAACTTAGTTAACGAACTAAGCTAGCACCGGATTGACGCTAGCGAAAAAAAACGGAGGCACAATTTGTACTTGTACTTTGCAATTTGTAGCAAGTCCCTTGTAAAGCGTGATGTCCCTCACGAAAAGAAGCTCATTTGTGCTGATGGGAACTAATGCTATCGAAACATTTGGGGTTTTGGATGTCCCAGGAAGTGCTGGGAATTCCTTTCCTGAGTTTAGATTTCTGAGACTCGGAGCTACTTGCTTCGGTTTTGCACCAATACTTCCTCGAGTAATTATTTTTAGGGGTCTTTGAAGAGACCCCTTCTGTCCTTTAAAACGAAGCTTAAGAGAACTTACTTCTTTTTCTATTGCTTCTAGGCACAGCAGAAGATGTTCCCTTGGCGTTCATCACCATCGTCTTAGTCAGTAGACAAGTTAGTTTAGATGTTCATAGGGTCCGATGGCATTGCTATCTTTAACAAATCTGCACAAGATCGCTAAGAGCGCACCTGAAAGCTTAAGATTCTCCTCGCAGTGTTTGTACGTTAGACATGTCGGGAGATCATGTGGATTATCCCCACAGTTGAGACACTTTTCAATATTCGCTCCACAGAAATCATCCACATGATTCCCACCGCATTTCCCACAACGAGCCTTATTTCTAGAACCGGAGGCTCTATTTCTTAATTGTTTGCACTTAGTACAGTTCATGACCCGTGACATAAAAAGGTATAGGTAAACAAATAGGTAAACAAACCCTGTCAAAAATGAGGTAGTTAGGTAGGGCAGACCAAGCGAAGACTGAATTGACATACGTCCTCTTTCCGTTAACTGCGACTGATTCTGAATGCATACGTTTGCACTCCAGTATCATTCATTGGAGCATGGGGTCTTTAAAACAGCCAACTAATGCAAATGCGATGTCAGCAGATTCTCGCAATTCAAACTAGAATCGGAGACGAGCCCGCAGACTTCAACCCGATAAGCTGGTACATGTACTCTACTCCCTCGTAAAAGGCCCGCAGCCAGCAATATCATTTGCCTGGTTGAAACTATTTACCACCGTCCGAAGCTTATCAGGACGAATTTTTGATATTTCTGTCACTGCCAAATATAACTTCGTCAGAACTCGAGAAATCTGCAATAAATTAAGAGACTTTTTGTCTTTGGCCTGGAAAAAGATCACTTAAGGTCCAGTGGCTGAGCGTGGATATACCTCGAGCCGGAGAGTTGATTTTGATTCGACATCTATCTCAGCTTGAGGCGAGCCATTGTCAGGGGAATTCATTGTTCACGAGCTCATTTCCCAGTGTACGTTAATAGGCGAACCAAGAAGGGAGAAAGTAAAATAATAGCGTTACTTATCTTTTATTTATAATGGTATTCAAGCTGCTCATTAGATGAGAAACGCTGCCACTGTTAACACGTACACACAAAAGAATTAAAAAAATCCAACTACATCTAAGAATTGAAAAAGGCTCAGGATAACCTTGAAATCGGATTAGCTAGCTTTCGTTTACTGCGCTATACAGCACTGACTGAAAAAACGTCTACACACTCTGAGAGTCACTGTGCGAATGACTTCAAGCTTAGAGACAAAATCTACAAGCAAACAAAAGGAGTAGCGATAGAGAACCGTTTTTTAACTTCATGGCAAGCATCGAGAAAATATGAACGAAAAATAACGTTGGCGAAGATACGTCCATGACATATTCAGCATCATCATACGTAAGAAATTTTCAGAATTATTATAATCTATCAATAACATTGACAGGGATATCCATTTCACATGTAAGTAAGAACAACATGGGAAGCTCCCGTTTTAGACGTTCTCATTATAATAGAAACAAACAAATTGGAATTCGAAATCTACAGAATGCCAACAAATACCAAATGAGTTATATTTAGTATGTTAAATTATTCTCACCAACATAAAATGACAGCATTTCACCACATGGTCCACCGAATGGAACATCGTCTGCTAAGCGATCAAACAACAGAGTTAGGATATAACGGCGAGACTAAGTGGCTACAAAGAGAACTGCAACCAACGAATCTCCGACAAGAGGACTAGAATCCAAGGTAAATAATTCCGGACGGAATTATTTATCTTGGATAAACTAATGAGGATATCAGTAGAGTATGACTGGATTATAAAAGGAACCCTTCGGTCGAAAATGAGGAAATTTGTCTTCAGCAGCATAAATATTTACAGAACCTTCTACAAACTCTTACAGATATTTTAAATATTGTTTTACAGACATTTCACCAAAACATACAGCACTCCTGCTTGGGAGAGTCCTTGGATCGTAGCAAGCGTTGTTCAAGTTCACGGACGGTTCCATAGATAGGCACGAGAAGCTTGTGAACCAGTAGAAAAGTGTTAGGATACAACTCTATCATGAATACTTATTTTTGTAAATCGTCAGAAGTGTTGGGGTTGTTATTTAGCATATTGTAGTTTAGTAAATAGATAGGATTGATGAATAGAACAGATACGAATAATCTTTAGTGGCTTCCTCGAGGAACACTCATATCAGGAAACGCGTTTCCAATATTCGAAATTCCATTTTTGAATCCATGTATCATACACGTTTTGCCAAGAATGAACCAACTTTGGTTTTTGCTTTGTTCTCCATGTTGATGGTTCAGCCCTAAAAATAAACTGCAAGCAAAATAATGTTACATTTTAGGCAATTCTAGCCGGTCGATTAAGTCTTTCGTGACATTTATAGTCAATTATCATCACCAAAAACCTCAATCAACATTTCTGCACCAGTAGCCAGCTTGCGGTAAATAGATGTTGCCTTATTCGTCAATTACCGTTATCAGGACACTTCCGCTTGACTGCACTCATTCGGTCGCTCATTCTGCCAGGACGTACGAGTAAACTCGCCAGCTCTTCCATGAGTCGAAGTTTTCCAACCGGGCGCACTAACAAGCTTAAATCCGTAAAATAGCGCACTAACCGTAACCTCAGCAAGCGTTGCTGTCTTCATCTTTGAAGGTGCTTTCGACGCGGTAAAACGAATGTTTTCGAAGCTTTGCATGATTTAGTTCAATTTTTGTAATCTTCTCTCAAAGCGGCGGAATTGCTTTCTCTACTACCATTTTGGGGGCGACGAAGAATCCGGAAGTTGGCCATAAAAGTGCATCCAGATCATCAGCAGATTAAAGTTTATGGTCTCTGTCAGACCGAAAGCAGAACATGGCTCAAATCGTGTGTCCTTTTTCCCTGTTTTCCGACGAAGCAGGAGAAAAAAAACTCCGTTTCGGGTTGAGGTGCCAGTGCTGCAAACGACGACGACGACGACAAGCACTTTCTCATTTATATATAGGTTCGAAGGATTACCGTTTTATGGGCTGTGCTGGGCTGGAACGGAAACGGTTTCTGCCACGGAACCACATTCCGAAAGGGGCGACCGGCTAGACAACTATCACTTTGGCTAACAAGCTTCCCACACTATCCACTTCCTCTGATCGGCCAGCATTGCGATGGACCGAGTGTTGCCAGAAGCATGAGGACAAATAATTGCACTTTATTGAAGTTTATATGTACAATGTAGTGGATTTTGAGCAGTGATTTATTTACCCGCCTGTCAGCTTCAGGATCGTTTAATGGGTTTCCGCATGAGTCGAGGGGGGGGGGGGGTTTATTTCTTTGCAATAAAACTCATTGATCTGCTGCTGCCTGCAGCAATGCTGGGTGGAAACCCGAAGAACTGGAAAATGCGCTTTTCGATGGAAAATAAATTGAAGAATTTTGTTCATTCTTTTCGATCAGAACGGCGAAAACTGATTGGTGGAGATTATAGCTCAGTTTTTTTTATTATAAATATGAATTGGAAAAGTTGATTAAATTATTTTTAATTCGATTTTCCTAGAGTCCATGAAGCGCCTTTGAAATTTATCATACATTTGACAGGTTATGACTGCGAGGAGGATTTGATGGCAAGGTACAGGTCCCTTAAGCCACTCGACGTATTTTTTAGTAGAATCTTAGCACTAACCCAGTCTAATCAGAAGGTCATGTTCTGCAACGGAATGTAGTGCCACAACTTAATTTTTTTTATAATGCAGATAATTTTTATCAATGCAAGAACTAACTTCTCTCGACTTTATTTCAGTCCAAACTTGTCAGTCGCCACCGGAGCTGGAATTGCTGAAAAACCATTAGGATAATGAATCTTGCTGATTCCTTCGGTGGGAGCCTCTTTGGCGAAAAGCAATATCTAACTTTTAGAAAAAAGTCATTCCTCAACTGTTGGAAAGTTTACCCACCGAGTTTCGAACTATTTACTCAGGAGTGCAACGAGTCGGAAAGGAGCAAGCAAAACTGTTGCATCAATCCTGCTGCTGCTGATAAATGTACTGCAGGTGCATGAACGCAAATGCAGTTTTCGGATTTTGGTTTCTCTTCAGAATTTATAGTGTGTTTGCTAAGGATTTTGTAAAGTTTTGGGATATTTTCGATATCATTTAAAATATCCTGATTTTTTGATCGGATTTGAACATTCCATAACTATTTATGGATTGTTCAGTTAGTGGGAAATACCACTGGTATCTACCCACCCAAAATAACGAAATTTAAACGACATGTAAATCAATGAAAATGTAAACATACAACGCTTGAATCAAAAATTTGATTGAAAATTAAGTTAAAATCAATGCGTTAAATTAGAGCATCAAAACGCTTATAATTTTACTATTTGTATTTGTCTTATTGACCCCAATAGGCATTTCAAAACCCCAATGGTGTCTTAATTCCAAACTTATTACTTACAGCCAAATAGTTACAAAAAGTGTTTAATAATAATAACAATGAACTCCACAAAAAAACAACAAACTCTTGTTGGAGTAATCTACAATCTTTAGTATAGCGGATGACTAGAACATTTTGAGATCATCTGCGAAGGACAGGCATGGAGTTTTCAAAACTAGATGAAGGTCGTTGAAGTAAAGCAGAAACATCCACGGTCCCAAGTGACTTCCCTAAGGTACTCCTGATGATGAAATAAACGTGGGTGCCTGACAATCTCCAATGACCATCCCAATTTCTCGATCTGTAAGATAGGTTCGAAAGAGCTGCAGAAAATTACCTCAACGGTGCCATATCGCTCCATTTTAGCGATTGTTATATCATGGTTCACTTTGTTAAAAGCGGGAGACAGGTCTATGTAAATAACATCGGTTTGAGCGCGACGTTCCATACACTCTGTTATGTAGGATGTTAGACATAGCAGGTTAGTCAAACGCCCAGACGTGAAGCCATGTTGATCGTCACTTAGGTACTGCTTGCAGTGAGTCTGAAGATCATAATCACAAAAAAATGAAAAAATGCCACTGGTAATAGATGCTCTAAAATGTGAACAAGAGGAGCCACTAAAAAGTCGATGTGTCTTTTTAAAAGTACTGAAGGGAAACAGTCGGGTCCTGGATTGAAGGACGATTTAAACCGAGAACAAGCTCTGGTAATTATCGTTTCGTTGACATCGAAAGCACTCAGGGTTTGGCTCACGGCTCAGCTTTATGGAAGTCGTAGAAAACGAGGATCGGAGAAACATCGAAATCGTGCGCCAGAGTGCGATATATCGTGGCGATCAATGGAGGATGAAGTGCAACTGCTTTTACTATAGGGGAGGTAGCCATCACTAGAGATGTAGCAGAAACCTGATCGCTGACAAAACAAAGATGAAGATGACGGTTATTCTCGTTGGCAATAAAATTAATTTGCAGTAACGTTGCTGAGCTGTAGCTGTCAAGAAGCCTCACCGCCCCTGAGTGAAGATCGGAGTGATCGGAATCCGGGTAAAGCAATCCATTACGGGAAGATCTCCACGAAAAACTGGGAAGATTGAAATCCTCCTCCAGTTGACGAGATCATCGATTTAGCATCTTCGAGGATAGTAAAAACTGAGCTGCAGTGTACGTCAACATATTCGATGTTACGGGCTCGATCGGGTGGGACGTCCAACGCACACAAGTATAACTTACCAAACTCGATTATCGTCCAGACCTGCTCGAGACAATCCCAGCCAGGTCTCTCGACAACGTTTCGACGAAGAGGATGATGTCAAAGCTCTTATCGGAGACTGCACGGCGATATTCCTCAACGGTTGAATTAATACCACCAACGTTTTGGTAGTACAATAGCAGATTTTCCCGTCGTTGACCGAGGCTGGAAATCGAAGGGCTTTGAGGCAAGAAAGATCTCACAGATGCATTATACTTGCCTGCTTCTGAGACGGCTGCTGGTCGCTGGTTGGATGGGCTCAACTGTGATGAGGGCGACTAAGGGTTTCAATTAACGGTGAACTCGATTCGTGGAACATTTCAGCGTTTAAACTATTCGAAATGGATATATAGTTGCCGCGGTAGGAAGTTTGGAAGACCTCTTCTCCACTTTCGCACACAGGATCGGGACGACTGGTGAAGCTCAACTCGGACCGAGACGAAATTGAGTTTCGTTAGATCAGTATCTTTTTTGACCAACATAATGACTTCGTCTTTTTTTATTTCGACTATGTTAGTCACATTTTCTTTTTTACATTTTAACAACATTCAAGTAGCTGGAGAATACTGGGTAGGGAAAGTTATGTAAATTTAAAGCCACAGTACTCAAGTGAGAGCAAGGATGTGAAGTATGCAGATCGGAAAACTAGAAGTGGCAGGGTCATTAGAACAGGCTTAATATCTTGCGGGCTTAACTTTTGTCTTCTGCTGACAAGGGTCGAGCTTAGGCAGCATAACTACGAATCACTTGAGTTCACCAGCATGTCTCTTGGCAAAGACAGACTTGTACCTCTTTACCGTGAGAACCGACAGCCCACAAGATAACCTGTTCTAATGATCCTGCCACTTCTAGTTTTCCTATCTGTATACTTAACATTCTTGCTCACACTTGAGTACTAACCCGATCAGAATGAAATAACAAGATTATAACAGAATACAATTTTCGTAACATATTGTGTTATAAATTTGGTCTCGTTAGTAGTTAAAACAACAGAGAATTATAACAAGTAACAACGCGAGATATAGTTTTGAAATCTTTTTGTTATGTGTTTCTGATCGGGAAGGCTCGAATTTTCATAACTTTTTCTACCCAGTAATCTCTAGCTAATTGAATGTCGTTAAAAAGTATAAAATATAATTGCGCCTATGTCCGATCTCGTCTCGCAGTGCACCAAATTGGAATGTGGGCAATAGAGTGACAAGAAAAAAAATGACCATCGGCCCACCCCTGAGTCGATTCCTAGTCCAACCAGGAGTACTTGCTCCAAAGTTGAAGCAAATCGGACAAGTTTGTATGGGATTTTTCGACAATTTACATGGAGAAAACCCACTAGCGCGCATTATCTATTATCTCCACCTTTGTCGAAGACTGCTAGTCAATCCGGCTTTGTTAAAGGAAGTTATTGAACTTTTAACGAAGTGATGTCTGAGTCAGTTTTGCATGGGGCCTAGCAGTGCATGGTTGTGTATCGGTACTCGATTCTCAATAACTATTATTTTTTGTGAGTTATTGGTTAGATTTAGCTGAATAGTATGTTCAGAAGGATTTTAGTGCATAATACGAGTTATGTTTTGGTTAGAAAGTCTTCGACAAAGTTGTAGACAATTAAATTATCTTCCTTGTTTTCACTTACAGTGATAATGCGATGCATGCAGTGCCACCTAGCGGCGAAAATGCGCGCTAGTGGGTTTTCTGCATGTAAATTGTCGAAAAATCCGATACAAACTTTGGGCACGTTGGTCCGCTAGCTAGACTTGTCCGATTTGCTTCAAATTTGGAGCAAGTATTCCTGGTGGGACTAGGAATCGACTCAGGGGTGGGCCGATTGAGTTTTCAAAAATTTATTAATTTCTAGGGCAGTCTAGTGGGCAACACTTACCGCTATTCGCGTGCAGATGGCGAAAGTAGCGCGTACAATTTTTGTGGGTAATTACACACAAGTGCGGTGATGTTTACAATCTGGATTATTCACTCGATATTCTCACGACACAAACACAAACAGGAAACGCTTTTGAATTCCACAATTAAACGACAATTAAATGGTACAAATCGCGTCAAATATTAAAAAAATAACTGTAACGATCGATTCAAACAACTAATCGGTGAGTACACTGAACCAAAAACATTTCCATTCGTGTGATTTTACATGTTATTTATTTTACCGTTACATTGGAAAAAAATACATTGAAGTGCATTAGTTTTACGTTCAATGAAACTTTAATTTTCAATCAACGTGTAAAAAAATAATAAAATTCGTTAAAGGACCACGGCAAGTCGTGTGTATTTGTAGTGGAATTTAATTCTACATTTATATTCATGCTTCAAATATGTGCATGAAAATAAATGTAAAATTACAAAATATTTTTTTCTGCGTAGTGAATATCGATTAGGTGCATCCGCTCGCCGCAGTTTCAGTCTTCACTATCGAGTTCCCGCACAGATGGTGAGTCTGTAGCAAAAATGCTGATGATCTGGAGTGCATCGATGATTCGTTATTTTGCGGTAGAAGACAAAGAGTTAAGTTGTCGGGAAACTCTTAGCTTGCTGATATGACTCTATTCCACGCTGTTGAGCGCCTAAGGGGAATGTTTAATCTCAAAATTTACAATGGAATAATTTTTCTATTATTAATTGCCTATTTCTGCTTGTATTTACTGAAACTAGCATTCGCCTTCTTCATGACTTCACGAGCTTACTGAAGTTTCACACAGAATTGAACACTTTCAGTTCAGAGGAAACATAAATTAATTAACTAACAAAAGCGCTTATTTGTTATATGTGAAGGCAGAATTTGTCATCTTTTAAACTTTAATGCATAAGTGAACTGCGATATCCTTGTCTGATTTTTTTTGGTCGATAATCCCACTCAGAGCAAGCACTGAAACAAACTTCAGTTTGAAACTGAAATTGAATTTGAACCAAAAGTAACTGAATGAATGCGCTGCACCGAACTAATGAAGCACGATGATCCTAAACAGATACTAGCAAGTGGAGCGAGTTAGCTGTGGACATGAATCACATAAAAATAAATAAGCGAAATGAACACACGCACACTTATTTGAATAGGGTTACGAGCCCATTTTCGCCATGTTTCTATTATCACGCTACCCATTTGAAGCCGTTGGTTAGAGCAGAATCTACCATCTTTGTTCAACACATTGAGTCAAATGGTAGCACAACAATAGGTGCACTCGATTCGAGTTTTCGTTGCGCTCAAACACGAGTATTTCACTGTCTTCAGCGCATTTGTGTAATTATCTTGGTTCTTAACAACGAAGCAAAGCTGTTGATGTCAATTTTTACGCATTCCATTGATTGTAGGACAAGAAATTAATGAAATAGCGAGACAACTTGCTTAGTATGGTGAAAATAGGCACTTTACCCTATATGAAATCAATATATCTACTCCAGATCAAAATCAAACTGACAATCTTTTATCTTCTTAGATGCATCACTGAATCGATCAAACGTCGATTTTTTCACGATTCGCTCACTAAACTGGATAATTTTGCCCAGCTCGAATAAAAAGCAATTTTTTTGACAAAAACGAAAAAACGAGTAGAATCATATTAAAAAATTGTAGGCGTTAAAGACCCCTATCCCGAAGCTCGTTATTTTGCAGTTAATACACTGCAAAGTGGTCCTCTCAACTTAAATCAAAAAAATAAAAAAGAGTTATTGAAGAAAAATGAATTGTAATGTACTCGTACTGTACTCGTTTCCCAAAAAATGAAATTCCTGTGATAAAAACCATGTTGGAAAAAAAAAAAATTTTTGAGGTGTCCAAAATTTTAAACCTAAATTCATTACAAAGAATTCAATATTTTTGGATGAAAAAGAAACCAAGATTGCAAATACGCATAATTTAAGCAAAAGATGCGTAGGTGATTTCATCGATGTTATTCATTCCGTTGAACATCGTACTGTAATATTCATTTCAAATGTTGGTAAAGCATATAAAATAATAATCACCATCGCTTACATTGTGCCAGGTTTGATGCGTTTAATTCGTTGTTGCACGTTCGCTTCGTGCAATAATAGGACACGAATGAAAACTTACATTGAATGAATCCACAGTTTGTTCGTTAGACGTTTTTAGCTACGTTACTGAATATTGAAGACGAATGCGAATGAATATGACAAATTTTCATTTAATGAAATGACAGATCTGTCAGTGTCCTACCGTACACGAAAATTGTGAATGGCCCTCGATTTGAATATTTTGACAAGTCTTGTAATTGAGACATAAATAGTAAACAACCGCCACTCATCCCAGTTGGTCTGGGTTCAATCCCAGTCGAGGTCGTTGAGATTCTTCAGAGGTGAGAAAAATCTGAGGTCACATCTTCCTTCGGAAGGGAAGTAAAGCCGTTGGTCCCCGGTCCATGCGTTGATGGGTCGATATCTAGTCCAGATAGTGGGAGTCGTCACCTCTCCGGCGTTGGTGTTTGGCCTCGTAGCGGAAATGGGCCGACGAAAAATAGCCAGAATTATAAGAAGAAGAAGAGTCCTTATTCTGAGATTAGGCATTTCTCCTAAATTAGTTCACAACCGTGAACTTCTGACCTATTGTTTCTTGCAATTTTTGAGGGTTTCGAAACGATTTTAAAACCCAAATATGGTATTCTTTTTACCACTCCTTTCATTTTTGGATTCGCTCGAAACCTGTCATTTTTATATGGAACATTGGAGCGAACCTAGAACGACTAGAAACGAAAGCCGAAATCAGCATTAGATGAATTAGATCAACGCCTGCTATTTCGCTATTGAAAACAGAAATTGGTTCGGTCGATGTAATCCTATCCAGCTGCTCCGGTATTGCACCCTTTTGACGTTTGAATTTGGAATAGAATGAATCGGATAATCTGGCGAATTTTGAGACAATAAATCGACTTCTGGGCTTAAAGGAGAGGATGGTAATATAAAAATGCGCGATCCCTGTTTGCGTATTTTAAACGTCAGGCAATCGGTACCGTCATTTGATATTTTGTTTCGTTCGAATATGAACAGTTTACATCGTTCCCACAAGTTTTGTTATAACACTTCTTCGAATGACACGAAAAAAATGATTAATGTAGGGGTACGAGGGTTAAAGTGGGTAATGATTGGCAAAGCTGTATTATCATGCAACAAGCGGCCAAACTATGTCGCCATTCACCTCTGATATAGAATTCCTATCACTTACCTCCCCGCGGTGTCAACCGGGGTACAGGCCACCTTATCCCGTTTTTGCTTATAAACGGGACTGGCTCGGGTTCTATCCCCAACCGTTGTCAGTTCATTCACTTCGACAGGTTTACGGATTGGAGTCTGCCTCAGTTTCGTTGCGAGCGGGAGAGGCATTAGTGAAAATCGGCTAGGATCTGTGGTCGTATGCTGACAGGCAGGGCCGTCTTAGGACCACTCCGGGCACTATTGAACGAAGGGGCCCCTATAGTTGAACATAATTCTTCGTCCTTCATGATGCGGTTAAGTTTAATTTCGTAAACAATGCGCTTGGTAGAGATGGTCGGGTTTAAATTTTTTCGAACCCGAACCCGACCCGAACCCGAGCGCATGAAAATTTAAAAATCCGAACCCGACCCGAGCCCGAAATTATAAAATTTGAAAAACCCGAACCCGACCCGAGCCCGAACATTTTAAAACATAAAAACCCGAAACCGACCCGTACCCGAGAATGAAAATTTTGTGAAACCCGAACCCGACCCGACCCGAGAATTTTGAAATTTGAAAACCCGAACCCGAAAATTTAAAATATGAGAAGCCCGATCCGAATCCAACTTGCTAATACGGAGAATCAACCAAAGATCTCGAAGCCTTTTAATTCCCTGGACCCTTGAATCATCTAAGAATAGTATAAACACTCGAACCTGAAGTAGCACCATACGCATTGAGTTATATCTGCATATGACAAAACAAATCACTGCCGAGTAGAATCCGCATTTATATTTACTATTATTGAACGTCAAATTTGTAACGTTCTGAGAAACATATAAATCGTTGATATCTTAACCGGAAATTAAGTTAAATCGGCGGCTTACTCATGGGGAAACAGAAAGCTTAATGGTCACAGTTTCCAACAACCTTGCCCGTCGTACTTAACCAAAATTTCTGTTTTTTTTTCATCAGAAACCATTCCCGCAAGGCAGTTTCGTATAATTTATTACATGTACTAAATTAAGCTATGGCAATTAGCAATTCGTATTCGACAGTTTACATGACGTCACCCACGTTACTGGTTGGAACGGTTAAACCTGTATGGCTTCAACACACAAAATTTTTGCGATCAATTCGTTAAGTTTGTGGAAATTCATGTATTTTCATGAAGGAATCCGGATCATGCAACAGCTCAGCCCGGGAACAATCTGACAGAAAGTGCTTGTTTCATATATGTACCACTGATTTGATAGTGGTGCTATTATCCCATCACCCTATGAGTGTCATGAACAACGAAACCTGGCGGAAGTGAAGCTAGGTTTAGGTCTGATGGAACAAAGACAGTCTCTAGAAAATAAATTTGGCCTAAACTATCTGCTTTAAAAAAAGTGCCCTTTTTAGATTTGAGCCGCCATAATGACACCAAAGTACCACCAAATTTATGACTTCAAATCCTTATTTTTCCGTTACAGTTTATTTTATTTGCAAGCAATCTTTATCATAAACCAATTTGATTATTAAACTTCCGTGAAGGCAGGTACAACCTGTTTGTTTCATTTGACCAATTTAACAGTGCTCGCTTAAAATTTGTTTGGGGTACAAATGTATCCCACAAAACAGTTTGCGTTAGTGTTTTGTCATGTGTACATAATTCAAAAAAAATATTATATCTTTTTTTTTAAAGCAAAATATCGATATCGAGTTGTGTAAAATTGTATAGTTCCAAATCTGCCGAATAATAGTATCTGTTATTTGGTATAACAAAGCACTAGAACAAAGTAACTAGAAAATGCGTTTGGACCGGTATCTTAATTAAATAGTCAAAACACGAATATTTTTAAACAAGTTACTTTACGAATGATTTAGAATAAAACTATCCAATTTAAATATAAATTTAATAAAAATTAGACATACTAGAGCGATTTTAGTTCTGGGGTACGAATGTACCCCACAAAACCGTTTACGTAGAGAAAAAATCGCCGTGGCCTAAGTATCGGTTTTAAAGTAACTGTCGAAATTTATATTCCATTATAGAAAGTTGAACCGATATTTTCCGATAAATTCCTGTTGACTTGGTTTATTACTAATTATCATGAAAAATAAATCGCAAAGAGATTTTAGATGTGAAACACGTATTGTTGAATGTTCTTTCATGAACGTTCGTTTAAAAAATTAAATAATTCAGGCAGTTTGACAATCTGCAGAGACGAAATTTTATGCAAGATTGAAAAAATACAATATTTGAGCACCAGAAAATACGATGAATTCTAGCGATTCAGAGGTGCTAACATTTAGTACGGTTATATGTGTCATCCATTCGTATTACGAAGTATAATTCACTACTACAAAAAAGACTGCGTTTTGTGTATAGACGCAAACAATGGCATGAAATGGATCGGTTGTTTTGTTCAAAACCCGAACCCGACCCGACCCGAGCCCGAAAGTCCAAAATTTCAAAAACCCGGACCCGACCCGAACCCGAGAATTTCTAATTTGAAAACCCGGAACCCGACCCGAATCCGAGAAGCTTAAATTTACAGAACCCGAACCCGACCCGAAACCCGTTGGGTTCGGGTCGGGTCCGGTACCCGGTCCGGTCCAAAAACCCGAACCCGACCATCTCTAGCGCTTGGCTGTATGTATACCTGCGTAAATATTGCAGCATCTATTATATATTCAACAACAATTTATAATTATCTATTTTAATTTTTGTTGGTTCATACTATCATCAGATTTGTTGCGTTTCCTACTCTTTCATACCTTTTTGTGCGAAAAATGTCAGTAAAGTTTGAATTTATGAAAAGGCATAAAGAAATGATTTCATTGCATCAAACTTATAGCATTTTGGTAGTACATTTTCCAGTAAAATAAACAAGCATAAGTTTATTAAAATATATTGATAAATTGCGGAGTTATGGCTTTTCCCCGAAACCATTTTTTATTTAAGAGGTTTGCGGTAATCACGATTGAAGACCAATAGATCAACTAAAATCCCAAAACTCCAAAAAATCCATTAGTATATGAGTATTCCTCGTACTTTAACGATTAGTTGAATAAATAGTATTAATTCCTGCATTTGGAAACGTTTTTCCTAAAAAAAGGCTGTTTTAGGCCCTAAAAGTTATATTAAAAAACTCTTATCTACAAAACAAAAACTCATGCATAAAAAAAAGAATCGTTAAGGTACGAAAAAAAAATTAAAGGGTTGTGTACAGAACACGACCACGGTGACATTAAAAATATAGCTTTTTTATCTATCACACATATCGACACACGTTCTTGTTCACTCGCCTGTTTTCATATGTTACAATTTGCTATATACCCTCCCCATTAAAACATAATTTATTGAAGGTCTTTTAACGGTAATCTATTAATTAATCAAGTATCCCACTAGGTGATTGGCATTATTTGGCTGATCCATCTAGTAAAAATAGGCTGGTCTGTCCAGAAAATATATTCAAAAGAAAAGTTCCATATTGAGAGCTGTGATGAGGAAACCCACGCCCGCCAACGGAAATATACAGATTCTCCATAAAATATGAAATTTAATTTTCCATTTATATTTTCAATAATGTACTAATGAACTTAAGTAAACAATCTTAAGTGTAAGTATTTCTTGATCGATTAGTGGTGGAAAAATGAAATTATTTGATAAATTACATTGTTATGCAACGTTCGCACTACCAGTTAAAATGGGTTTTTATGCTATCTTGGTGACATTTTTCTTGTTGCTAATTATTAAAACGTGTTATAACTCTGTAGTGTAAACGTTGTATTATTAAACCAATTCTGCAGCGTTTTATGTTATAATGGTGTTTTATGTGGTAATAGGACTGACATAATTATATCTTCAGTACAGCGGTTTGTTTCATAATTTAAAACAGATTTATTTTAAAATTTAAATTAGTATATCCAACTGTATTTGTTGTATACCTTAAAACGCAATTAGAACTGTGTTTTAAATACATAGGGTAGGACAGATATTCTGACTGGTTAAACTGGGAAAACAATTTTAAGTCCAGTAACGCTTAAGACATGGCTTGAATTTGAATCGAAAAAGAACACCCGCTTCAACTGCTGCTGGGACGGTAAGTTCTGTTTTAAAATTTTCCGTTGTGTGCAGTACGAAACAAAAGTGTTTGAAATTAGAAAACAAAAAGTTCTGCTGGGAATGTGATTGTTTCCGATGCAATTACACTCAGATTTTTCACGCAGGGGATACAGGCCGTGTAAATGAAAACCGCGTAAATTAAAAAAAAAACGCGTTAATGAAAACCGCGTAAATTTCAAAATCCGCGTAAAAAACCTGAGTGTACTCTCCTATATAAAATACTACGCTGCTGAACAGTGCAATAACTACAGAAGCACGTTGTCAGATGCCTTACTGATAAAAAAACATATAATTGAAATATGAAACATGAAAACCAATAGGGCGCTTGCAGAGCGCATATGTATTGGTGAGCCGTTGGGCAGACAAAAATGACAGCTGCGTATAATGTATACGGGT